>NC_082713.1:79542399-79855146 GCF_030144855.1 Hypanus sabinus | reverse complement strand
CCCCTCAGTTTCTGACATATTGGCTTTGTTCAACCTTGCCTGATAGCTAGTACTCTCCAAACCAGGCAACGTCCTGGTGAATCTTTTCTGCACCCTCCCCAAAGCCCCCACATCCTTCTTGTAATGGTGTGACCAGGACAGCATGTGGCCCGACCAAAGTTTTATAACTACAACATGATTTACCAACTTAGAAATGGAAAGGAATCTAGGTAACACACACAAAGTGCTGGTGGAACGCAGCAGGCCAGGCAGCATCTATAGGAAGAAGTACAGTTGACATCCTGACGAAGGGTCTCGGCCTGAAACGTCGACTGTACTTCTTCCTGTAGATGCTGCCTGGCCTGCTGTGTTCCACCAGCATTTTGTGTGTGTTGCTTGAATTTCCAGCATCTGCAGATTTCCTCTTGAAGGAATCTGGGTGTCAGGATGTCAGTTAATCACCACAGGATACACTACCTCTGACCTGCTCTCCTGGTCTCAACTGGCACAGTGTCAGCCAGCATATACTGTACTCCAGGTTGATGCCATTGCAGCTGGTGCAGCCTTAAAGACCATTAGACACTGCCAGTGTGGCCAGTGTGCTTGAGGTTATGGGATAATCACCAGCTAAGTCCAGGGAAAACTTGGCACAAAGTTAAGCCCAGCAAGACAGGCAGCACCTGAGAGAGAGAAACAGCATTAACGTTTCAGATCCAGGATCCTTTCTGATAAAAGCTCACCATCTCCTGTATTTTCTATTTTTGTTTCTGATCCTCAATATCTGCAGTCTATTATAGTGTTCAGGCAGTGATCATAATGATGCCAGGAATAGGTTATGTATCTATCAAGAAACTATCAGTCCCTGCCTTAACTACGCCCTTGATGGCCCCCACAGTCACCTGTGACAGTAAATTCCACAGAATAGCCATCCTCTGGCTGAAGAAATTCCTCTCTATCTCAGTTTTAAAGGGATGTCTCTTTACTCCTGAGGCCATGCTCTTGGACCCTGGACTCTCTTAGAAATGGAAACATTCTCTCTCTGTCCACTCTATCCAGGATTTTGGTGTGGACTCAGTGGGCAAAGGGCCCCATTCCCTTGCTTAGTGGATGTACTACATCACTAAATATGACTAGATAGTGATTATGTGAAGAGCACTGCACATCTTCATCAGATATCAGTATTTTGTTGCTGGGACTTCTCTAACCAAGCCACACTCTTTGTTGACAGTGAAAACAAATGATAAAATTGGCTGTCTTGTTCTGGTGCAGAAGATCATTGTCCCTCTGGTATTTCTTTCCGTTTGAGTCAATACTGAAAGCAAGAATTCATTCAAAAGAGCAAAGGGAATTGCTGAAGTTGTGCAGTGCTTTTTTTCTAAATAAAAGCATCAGTGACTTAAACCCAGGAATTTTGTGGAATTTCCAGCTGCCAGTGTCACTGGTGATCAATGGACTACAACATCACAACTGTAATATCAGAACACAAAAGAAACAAAAAGAGCTTCTTATCTGGTGCTTTGATTTTCAGTGTAGTTGGAGTTTACAAGTAGGAATGTGCTCCTATCCAATTCCTTCTTCAGCCCCTTGCCTCCTTCATATATCTCCAGCTTCTTACTCCATTCACCCCTTCCCCACCTACTCACCTTCTCCATCATCTGATGTCACCTATCATCTGCCAGCTTGTACTTCCCTGCCCCCGCCACTTACCTATTCTGACTTCTTCCCCCTTTCTTTCTATTCCTGATGAAAGGTTTTGGCCTGAAACGTCGACTGTTCATTCTCCATAGATGCTGCCTGACCTGCTGAGTTCCTCCAGCACTTTGTGCTTGTTGCTCTGGATTTGCAGCATCTGTGGAATTTCTTGTGTTCAGGTTTTGTTTCTGTTTTCCAGGGTGTTGGTTTGGCCACACTTGGGATACTGTGCCCAGATTTGCTCCCTTTACCTAAAAAGGATACAGTTGCAGTCCAAAGGAGAATCACTAGTGTAATTCCTAGCATGAGTGGTTTGTTCTGTCAAGATGTGTTAGACAGATTGAGTCTGTGTACCAGTAGAAGATTGTGTAGAAGATTGAAGGGTGATCTTATTCAGCGATATGCATTCCCAAAGGAGGGTAGATGTTCTGACAGTTTCACAAGTGGAAGAAACACAAAAGAGGAGATAGAGTAACAAGGTTGGGGTGGTCATAGTTGCATAGAAATTTCTTTTTTAAAAGGAGGGTTTTTGGTCTGTGGGATTCTTTGCCCTGGGAGTTCTGGAAGCCAGAGTTATCCAGGCCATGCAGCCCAACTGATTCACGCAGACCAGAAATGTATGTGTTTGCCCACATGACTTGAAGCAGATGGCTAGATACATTTTTGAAAGTTGATGGAATTGGGGGTCGTGGTCAACTGGCACAGACAAGGAGCTAAGGCCAGGGGCAGGTCAACCATGATCATATGGGATGAAGGGCAGGCTTGAGGGACTGTGTCAGCTACTTCTGCTCCTTTTCTCCTGTGTCTACAGGCTTGGAAGGTTCCCACTTTACAGACATTAAATATATATAAAAAAATGAAGGAAATATAGCAGACAGCCTCCCCATGGCAAGCTCTTACTAACAATAATATAACAACTAAGAAATCAATTTGGTGATCACAAACAACATCCTGCTCTTTATTGATCATCAATATTTACAGCAGTCCTATTTGAGGGACATTACTGGGCACTCCCAGTGGTGCTGGAAGTTCTGAACATCATGTTACTTCATCAGTGATGGTGTAGATGAAGGATGCTTTCATTTTTGTATTGGGGCATTTTTTGTTTATAGTTTTAAGAGAAAAGATTATACCCCTTAAATCTTTTCTTGCTCTGCCCTCTTGCCTAGGAATTAACAAGGGATACTTGGGTTGATTTATAGTTTGAAAGGCCAAGGAATTAACATTTCAAACCATCCACACCACCTTCCAGATATCATCCCAGAATTCAGAGTCTAACCTTTGTCCTCCTTTATCACGGCTGATCAGGACAGGAATAAGGGACACCTCCTGTGATCTTGGGTTTTATTGTTGGATTCATTAAATCTCAAGCTAGGCCCTGAATAAGTTTGCTAAATTTTATTTGAGGATACAGCACAGAAAGGGGGCCCTATCGGCTTAAAGAGCCCATTTTGCCCATATGACCAAGTAACGTCTTTGGATGTGGAATGAAACTGGAGGAAGCAGGGAGAACGTACAAACTCCCTATGGGCAGTAACGGGAATTGACCCTGTGTCACTGGCACTGTAATAGTGTTATGCTAACTACTAGCTATCGTGCAAATTGCTACTTTGCTTTCTGTGCAATTTTCTGAATTTGCACAGGACCCACCTCTTACAGAACCTGTCTGAACTTCACCGGTGAGAATAAAAAAGGTTCTTCTTTATCTCCATATTTTCAGAAATCTGCTTTAAACTTTGTGTAAGATCAACAGCCTGAAAGCTATCTTCTTATCCACTTTGCCAGTGCACTAACTGGACAACATTATCTCTCAGGTCACTAAAACCAAAATTCTGAATTATGAATTCTCTTCCAGCCTCACCCTTTCCAATATCTGCAATTTTCATAATCTTTAAATTTTCCTGAAGTACCTCTGCCAGTGCACCCCTAGCCTCTTACTCATTCCATCAATGGGATGTGCTTTTAGCACCGAGTTTTATCTATCTTTATCTCTCCCTCTCTTTCCCTCCCTCCCTCCCTCTCTCTCTCTCTCTCTCTCTCTCTCTCTCGCTCTCTCTCTCTCTCTCCCCACTCTCCCTCTCTCTCTGTCATCTCCTTCTCTGTCCCTCACCCCCCTCTCTCCATCTCCCCTCTCTGCCATCTCCCTCTCTCTCTCCCTCCCCCTCCCCTCTCCCTCTCTCCCCCTCTCCTCTCTCTCTCTCCCTCTCTCTCCCCTCTCTCCTCTCTCTCTCCTTTCTCTCACTCCTCTCTCAGTCCCCTCCCCTACCCCTTCCCCTTTTAAGGTGACCTTTAAATCTATCTTTCTTTCTAAATTTTTGATTGTATATCCAAGGACAGTAAATCTCCAAGAATCTGATACCCTGAGAATTTTGGTGACATGAGACTTGCTGACTTTCAAGCCTATTGGATGTTGTTGCTATTAATACCCTAATATGCTTTTAATTCACTTTTTTAAAGTTGTTCTCAGTAGCATAATAAAGTTTCCAATGAACCAGGTGAATTTAAAGGAATTGCGTGAAGCAGGACCATGTGTGTTTAAAGGGAGTGCGGGAACCAGGACTCCAATGCTTATGAAGAGAGTATGAAAAAAATAATGCGAAGCAGATACCAGACTGCCGGACTCCCCAGACAGTCAGATAGTGGATCATCGGAGTTTTTCTGGATTTCTTTGTAGAGCTCAGCAGCCGATCTTGCTTGACAATGCTTTGATGAAACTCTTTGGGTATCGTGCGACATCGGAGTAATTACAAATTGTGGTGCACATTGCAGTCTTATTGTTTTTAATGAGGTGGTGAATATATCAGTTAACCTGTTCCACATAAAATCTCTGATCCCCAAGTTAAGTTGAGTTAGACTGGGTGTAATAACAGAAAATTAGACTACGTTTGGGAAGTGCTAGCTTGTGATAGACTGGTTTGTTAAGGCACTCAATTATTTGTAATGTATGCTAGTACTTCCTTGCCTTTGTACATATTTTCCAGTTTCCTAGTTTTGTTCAGCTGTCGAGGCATGTTTATCAAAGGCCTGAAGCTGTCTTCTGCTTATCTCTCTGTCTAATTATCCCTGATGCATAAAGGCAGCTTCTGAATTACTGTCGTATCTCGATAGATAAACTTTGCCCTCTTTCCCTTCATCAACAAGCTGCTTCATAATCCTGTGGACATGGCATTCCAGACATGCTGGCATACCCTGATTTAATCTCCAGTCAAGAGTTAATATAATCAACGTTCATGCCTTTATATTGATGACATTGCTGCATTAAATACCCATTGTTACAGAAGTCCGTTGTATAGGTTTCAATGTGCAGTTCGAGGTTAGAGGCAGTCCCCAGATTATGAGAGATTTCTGTTCCGGACATCTATTGAAACTGGAAGTTTTCATAGATTGGAAATGGACTAAACAGTGTATGGGAGAGGATCACAGAAACGGCTGTGCCAGGAGAGTCAGCAAGAGTGGGAAGAGTGGATGCCAGCTGGCCTCGCTGACTCAGTGAGTGAGCAAGTCTGCTCTGTGCTCCCAGCTCTGCTCAGCTTGATCCAGTCCCTAATTATTTTGACTCAAAGCTGTAATGGGGTGGGTGGGGAGAGAGAAGCACCCAGAAATATACCATTCCGGCCCAGTGGAAGATGCCTGTGGCCCTGCACAAGTCAGCATGTCCATCCCTATCCATCCTGCTGGTCTTCTTAATGCTCCTTTGTTTGTTCACAGTTTGTGTACACGACTGCGTTATTGTCCAATTATACAAGCTGGAATGGATTTGATGCTTCTTTCTTCAGGACACGGGTAAAAAGAGATGTAGAATTACCTTTATGCCATGGACCCTTCCCATTAACTGGGGGTCCATCTGGTCAAGGACTACTTCCTCAGAATAGATGTGTTTCTGGAGATTTCAGTATGCCACACTTGGCAATGAAATAATCTTTTTCCATTGTTTACACTTCTATATTAATGAGTTCAAAAAAACAATGGAAAAAGTCATCTAGTTCCTGGAAGAATGGAACACATATTCAAGGTCTATTCTTGGATTAATTAGTGCAACACTACAATGAAATATTGCAGGAATCAGAGTTTCCAGTGCTTTGGAATTTAGCCCCTTTTTGATGCACCATATTCTACACCACTAATTGACTAAATTGTCCTGAAATTTGTCTCAGATAACTAGAACGAGCATTTCTGCACTATTTGTAATGGAAAGTCTCCTGCCCAATATGCAGATTACCTGCTTATTTACATCTGCACCACTTTCCCAATGAAAGCTTATCAATGCCTCTGCTTTCTGAGGAGGGTGAAGAGATCTGGACTGTGCTCATCCATAATCAGGTCATTCTACAGACGAGTAGTAGAGAGAATTCTGATAAGCTACATAACAACACGGAAACTGCACTGCGAGGAACAGGAGGGCTCTACAATGGGTCGTCAAAAATGCATCACCGGTACTTGTCTACCCTCCATCAAGGACAGAAAGGTGCCAGGAAAGGACTGGTAACATCCTGAAGGATCTCACCCACCCTGCTCATGGACTGTTGAGGCTATGTAGCATCCACACCAGGACCAGCTGACTCAAACACAGTTACTTTCTCCAAGCAGTAATACTCCACCCACTAACCCAACCCTCCGCATCCCGAGCCACCACTACTTTATCATGTTACGAACCCCGGAACTGGGTTACTTACCAGCAAAGACAGAGGTGTCCGTTGGAGTCTGGTAAAACTATTTGTAACAGTATTTATTAGTAAAAATACACAAAAATAATATCAATGCAAATATACAGATAATATATGTCGTCAATACTAAACCTAAAAGTTCGGGTGTAATAATAATCAATAAGAAATAAGCTCTATCGTTGTCAATAGGGGATAACGAATTGTCCGATGGAAGTATAAAGTTCGTTTCAGTTCACTCAGGCTCCAGTGTTTCTTTGTCGCTGTGTTGCAATTGTTGGAGAGAGAGAGAGAGAGAGAGAGAGATGGAAGAATGGGAACAGTTACCGCTATTGTTTTTGCCAACCTTCCTTTATGATCTCGATCCGTCGGTGTCTCGTTGTTGTGGCTGCTCAAGTATGACCTCTCCTTTAGCTAAACCGTTCTTCCGTGATGAGCCCGCCACCCAGGCAAGGGAGGACGCACACGAGCTCTCATCGGCTTTCGCTATAAAATGCTGTCACTGGATTTCTAGCGTTTCTCCTGGTGCGTCTGAGGGATGTTCCCCCAGACCCCTCTTTTATCCTCACTCACGGGGTCTCAGATGTCAATCAGGTTGGGATGATGCAATCCCTCAACCAGACCACTCTGGTTGTCCCCTGAGGGGTTTCAATGACTAGTACAGTACTCAATACACAATTCCTTCTCCAAGAGACAATAGCAGTAATCAGTGGTTCCGTTCTGCTTTTGTTAGGAGACATTCCACCTTGTTGTGTATTCTGCGTTGTCTATAACAACTGCCTTTGCTGTGATCCTGCATCTCTCTCTCTCTCTCATTTCCTGGGTCTCAGACCCGAAATAATAGCGATCTTGCGATTCTCAAAAAAGGGGGGGGGGGCGACTTTGCTCCCTTCATTCGTAACAATCATCTCTTACTATCTTTCCTTTCGGTTAGTCCTGAGGAAGGGTCTCAGCCCGAAACGTCAAATGTACTTCTTCCTATAGATGCTATCTGGCCTGCTGTGTTCCACCAGCATTTTGTGTGTGTTGTTTGAATTTCCAGCATCTGCAGACTTCCTCGTGACTACTTTATCATTTCCTGTCAGTCACCGTATGTACAGACACTCCTGTGCTTATTGTCACATTATGGACATACAATATAAGCTATCTTATGCAGGTATATTTATTGTGTTTTTTTTATAGTTGTGTTCTTTATTTTACTTGCTTTTTTGGGTTGTATCAGATCCCAAATAACAATTATTACATTCTCCTTTACACCTGTGTACTGGAAATGACATGAAACAATCTTGAATCTTCATACACATAAAGAGTGTCGTGTTTGTCAAGATAAAACGGTGATCACAATGGTTTTTTTAACCATTGTCAGTGGGGGCTCTCTAGCTTGAGCCAAACAGGTTATGCTGACCTGTTGGAGTGACCAGTTCAGATAAGAACTTACACTAAAGTATGGCTGCCCTTTGAAAGGAGCAAAGAAAATCCATAACATTAATTTGGAGGTCTCCTTGATATGTATCAGCATATAACCAGCTTTGGTGAACAAAATATCTGCCCCTTTTTCTTGCTTTATGTACTTCAGAATCAACACAGGAATGGAAAATGCCTTGGGAGCATGAAAAACACCTTGTGTAAACACAAGCCCTTTCAGTTTTCCTTCCAAAGGTCCATGTTGATGAACTCATTGTTGCCGATGCTTCACAAGCAAAGTGATGCGTACCGGCTAAAACTGACAGTGACGAAGCCCACCAATGAAGTTGTAAAAATATGGTTGTATAAAGCTCAGAGATGCCAAGGGACTGCTTTAATTCCACTGATTGAACATCTTCAAGACTGGTACGAACAGCACTGATGAGTACACAAACACTGTTACTTCCTATATCAGGTTTGTGAGGAAGCTTGCTATCACCAGCTTCAACAATGGTGAACCCTGGTGCAAAGCAGAGCTTAGGCCATTGCATCAGGAGGAGGATGCCTTCAGGACTGGAGTTCAAAAGGACGAGTACAAGCTGGAAAAGGGAATCAGTGCTGACAAATACCAATATACAGTCCAACTGGAAAACAACTTTTCTGTAAATGACTGCCCTTCAGTCTGGAAAGGCCTGCAGTCTATTAGCAACTACAAAAAGAAGGCAACTTCTTCCCTAATGAAGTCCAGCCTGAAGACAGACACTTCATGTTTCAGAAACAGCTTCTTCCCCTCTCCCGTCAGGTTTTTGAATGTACTGCTGCTGTAAAAGAGCAAATTTCATGACATTTGCCAATGATATTAATCTGAAGCTGATACTGAGTTTCGACTGAGTATGTACTTCTTGCAGCTGATGGTAAAATCACAGCATCCTTAGAAGGCGAGTGTCAGTCCTGCAAACTGCCCTTTCCACAAGCCCCTTCCAGAAACCACTTCAAGGCTATTAAACTGAAAATTTCAGAAGTTTCCTTCACCAGGCAATTAATCTGATCGACCATTCTAGTTATCCACCCCCACCCCCTTCTGTTTATTAGCCCTGCCACTGCACTGCACCTTAGACACCTGGAACCAATTTTTATTATTTATTTATAACGCTGTTTACATTGTAAATAGATGCTGGTATTTATTTTAAATTTTGAAGTTCAAAGTAAATTTATTATCAAATAAGTACATACATGTCACCATATACAGCCTTGAGATGCATTATCTTACAGACATACTCAATAAATCCAATAACCATTATAGCATCAATGAAAGACCAAACCTATAGAGCAGATAACCAGTGTGCAAAAGACAAAAAACTGTGCAAATATAAAAAGAAAGAAAAAAATAAGTAATAACAATAATAATATTAAATAAATAATAAATATCAGGAACATGAGATGAAGTGTCCTTGAAAGTGAGTCCATAGGTTGGGGGAACTGTTCAGTGATGGGGCAAGTGAAGTTATCCACTCTGGTCAAAAGCCTGATGGTTGAGGTGTAATAATTGTTCCTGAACCTAGTGGTGTAAGTCCTAAGCCTCCTGTACCTTCTTCCTGATGGCAGTAGCGAGAAGAAAGCATGGTCTGAGTGGTGGGGGTTCCTATTGATGGATGTTGCTTTCCGGTGACAGTGCTCCATGTAGATATGCTCAGTGGTGGAGAGGGCTTTACCTGTAAAGGACTGGACTGGATCCACTACTTCTTGCAGGATTTTCTGTTCAAGGGGATTAGTGTTTCCATCCCAGGTTGTGATGCAGCCAGTTAACATACTCTCCACTACACAGCTATAGTAGTTTGTCAAAGTTTTAGGTGACGTGCTGAATCTTTACAAATTCCTAAGGAAGTAGAGGTGCTGCTGTGCTTTCTTTGTAATTGCTGGACCACGACAGGTTGTCTAAAATGATAACAATGAGGAATTTAAAGTTGCTGACTCTCTCTACCTGTGATCCTCCAATGAGAACTGGTTCATGAACCTCCTGAAGTCAATAATTAGCTGCTTGGTCTGGTTGACGTTGAATAAGAGGTTGTTGTGGCACCAGTCAGCCAGATTCTCAGCCTCTCTCTGCCACATGATTCCTAAATGGATGTTGAACCCACAAGCATTATCTCACTTTCTTAATATTTATTATTTCTGTTTTTGTACTATTTTTAATCTCTTTGTGTGTGCATATATATTTGCTCTAATTCCCTAATTTGTTTATTTATTTTTCCCTTCTATATTATGGTGCATTGTATTGAACTGCTACTGCTAAGTTAACACATTTCACAACACATCCCTGTGATAATAAACCTGATTCTGATTCTGATTTGCTGATTTGTCATCAAATTTAATTTAGCTTACAACAGTGCAGTTGTTAGCAAACTTAAATCTGGCATTGGAGCTGTGCTTAGCCTCACAGTGATAATTATAAAGTGAGCAGAGCAGGGGCTAAGCTCACAGCCTTGTGGTGCACCTGTGCTGATGGAGATCATGGAGGTGTTGTTGCCAATCCAAACTGTCTGAGAAAATTGAGGATCCAATTGCACTAGGAGGCATTGAGGCCAAGGTCTTGAAGCTTTTCAATTAGTTTTGAGGGAATGTTAGTATTGAATGCCAAGCTGTCATCTGGTGACATGCTATATCTCCTCAAACTCCTAATGAAGCATAGCCACCAGCTTGCCTTCTTCATGGTAAATAGAGTGTTTGTTTTAGTTTCATTGTTACTACCCGTACTGTTTAATGGGAGTCAGAATCAGAATCTGGTTTAATATCATGGGCGTTTGTCATGAAATTCGTCTTCACAGCTGCAGTTCACTGCAAAACCGAATAACAGAGAAAAAGAAACTGAATTACACTAAGTATCTATGTATATTAAATAATTGAATTAAAAATTAGTGCAAAAACATAATTTAAAAAAAGTAGTGAGGAAGCGTTCATGTGTTTAATGTCCATTCAGAAATCTGATGGCAGAGGGGAAGAAGCTCTTCTTGAATTGTTGAGTGTGTGTCTTCAGACTCCTGTACCTCCTCCCTGATGGTAACAATGAGAACAGGGCACATTCTGGGTGATGGGTGCCCTTAATGATGGATGCCGCCTTTTTGAGGCATCGGTCCTTCAAGACGTCCTGGATACTACTGAGGCTAATGCCCATGATGGAGCTGATTAACTTTACAAGTCTCTGCAGCTTATATTGATCCTGTGCAGTAGCCCCTCCGCCCACCATTCCAGATGGTGATCCAGCCAGATAGAATGTTCTCCACGGTACATTAGAAGAAATTTGCAAGTGTCTTTGGTGACATGCAAAATCTCCTCAAACTCCTAATGAACTACAGTCGCCATGTGCCTTCTTTGTAGCTGCATGGATATCCTGGGCCCAGGATAGATCCTCAGAGATATTGACACCCAGGTTGCTCACTCTCTCCACCCGTGATCCCTCTATGAGGACTGGTGTGTTCCTTTGCCGTACCCTTTCTGAACTCCACAATCAGTTCTTTTGTCTTACTGATGTTGAGTGCAAGGTTATTGCTGTGACATCACTCAACTAGTGATATATCTTGCTCCTGTGTGCCTTCTCATCATCATCTGAAGTTCTGCCAACTATAGTTGTGTTGTCAGCAAATTTAAAGATGGCACCTAAAACTGGGTTAATGAAACAGTCTAGGGCAGGGGTGGGCAAAGTTTTTGACTTGTGGGCCACAAAGGGTTCTAAAATTTGACAGGGGGGCCGGACCAGGAGCAGATGGACGGAGTGTTTTGGTAATACACCTCATAAGAGAAAATAAAATATCATGGGATATGTAGAAAACATGGGCTTTAATTTCAATTGAAAATGAACAAATGCATTACAACAAAATATCTGTCTTTGAAGTCCCATGGTATTTAGCTATTTATTGAAATGACTTTTAAAACACTGAAAATTAAATGAATAAAGTACAGTTTTTTTTAATAGTAACAGTTATTATTTTACAGCACTGAAAATTCTGTTATCCTTCAAGATATTATCATCATCACTCTCCTCCTGACTGTCTTTATTTCAAAAACGGTAGGAGATACAGGTCTACTTGTCCTGCTCCTTCTTATTCAATTGTCCCCTGTGCAACGACCAGCACAAAGACAGAACAGGGACGGCGCGCCAGTATGTGGAGCGCATTATTTGATCTGGAGCGCATTTTTTATTTTGAGAACGTACGTGCACCTGCGCATTACTCATGTCCATCACTTAACAGAAATGACATGTAACATGTAAGGCTTATTGAAAAAAATATTTTCAAATGCATTTTTTACATAACACAATGAAGAAACTTATTTTTAATTTCAGTGGGAACAGTGTTGTTGGTCTCCCTTTTTAGCCAGCGCATCAAAGTCTGGATTTAGTTTTGTTGTGGCGATTCTCAGGATGGATCTGAGGTGTTGGTCAGTTAACTTGGATCTGTGGCTGGCTTTGTTGATGTTCTTGATGCTGAACGCCTGTTCACACAAATAGGTCGAACCGAACAAAGAGTAAAGCGCAAATGTGGAATAATACGCTGCACCTCAACAAAGGTCAATGTGTAGCGGTGTGCTACATTCAGCGCTAAAATTACGACACGGAGTCGGTAACTGCAGTTGAAGAAAAAAAACTTTATTCGAAATCCCCAGCCTCATTTTTAAGTCTCCCTCAACCTGCCCCCCCGTGGCGCAGAGGCTCCAAAGCTCTGTGCTCGCAAATCCCCGCAGGCTATCTCCCTTAGCTGGAACGCTGGCTAATTGTGAGCCTGTTCGGATGTGCCAGGAAATGGGTCACCACAAATGTATATAGAGTGCATCATCTACTGGGAAAACGCCAGAATTGCGGGGAAAAAACATTAACAAGGTTTATTAATATAATTTCATCAAGTTCTGCGGGCCGGATTAAAAAGCTTAACGGGCCGCATATGGCCCACGGGCCGTAGTTTGCCCATGCCTGGTCTAGGGCAAGATCTTTTGATCAATTGAGAGACTGATAAAGTTGTCAAAAGTAATGGCTGTTATTTGTAAAGCAAATGAAATAAATAGATAATAGACAGTATGTCACAGTGGCATAGCAAGCAGAACTGATTGCTCAAAACTCCAAGGACGTGGGTTCAAAACTGACCTCGGGTCCCATCGTGTGAAGTTTGCACACTTGGTTCCTCCTCATGTAGGTGGGTGAGGGAATTGTGGCAACAATTGTTGGGGATGAGTGGGAAGAAAGAGGACTTATGTAAATGGGTACTCAGTGGTCAGCATGGACTTGATAGGCCAAAAAGCTTATATCATTTGATGAATGCCTTTTAAAAGTAAGATTTTAACCAACGTTTGAATGTGCTGGAAAACCTGAAAGGAGGGCAGATAGAAGGTGGCATTTAAAATTGGTAAATTGGATTATTATTGTCTGATATATCAAGGTCACAGAGTAATACAGCACACAAACAGGCCAACTTGTACACAGTACTCCATATGTGGCCTCACCTGCAACTTACCATACTGTCCCCATTCCCAAACTCGATGCCCGACTGAAGAAAGGCAATGTGCTAACACCTTCTTCACCACCCTGTCTACTGGCATGGCTGCTTTCTGTGAACTGTGGACTCGTACTCCCAGTCCCTCTGTTCCACAATGCATTTCATTGCACTGATCCTGCCCTGATATGACTGTCCAGATGCATCACCTCACACTTACCTTAGTTGAAATCCATTTGTCATTCCTCAGCCCATCTCAATAACGGATCAGGATCTCTTTGCAATGCAGTCTGCTTCACTGTTAACAAGACCCCAAATTTAGTGTCACCAGCAAACGTGCTAATCATGCCATGTACATTCACATCCAAACCATTTACATAAAAAATGAATGACAGAGGTTCCAACACTGACCCCTAGGGCACCCCACTAGTCATAGGCCTCTGGTCAGAGAATTGACCTTCAGCCATCACCCTCTGTTTTCCTATCACAGAGCCAATTCTGAATCCACCATGCTACCTCACACTGAATTGCTAACCTTCCAGACGAGCCTGCTATGCAGGGCCTTGCCATGGGTCTTACCAAGGTCCAAGAGGGCAACATCCATTGCCTTTCCTTAATCTATCTCCTGAGTTACCTCTCTGAAAAATTCCGAGGTTCAGACATGGCCTCCCATGCATTACACCATGCTGATTGTAACTACTGTTCTAAGCTGTGCGGGTGCAGGGCTGCGCAGTGACCAAAATGTTCCTGCGCACATAGTCTTCGTTGCTGCATAGCTGGAATTTTCTTAACATTTAAACATTTCCAGTGCCACACAGTTTTCAGGCTGTGTAAAAATTTCCTGCTCAAAGCAATGATTAATCTGCACAGTTATAAAAAGAAACTTGAGGGAATGTTGACTAACTGATCAGGCTTTGACTACCCAGGTGATGGTAGATTTTGTCAATCTGAGTTGCGTCTGGTAATATGCCTACAACTGGAGTCAGGCTCACTGACTTGTAGTTCCCTAGCTTATCCTTGAACAATGGAACAACATCAGCTTCTATTTTCTGGATCATCACCACTAAAGGTGAAGCAGGGATCTCTACAACTGCCTCCACCATTTTTTTCTTGGCTTTCCATAATGTCTGGACATTTACTTGGTCTGGCCCTGGGGACTTCAAGTTCAAGTTCATGTCTATTGTAATCTGAGTACATATTTACAACCGAATGAAGCAACATTCCTCTGGGCCACAGTGCACCCACAAGACATCTAACACACACAGCACATAAGCCAAAATATTACCATAATAAGTTAAAGTATAATTGAAAATACATGCAGCACAGGTAAACAGTGCAGTATACAATATACAGCATGTTGACCTAATGACAAGCTCTCAGTGGTGGCAGGGTATTCACGAGTCTCGCAGCCTGAGGGAAGAAGTTGTTATCCAGTCTGGCAGTCCTAGTCCTGGTGCTCCTGTGCCTTCTTCCTGATGGTTGTGGATCAAAGAGATTGTGGGATCTGTGGTGGGAATTCTTAATAATGCTTTGGGCCCTTTGTCTGCAACGCTGCCAGTGAATGCCACCAATGGGGGGGGAGGGGAGTGGGAGACCCTGGTGATCCTCTCAGTGGTTTGAACTGCCCTCTGTAGGGTCTTGCGGTCTGATTTTTTTTTGCATCCTCTAGCTGCACAGACGCAGCTAGACAGAACACTCTCAATGGTGTACCTGTAGATAGTTATTAGAATGGGGTTCAAAGAGCCTTGCATGCCTTCATCTCCTCAGGAAGTGCAGATGCTGCTGTGGCTTCTCAACTAGTGAGGAAGTGTTCCTTGTCCAGGTTAGATCGTCCATTATGTGCACACCAAGGAACTCTGTGCTCTTCTTTCTCCCCAGCCGAACCATTGATGTGCAATGGAGAGTGGTTGACCAGCACTTTCTGAAGTCCACAATCATCTCTTGTCTTGTTCACGTTGAGACTCCAGTTGTTGTTCTTGCACCATTGCTTGAACTGGAAAGGATCCAATTAGTTCGAAGGTGGGATTTTATACAATCCATCACCAGCTGCTCAAAGCACTTGACGATTGTTGAAGTCAGTGCCACTGGAATTTAGGCCTGCTACCATGGCTCTCTTGGCACCAGAATGATGGTGGCTGCCTTGACGCCTGCAGCGACAGTGGACTAGTTCAAGGAAATGTCAAAGATGTCCATTAAGACCTGTGTTAGCTGATTGGCACAGTCCCTTAGCACCCAACCAGTTATATTGTCTGGCCACATGACTTTGCTTGAGTTTAGCCTGGCTAGGATCATCCTCACCTCAGCCGTAGCCAGAGAGGGCACCTGTTTCTCAGGGGAAGAGGGGTCTTTCCTCAATGTCACATCATTCAATGCGCCAAACTGTGCATAGAAGGCATTCAGCTTATCAGGAAGTTTGACGTCGCTGTCATTTAAATGCAAGGTGGACTTGTAATCTGTTTTGGTTTGAGTACCCTGCTACGTGCGCAAAGTATCCCTGTTGTCGGAGAGATGTCTGTGAATATTTGTGTTTGCCCACCTTAATGTACTTCTTGGCTGCAAGTACCTCCTTCCTTGTAATATGCATAAGATCCAAGACATCTGTGCTTATTGCCCTCTATGTCTTCTGTGTTGTTCCACATATAGGTGGCCATGCTGGTCTTTTAGAGGACCTAGTCTCTCCCTTGTAGCCCTATTACTGTTAATCTACTGAAGAACCTTTTGCGGTTATTTTTAATCCTGCCTGCTAAATCCAGTGAAAGGCTTTGTTCTGCATGCCATCCGTACAGATCACTTCATCACATTATGGCTTTGAGGTATGACAAGGGAAACACAATAACAGAATGCAGAGTAAAACAATACAGCTACAGAGAAAGTGCAGTGTAGGCGGAAGGCCATGATAAGGTAAGCTGTGAGGTTCAACTCATTATACTAGGGAACCATTCAATAGTCTTACAACAGTGGGATAGAAGCTGTCCTTAAGCCTGGTGGCATGTGCTTTTAGGTTTTTGTATCTTCTGTCCAGTGGGAGGGAGGAGAAGAGCGAATGTCTGGGGTGGGAGGGATCTTTGATTATGTTGGCTACTTTACTGAGGCAGAGAAGTGCAGACAGAGTCCATGGAGGGAGGACGGTGCCTGTAACGTGCTGAGTGGAGTTCATGATTCTCTGCAGATTCTTGCGGTTTCAGGCAGAGCAGTTGTCATACCAAGCTGTAACGCATCCAGATAGGATTCTTTCTGTGGTGCATCTATAAAAATTGTTGACAGTCATTGGGGACAAGTCAACTGCCCTTAGCCACCTGAAGATGTAGAGGTGCTGGTGCACTTCCTTGGCTCTGGCATGTTGCAAGTAAAACAATTACCAAATAAAGAAAAATATAATAAATCGCTCTCCATGGAAATGCATATGGATGTCATAGAAAGAAATGCAAGTCCCGTCATTTCCTGGCAGCAGTTCCTGCTCCATCAAAACCAGAGCAAGGGAACCAGGATTCACAGCCCTGCAGAGGTATTTAAGGGGAAAACCCAGTGGAGATCTTCAAGATTTTGATTGGATTGAGCAGCAGGCACTGAATTCCTGTGGCAACTGAGTGAGAAGTGAGCAGAAACTGAAAATCGGCACTTTTAAGAGCGAGGAGAGTTGTTGGATGGGAAGTTTTCAAGCAGTGGGTGTTTAGAGGGTAGAATTCTTCACCTTAACATCAAGTTGAGAAGGAGATTAAATAGGAGAGGGAGATAGGGGAAGGATATGAGACACAGGAAAGACGTGTGGAGTTTGCGGGTTCTCTACTATTTGTTATGGTCCGGTTTCCTCCCACATCCCAAAGATGTAGATTTGTGTATTAATTGACAGCTTTAAATTGCCCATGGTGTGTAGGGGAGTGGTAGAGTCTAGGGGTGGTATGTCATAGAAGAGTCATAGAATTGTACAGCATAGAACAGGCCATTTAGTCCAACTATTCCTACTGACCAGTGACCCCCTTCTGTATTAATCTCATCCACCAACACATGGTCCATAGCCTTCAATGAAGTTCTATATTCTTCTATGGTGCTGATGAGTATATGGGATAAATAGGCTACAGGGAAAACTAGTCAGAGAATGGAATTCCTCTGTGAGTCAGCAAGGACTGTTTGTGCCGAAATGCCAAGGAAATGTGGAATGGACCTTCTGTTGAAGATGTGGCATGGATTGAATGTTCATTTTCCTCTTTTTGCTTTCCTGATTCCAGCGTATTAAACAGGGCTTAAATTAGGTAGCAGTGGAATAGGAACCAGAGTGTCAGGTCAGATGATGGACCAGTTGGTGTGAGGGTAGATGCAGTGGCAGAGAAACTATGAGGAAGGACAGCTGGATAGGTTAAAACGTGGTTACATTAACATGAGGAGCATTAAGAATAAGGGGGATGGACATAAAGCATGAATTGGTAGATGGAATTAGGATTTTCAGCCTATTCACAGACTTGGCTGTTGCAAGGGCAGGCTTGGCTGCTTAATATTCCAAGGTTTAGATGTTTCAAAACAGATAAGGAGGAAGATAAAAGAGGAGAAGGTTGCTAATCTATGTAGTGTAATGGTTAGCATGATGCTGTTACAGTTTGGAGAATTGGAGTTCAGAGTTCAAATCCAGTACTGCCTGTAAAGAGTTTGTACGTTCCCCCGTGACTGCATGGGTTTCCTCCAGGTGCTCCAGTTTCTTCCCACAGTCCAAAGACGCACCAGTTCGTAGGTTAATTGGTCATTGTAAATTGTCCAGTAATTAGGTAAGTGCTGGGTAGCATGGTTCATTGGGCGAGAGGGCCTGTTCTGTCCTGTATCTCCTAAATAAATAAAATATACCAGTGGCAGAAGGCATCATGGAGGGGTCATTGATGAGTCAGTATTGGTAGGAGTCAGAAACAGGATGGGAGCAGTCACTCTGTTGGGAGCATTCTGTAGCATTCTAATACTAGGCAATGAAACCAGTCAGGTGACAAATCTCGGGGCAGGCAAGCATTTCAAAGAAGGTGACCACAGCTCCCCAACCATAGCATTGGACAAGGATAGGGACAGAGATTTGGGTAAGTATTTAGTTGGGGGAAGGGCTAATTCAGATTGTATGCCATCTAGTTCAGAAATTAAACTATTCAAAGGTTTCAAAGGTACATCTAACGTCAGAGAAGTGTATACAATATACATCCTGAAATGCTTTTTCTTCGCAACCATCTATGAAAACAGAGGACCTCACAGCACCTCCCAGATGCCCCTCCCCCACCAGCAAAAAGAAGCATCAGCATCCTCTACCGAGCACTCAAGCCTGCAGCAAAGCAACAGCAAAGACATGGACTTGCAGTAGCACAAAGACTTCGCGTTTCACCCGGTATTCAACATACCACAGGCTCTCTCTCTCTCTAATAAGGGAGAAAGAAGTGTCTCCATTTCACAGCAAGGGGGAGACATAACAAACAACACGCTAGTTTACTATGTTAAAAGTCGATTCGGTCACTTTTTCCAAGCTCTTTGCCCAAAGATCTCAGGTCTCTGGGCGCTCAGCCAGAGCTGTTCTAACTCCCATGACATACCAATCTCATGTCGGGACATCGACCTTTAATCTGCTAATCTCCGGAGCCATGAAAACCCAGGCCTCCGAATGTGAGCTAAGCTCATAGGCTCCATCCTTGGTATGTCGAATAATGGCCAGTCATGAAACCCCGAGAGCAGGTCCCATTCCCACAAAGAACTGAAGTCAGCGTGTAACACCAGGTCAGGATCTTCAAAAGAACCCTGAAAGGGAAAAAATAGAGATATTAAAGATGGATATAGAACTGTTTCCAAAGATGCAAGCAGAGTAGTCGCCGTTTAACGCCATCATAACTGAGCTCTGCTTCATAGAGTCATACAACACAGAAACAGGCCCTTCTGCCCAACTGGCCCATGCTTACCAAGATACCTGGCCAATATAGTCCAATGTGCCAATGTTTGGTCCGTAAATTTCTAATTATGTACTTGATCAGCCTGTTAAACGTTGTTATTGTACCTGCCTGAACCACTTTTTCTGGCAGCTCATTCCATGTACTTATCACACATCGTGTTTAAAAAAAAAAGTTGCTGCTCATTTCTATTAAATCTTTCCCCTCTCACCTTAAATCTGTGCCTTTTAGTTCTTGATTCTACAACCCTGGGGAAGAGTCATGCTGCTTGTGCCCCTATGATTTTGTACACTCTCTACGTCACCTCTCAATCGCCCTAGCTCCAGCCTGAATAACCTCGTGCTGTAACTCCATCCCTCAAGTCCTGGCAATATCCTTGTAAATCCTTTCACAACTCTTTAGTTTAATAACATTGATCCAATAGCAAGATGGCCAGAACTAAACACAGTTTTTTAGTGGGTGGTAGAAATGTCCAAGGCAATAGACCTGTGATTGCTGCATTGTGCCAGTTGAGACAGATGCTTTGAGAGGCTGAAGTATGATTATGATTTGGAATAAATTACCGGGATGTACGTGAAAAGGGAGATGTATGTATTTGTACAGAACCAACATAGTTCAAGTTCAGTTTGTTGTTATTCAACTGTACACATGTATACTGCTAAATAAAACAATGTTCCTCCAGATCAAGGTGCATTATAGAATACATATATCTCACACACACAACATAAAAAGTAATAATACAACAAATACTAAGGTGCATTTAAGAGATGAGTTACAAGAGTAAACATAACACTACTGGCGCTTCATACATGATGAGACCACACAGCTCGCGGATTTGGCTGAGTAAACATTTCCACAACTATCATCTGATTCTCTGCGATCCCTGCCCCGCCCCACCACAGTCATCGCACTCCTGCTACCCACCTGTCTTTCCTAAACAATTCATTAAAATCTTAATCTCCTCCCCAGCCCCATTGTCGAAGACATGCTTATTTTCCAGCTGCTCTGATGGACCTTACATTGTTGAAGAGCAGTGTAACCAAGCTAGTACAGCTAATTGGTTGGACAGGTCATCCAGTAACATGTTCAAATCACACCAGCTGTTGTAACTCTGATTAATAATGCAAGATTTAAAAAACCAAACTATCCATTAAAAACAAAGGCTGTGAATCTAATGAAAGGTAGAAAATACAGGTAATACACAACAGGTTGGGCAGCGTTTGTGAGGAGATAAACAATTACTTCTCAGGTTCGTAGTTCCGATGAGTGGTCATTGACAAAATTGTCTCTTTCTGTCTCACCACTGATGCCAACAAGCATATCCAGCCTTTTCCCCTTTTATATTGTTGATTTGTACTAGTAAAAACTCATCTGGTTCATGAATGTTATTCTTTGTAGGAAAGCTATTAGCTTATCTGGTTTTCATGACTCAACAAGTACCAATAGGTTTGACAAAGCCTCTCTGAAATGATCCTGTAAATAGTCAGCTTAGGAGACAGCTAAGGATAGCACTTTGATGCAACTTTTAGAGCTGCTGTCCCAAAGCCCCAGAGATTATGGTTCAATCCTGACCTCAGGTGCTGTCCATGTGTGGAATTTGCACATTTCCCTGTGACTGCTTGGGGATTTTCTGTGTGCTCTGGTTTCCATTCAATTCCTAATTTGTAAATAACCCTTTTATTTTTTCCAGATTTTTTTGTATGTTCAAAGTTCAAATTAAATTAAATGTTTTATTAAAGTACATATATGCCGCCAAATACTAGCTTGAGATTCATTTTTTTGCAGACATTCACAGTAGAACAGAGAAATACAATAGAATCAATGATAAACTACGCACAAAGACTGACAAATAGCCAATGTGCAAAGGGAGGCAAACTGTGATAAATAATTAATAATGCTGAGAACATGAATTGTAGAGTCCTTGAAAGTGAATCTATAGGTTCTGGAAACAGTTCAGTGTTGAGGTGAGTAAAGCTATCCATGCACCATGGTTCAGGAGCCTGATGGTTGAAGGGTAGTAACTGTCCCTGAACCTGGTGGTGTGGGACCTAAGGCTGCTGTGCCTCTCTCCCAGTGGCAACAGTGAGAAGAGAACATGGCAGGGGTCCTTGATGATGGATGCTGCTGTCCGTGTAGATGTACTCAGTGATGGGGAGAGTTTTTCCTATAGTAAACTGGGCTGTGTCCACCATTTCCTGTAAACTCTTCCATTTATAGGTATTCGAGTTTCATACCAGGCCATGATGCAGTCAGTCACGATGCTCCTTACTGTGCATCTATAGAAGTTTGTCATAGTTTTAGCTGACTTGCCTAATCTGCGCAAAATCCTAAGACAGCAGAGGTGTTGTTGTGCCTTCCATGCTGGTCCTAGGATAGACCTTCTGATATGATAACACTGAGGAATTTAAAGTTACCGACCTTATTCACCTCTGATTCCCTAATGAGGTCTCTGTCTTGGGTTATACCAGGATTATGGCTAGTATCTCAGCTATTCCAAGGAGACTGTTCCTCAGTTAATAGTTTGGCTATCCTTGCAAATGGATGCAGGTTTATCCTTGGTCCTGTTCCTCAGACTGGTTGGCACACATAGGTTTATGTTGGAAAACTATCCCACAATCCATGTTGTGTACTTTGGTTTCTACTGGGACAGATCTGATACTGTGCCTGGTACTTTAATGGTTGATTTAATGGGGGGGGGGTGTTTTGGATGGCAATGTAGGGGGTGTAAGTAATGGAGTTAGTGTAGAATTATTGTAAGTGGCTAGGTGACGGTTGGCACAGACTTAGGTTGAAGTGCAACGTACTGCAGCTGCAAAACAACAAATTTCACAACATTTGCCAGTGATATTAAACCTGACCTTGATTCTGACTCTAATTCTGTTTCCATGTTGTATAACTGGTAAGTGCTGGCCCTGCCTGAAATTCTGAGATATCAAACATAAAAGGTTCTAAAAGTGATAACCACTTCTTCTTGCATCAGAAATTACAGCTAACCTGGAGCCTGCAATGCTGAAATAACTGGAATAAAATTTATGCACCAAATTTTCCATCTATATTATTCTCTCACTGCATTTTGAACTAAAGGCAATCTTGCTCTATGCAGCAGCTTGTTTTAATTCTAACACGAATTTAGAGGTCTTACGGAAAGTACAACCACATCCACTTCATTAACCAACAACTGTTCTCAGCATTAACTTCATTTTACGCAGAGTTCAGTCCTCTGATGTATGCATCGGGGCAATGTTCCCTCTAAGGTGTGCACGTGTGCGCACCCACACATCTTTTGCTACTAGCACAAAGGAATTTAAACTGCGCACAGAATGTTGTCACCCTCTACCTCGTTGGCATGTTAAGTATAGTTCATGGTCGTACACAATCACATTTCCTTTCCTGGTTTCTGATGCGGACGGTGTTGACCACGTGGAGTTTGCAATGATTAGTCTGCAGATTTTAGAACTGGCTTATTTATACTGTTTTTATTGAAGAAATTATTGACTCACTATGTCGAATTCCAAAGAAGCAAAGGGCGTGAAGCAGAAAAGAACTGATGGTTAATTTAAAGCAGAATGGCTTAATGAAACAGTGGAAACTGCTACCCCAAAAGCTCATGAGATCAGTAGCATGCAGCTATGAGAAATATTTATGTACAATACAAAAACCGGTGTTACTTGCGTGTATTATTGCAATGCAAAAGTTGCGGGAGAATTTGCAAGTGGGAAGAAGTGGAGTGATATTTGGAAACTTGACTTTTTAAAGCCTCATTTAGCAAGCAAATTACATATGGATGGTGTGAAAAAGCCCTGGTGAGAAAATCCTTTATTACCTGCAACAGGCCTGCTATATATGTTTTGTGAGAGTGCAGATGAATGGGAGTGAAAACGATCAAACCCAAAGGAGATCAAAGTTCTTACTGACAGTTGCTAGCTGTTAAAATGAATACCTATGTATATAAAATTCAGTGTGCACATGTTGTCACTGGGCAAAAAATTGCACAGCACAAGATTTTCTTGCACATACTGGTGATTACAAATTAGAGGGAAGATTTATCATGGGTTTGGTCAGTGTGCTAGGAAACAGTGCGACTACAGGTTAACTTCTGTGCTTAGTCCAAGATGCCACAGTGTTACTGCTGTACTAAATTTACCTTTTGTTTTGTCTGGCTGGTGTCAATGTCTATATTTTGAAAAGGCACTGCTGCCTCATGGTTCCAGTGACTCGACACCACATGGGTTTTCTCCTGCATGCTTCAGTTTCCTTCCACACCCCAGACAGTACACAGGGTGGTGGTAGGGCCAGTTACGTTAGGGACTGTTTAGACAGACATATGAATGTGAGGGAAATGGAATGATATGGACATTGTGTAGGCAAAATGAATTAGTTTAGTTGGCTGTTTGATTATTAACTTGATTGGTTTGGCACAACATTCTGGGCTGAGGTGTCGTGCTTCTGTCTGATTACTAGGGGCTGCCAGTGTCCTCTGAGCTCCTATACTCCTCCTCCCCTGATTATTAGTTGATTAATTTCACCTCTGTCTTGATTTAGTTTTCTCTATTGTGTCTTAGCTCAGTTTTGACTTTACCTACCCTGTGTGTAGTGTTTCTCAAGTCCTAGTCAGTGTTCTCTAGAAACCAATCTGCAGGTAATTCAGTCGTCATCTCTGGTCTCCTCTGCGCTTGGATCCACCTGATCTAAGTCTCACCTGGTAGTCCACTGGTTAAAGATATAGAGCTTCAGTTCAAACCCAGCCTGGCAACCGCTGCATTAGACAGCTTTTCCCACAGACTCTCAGACTTTGATTTTTAAATATAATCCCAGGAGCCCACTTTACATGACTTTATTGGCTGTAAAACTCTTCATTTTACTGTAGCTGTGAATGAGGCCTTTGTAAATGCTACTTCTTTCCATGTTAATAGTGAATATCAAAATCCTCCAATAATCCAAAACAATTGGAACTTTGACTATGTTGAACAATCTGATTTCCAGACTATTAGATTTTGTTATTAACATAGCACTCTCGTTTCACTTTTTGCACGTTATGCAGCAGTACAATAAATTGCCTAATAAATCCAGTGACTCTGAAGGGAACCAACAATATTTAGGTATTCCAGTCACGGTCCTACCCACGTTCCAGAATCCTGGTGTTTCAGACCACAACCCATGCTCTCAATGCTGACGCATTTCTTCTCTGTCTCACGTTCCGGGCTAATGACTGAACCAGATTTCAGACTGCAACCATGAGGAAATCTGCAGATGCTGGAAATTCAAGCAACACACACAACATTCTGGTGGAACGCAGCAGGCCAGACAAAGGGTCTCGGCCCAAAATGTCGACAGTGCTTCTCCGTATAGATGCTGCTGGCCTGCTGTGTTCCACCAGCATTTTGTGTGTGTTGCTCAGATTTCAGACTGTTAGGATTTCCACAATATTGGCTGCTGGATTGTTGGAGTTTCAGTATTTAGTATTGCATGGGTAGGAAAGGTTTAGAGCAGGGGTTCCCAACCTTCTTTATGCCATGGACCCTACCATTAACTGAGAGGTCCGTGGACCCTAGATTGGGAATGTCTGGTTTAGGGGGATATCCGGCAATCACCTTGGTCAGCATAGGCAAGTTGAGCTGAAGACTTTCTGATCTATGTCCCAAGAGGTGATGGGATTACTGTACAGGAAGCTGACATAGACCTAATAGACTAAATAACTTTTCAGGAGAACATCAACACAAAACGCTAGCTATACCTCTGACAATTGCAACACATGTACAGCCTTTACCTCTGGAGATACATCAATGAAGTAATTGCACGTCAAGACTTGTTCACTGGGTGATATCATACATTATGTAGTTGTACCTCCTCAGCCTTGGCTGGAATTACTCAGCAGGTCAGTCTGCAGAGACAAAGGGATGCCTGATGTTTTGGTTTCATACCTTGCATCAGGACTGAATGTAGAGGGGAGGGAGCCAGTAAAATAAGGTAAGAGGGAGGTGTGACGCGGAACCTGGCAGACGATGTGTGGAAGAAGGTGAGGAGGCAGGTGATGGGTCATTATGCACAGAAACAGACTTGTCAGCACAACTGGCCCATGCTTACTAAGATTCCCAACTAGGCTAGTCGCATTTTTCTGTGTTTGGTCCAAACCTTTCCAATCCATATGTCAGTCCATGTACTTTTTACATGTTGTTACTATACAGTACATGCCTCAACCAGGTGGGACCATGTGGGAAGGGGGCTGGAGTCAGGAGGCAGTGGGGAGTAGGTGATAGGGTAAAGGTAGATGAGGAGAGAGGGGACAAATGGAGCCAGGTGGGGTAAAGCGAGGGTAGAAGTAAGGATAGAGGCTAGAAGTGATAACTGGAACCACATAAAGAAGTGATAATGGGCAGATGGAGCAAGTAGAGGGAGGAAATGGGAAAACCAGAAGGTTTAGTGTGTGGGTGATGTGAATGTTCTGCTTTGCCTCTGGTGTGTAGTTAAGTGGGAGAACCCTGGGGGAGGTGATGGGAATGTGAGGAGAATTAAAACATTGAATGAATGTAGGATTAATACAAATGGGTGTTTGAAGGCTGGTGTGGATTTGGTGGGCTGATGGATGTGTTTCTGTACTGTATTCTGTTTGAAACAGGAGAGTTGGGAGTGGGGTAGTGCAATTAATATGGACTGCAAAAATAATCAGCTCCAGTCTAAGGAGCCAGTAGCCTGTTGTAAAATAGAGTGTAAAATTAATTAAAACTAAGCAAAATTCTCCAATAATAAATTTTCCTGATAAACTGCAAGATAATTTAAATAATTTGCTTTAATCTGTGAAGGTTTTCATTTAGTTTTAGATAGTATGTTTCCAGTAAGTTTTTTATATCTTCTCCAATGATACAAGTTGCTGACTTTTGTTAGATGTAGCAATTATTGTCACATCATATGCCTTGAATTACATTTTCCTTAGAGTTGTGGAAAGTATTTATACAATTAATCCTGGAATCTGTGGGGCTGGTGTTTCTATCACACACCCACATTGACAATGGCCGTGATTGAAGCATCACTATTTGTGCAAGAGTTCAAACCAATAGCTTAGTGACTGACACCAGACCAGAGACCCTTACTCTATGGTGATAAACTTTTCCATATGGTTGAGAGAGAACTTTAATATAACATCTGATGTTAGAACGGTTTTTTTCTCTGTCCTTTCTTGCTACACTGGGCCTCCCACCTTTTCTTGGCTGCCGTTGGAATGAATCTAGATCACCCTTCCCTGAGAGCAGCAACATCATTGCTGGGTGTCTTACTTTGATAGCAACATCCCAAGAGCTGCTGTTTGTTTCCCATTTAATCTGTCACTGTATTTTCTACTCCTCCATCTTGTGGTCTGAGCAAACAACAATTCAGTCAGGTCCAGTCCAGTCCAGATGACAGGTCTTGATCCAAAATGTTGACTGCCCATTTCCTGCTATAGGTGCTGCCTTCCCATTGAGTTCCTCCACCAGTCAAGACTGTGCGCCCCAGATCGGTCTGGCATCTGTACCAGTTCTTTGATGCTGTTTTGATATGTCAGTTTCAAGTGGAAAATGCTGTTTCATTCTGTTTTCTATTTATAATGGGGTTACACTTTAAGTAAGAAAGCACGACTTTAATCCTGCGTTCAGTTACCGATGGGGAATTACAAATTCAGAGACTTTTTCTTCCCAACTCACTCTATCGAAGTTTAAGCTTATTGTTAAGGCACACATATAATGATATAAATACCATGAAGATTAGCGTTTTTAGCAGCAGCTGCAAACAAAACAAACTTAAATTAATATAAATTTTATAAGTTGCATGATAAAATAAGCATAATCACACTGGTGCAAGTTTAGAGAGAGAGGTAAATTATAGTCCGAGGTAGTGTTAGTAATTTTATGGTCTGTTCAAGAAGCTGATGGCAGTGGGATGAAGCTGTTGTTCAACTCTGGGTCTTGTCTGATAGCAGCATCACGAAGGGGGCAAAGCCCAGATGGGGGGGATTCCCTGACGATAACTATTACCTCTGAGATATCAGCTCTTATAGATGTCGTTGATGATGGGCAGATCTGTACCCACGATGGAACTGACTTGAGTCTTCCACTTTTGCACTGCTGTCCACTGGAGTCTGTTGCATTGGCCTGTGTTAGCGGTGTTACTGTGGCTGCTGAAACGCCGTTTGGTAAAGAAGCTGGTCCTTCAGACACAATGGGTTTTCAGCTTCTCTGCATTCCTCGGCACATGGTGTTTAATGGGTTTCATCTCCAAAACAATCAAATCATTGATCACATCCGAAGATTTTGGTGATGATCGATTGTTTAGTTGTTTTTGCTATGTGTACATTAAAACATCAAAACATACGGTGAATTGTGTTGTGTGTGTCACATCAGTGAGTATTGTGCTGGGCAGCCCCACGTGTGTCATCAAGTTTCTGTCACAGACACAGCATGCCCACAACTCACCAGTTCTAACCATATAGCTTTTTTCTGGAAAATGGGAGGAAACCAGAGCAGCCAGAGGAAATCCACGCGGTCACGGGGAGAATGTACAAACTCCTTACAGGTGCCAGAGGGAATTGAACCCTGATCAGTGTTCCCTTGGCACTGTACAGCAATGTACTAGCTGCTACCCTACAGTGCTATTCCTGCTATGCTACCATGAATCTAGACTTTTAGATGCATAATCGTTGCTGCCTTGCTCTTAATCCTAGAGATAGTTGTAAATGACAGAGGGTGACACTTAAAAAGACAGTGCTTAATTTCAGATACCATATATGTCAGCCCTGCCCGTCTCTCTCTTTTCGCAGATGGTTCATTTTAGGATGTCATTAGTTGATATTAAGTTTTATTCAATCTCTGAATCTGTGACAAAAACCTACATTTTTTGTGTAGCCGCCTGGCACAGCAAATGTAGGCCGAGTTAGGCCACTCTGTAGATTAGCTGTAGATCCTGCTGTTCCCAGTATGATCGCCAGATCTGATCATTCTTCACAAGTTGCAAGTTACAAGTTGCTATTTCACTGACTTGGCTGTGAGTGCTTCTCTTTCCCATGCTCCATTAGCATCTCACCAGATCAAATATACAGAAAATTCCAAACTCCAGGGCAACCCCTTGATGACTTTGCCTGGATTGAGACATGAACGGAGAGTGTAAAAGATCAGAAAATGAGTGGTCTGCTACAAGTCATTCCTTTATAGTTCTGAGTTTGAATAGTTACCCAAGCTCTGGAGCTAAGGATAGGCCCCAAGAGTATGCAGAGGAATGCTCCATTCAACAAGCTGAAACCATTTAGGAGATCATCTCAAACCTTCCCATCCATTCATGTGTTGACTCCCTGGAGCTATGAGGAAAGCCTCTTGTCCAAATGATGATAATGTTATCTCCCACTGAATCAACTGCTGCATGACCTTGGAGTCATGAACTCAGAGTTATGTCGCACAGCAGAGGGCCGTCATTCTCCCATGTCAGTAATAACCTTGTTGCCAGTCTACACCAATCCTACATACTGACACTGCATCTGTATTCTTCTATCCCTTGGCTATTTCAAAACCTTTCTAAATGTCTCTTAAATGTAGCAATTGTATCTGATGCCACCACCTCCCCTGATAGCACATTCCAGGTACTTTCTACAAAAAAAATACAAACCCTAAAATACGTTTCTCTCACCTTAAATTTGGCCCTTTTGTTTTTGATAGCTCTGCCATGGTGCAACAAAATGCTTGACAGTCCAGATTACCTCTACTTACTGTATTTGAAATGTTAAGTTGCTTCAAACCTAAGCGACTGGGTGTTTCAGAATCAATTAATATCCACACTTTTTTTTTGATTTCTTTCCGAACAATGTATTTGCCATTAGACAGTTGACAACAGTGTTTTTGAGGGAAAGTTGATGGCCATAGGGAAGGGTGAGGTTGTTGCATGTTTTAACCTGTGGCATCAAAGCTGTAATGAGTGAGCAGGACACAGTGTGGATTAAGATGCATCAAAACAACTTTGAAGGATGTAATGTTTAGGGTGAACAGGGCTTGATCAGATCATTGGAGTGATTTGGTCTTAGAGCCTCCACCACCACCACTGCAGAGCATTACAGGCACACTCCACTTTGTGTAAAATACACATCTCCTTTGAGCTTACCCCCTCTCACTTGAAATGCGTGCCCTCTGGTATTAGATACTCACTCAATCCTGGGAAACAGATACCAGATGTCTGCTCTGTAAATGCATTTCATCTACCTACTTCTATCAGGATCCCTCCCCCCCACCCCACCCACCAGCCTCCACTGTCCAGAGAAAGGAACTCAAGTCTTTCCAGCCTCTTCTCATAGCACATGGCCTCTAATACACACAGCATTCTGGTAAACCTCTTTTGCACCCTCTCCACACTCTTCCTATAATAGGGCAACTGGAAGTGAATGCAATAATTCAGATGCAACCTTTGTCCCTTTGCCACAAATCCACAGTACGGGTTGGCCTGGTTATGTGTCCGCTGGGGTCGGATAGTCTGACGGCGAAGTAGGAAGGCAATCTGAGTTAACTGGTCGTGTTCACCACACTATCATTGGTTTTGTGTTCTTGTCCTCACAGGGGCGTTGTACGCGGGAAAACTGCAAGTATCTGCACCCGCCCCCACACTTAAAAACGCAGCTGGAGATCAACGGACGGAACAACCTGATCCAGCAGAAGACAGCAGCGGCCATGTTGGCACAGCAGATGCAGTTCATGCTGCCTGGTACACAACTGCAGCCCATGGTGAGTAACAGCAGCCATCTCGTCATCAGCCCGTCTCACTGCTGTGACATCACCCTCCTTCCATCCTGCCTCAGATGGCACTCTCACCCTTACTGTTACCATTTCTTGTCTAGACATAGTGGAGCTACCTGCCCACTCACCTTACATTCTCCGTGAATCAGAGTTCATTTCAAAGTTTATGGGCCATGAACAATTGGACACCAACCTAAGACATTCCTGTTTCTATTTTTGCAGAAATCCATCACTGCAAAATTTTCCAGGGTTTATATCTCTTTACTAGCTTCATGTCTGTAACCTCCTGCAGTTTTCAACAACTCCATGCTCCTCCTCACCTCTTCCACACTCCTCCTTCTCCTCACTATTTTACCTTCATCTACCAAGTTCCAGGCTCTAATATTTTCTAACAACAGAACCATGACAACTTTCCTTAACTTCCCTAACGTCTTTTCTCAAGCAAACTCAGCACCGAACTCTGGACCCTGGGAGTCAACATCTCCTCTGCAACTGGATCCTGACCAACAGACTACAATCAGTAAGGATAGACAGCAACACCACCACTGCGATTATTGTCAACACTGTGCCTGATAAAGTTGCATTCTCAGCTCTGTACTCTACTTCCTGCACACTCAGATCCTGTTCTAACTCCATAAATGTTTGTAGATTATACCACCATAGCGGGCTGTATCTCAGATAATGATAGGTCAGAGAACAAGAAGGAGATAGAGAGCTTAATAACATGATACCATGACAAAAAAACTTTCTCTCAATGTCAGCAAAACAAAAGAGCTGGTCACTGACTTCAGGAGAGGCATGTCCAGTGGTGTGGGGGAGGTATGGTGGTACACATGCTCTTGTCTTACTGAGCGAGTTGAAAGCTTCAAGTTCCTAGAAATGAATATCACTAATAGCCTGTCCTGGTCCAATCACGTTGATGCTACAACCAAGAAAGTTCACCAATACCTCTACTTCCTCAGGAGGCTGTAAAAATGTTGACATGTCATCATTGACCCTACAAAGCTTTGTTTATGCACCGTAGAAAGCAATCTATCTTAATGGTATGGCAACTTCTCTGTACAAGACCACAGGAAAATGCTGAGAGGTGTGGACATCAGAAAAGACAACCTGTCATCCATGGACTTTGTCTATACTTTACAGTGCCTCAATAAAGTAAGCAGAATAAGCAAAAGTCCCCACCCACCATCCACTCTGGATATTCTCACTTGTCCCTCTTCTATTGGGCAGAAGGTACAAAAGCCTGAAAGCATGTTGCAGCAGAATGAAAGACAGCTTCTACCCTGCTGTTGTTAGGCTGTTGAATGGTTCCTTAGTGTGTTAAGAATGACTCCACCTTATGCTCCATCTCGTTATTATCTGACACCTTATTGTTTACCTGCACTGCACTTTCCCTGTAGCTGTTACACTTCTCCTGCATTCTGTTATTGTTGTACCTTGTCCTACCCCAATGCACTGTGTAGTGATTTGACTTGGATAAGGTTTACCTTACACTGTATCTCAGTACATGTGCCAATAACAAACTAATTCCAATTCAAATTGATATTCTCACTCTTACTTACTCCTTAGTACAGCATTTCCTTGATACAGTCCATGTTGGTGGGACATCAGTAGATGGTCAGTGGCTTTAAGTACTGTATGCTAACATAACAGATTACCTTACCTGTGCCCAGACCACGAGATGCAATCACTAGGAAGCTATGCCAGTGACTGTGCTTTCTCAGAAAGTTAAGAAGGCTCAGCATGTCACTGAACACTCTACTGTTGAAGATATGCTGATTGATTGCGTCATGGACTGGTATGATAATGTGAAAGTGCGGTAACTTAAGAAACTGCGGAGAGTAGTTAGCTCAGACCAATACATCATGGACACATCCCTCTCCACATCAACATGGGGTGTTGTCTCAGGTGTTGAACAGCTACTTCCTTTTAACCATTCAGTGCTTGAATCAACCCGCACCACCCTCAATATAGTCATTCTATGATCACTTAAGACCACAAGATATAGGAGCAGAAGTAGACTACTCAGCCCATCGGGTCTGCTCTGCTATTCAATCATGGGCTCATCCAATTCTTTCAGTCATCCCCAGTCCCCTGCCTTCACCCCATACCCTTTGATACCCTGGCTAACGAAGAACCTATTTATCTCTGCCATAAATACAACCAATGACTCAGCCTCCACAGTCACTCATGGCAATAAATTCCACAGATTTGCCACCCTCTGACTAAAGTAATTTCTCTGCATCTCAGTTCCAAAAGGACATCCTTCAATCCTGAAGTTGTGCCCTCTTGTCCAAGACTCACCTACCATGGGAAATAACTTCACCATATCTAATCTGTTCAGGCCTTTGAACATTTGGAATGTTTCTATGAGACCCCTCCTGATTCTCCTGAACTCCAGGGAATACAGCCCAAGAGCTTCCAGACACTCCCCTTTCATTCCTGTAATCATTCTTGTGAATCTTCTCCGAACCCTCTCCAATGTCAGTATATCCTTTCTAAAATAAGAAGCCCAAAACTGCACACAGTTCTCTAAGTGTTGTCTCACGAGTGCCTTTTTGAGCCTCAACATCTCATCCCTGCTCTTATATTCTATACCTCTAGAAATGAATGCCAACATTGCATTTGCCTTCTTCGCCACTGACTCAACCTGGAGGTTAACCTTTAGGATGTCTTGCACAAGGACTCCCAAGTTTAAGACAGATTTATTGGATACAAGCTCTTAGTTTAAGCCCTCCCTAGCAGCTCTATTAAATGTGCCCGCTAGGATATTGGACCCCTTTGGGTTCAGGTGTAACCCATCCATTTTGTACAGTCATACCTGCCCCAGAATTAGGCCCCAATGAACCAGGAATCTGAAGCCCTGCCCCCTACTTGCCACACATTAATATGCCTGAGCATGCTATTCTTGCACTCACTAGCACGTGGCACAAGCAGCATTCCTGAGATTACTACCCCAGAGATCCTGCCTCTCAGCTTCCTACCTAACTCCCTGAATTCTCTCTTCAGTACCTCCTCCCTTTTTCTATCTATGTCATTGATACCAACGTGTACCAAGACTTCTGGCTGCTCACTCTCACCCTTCTGAGTACCCTGCACCCGATCCGAGACATCCCGTGCCCTGGAACCTGGAGGCAACACACCATGCAGGTATCTCTATCAGGCTGACAGAACCTCCTGTCTGTTCCTCTCACTGTGAGACTTAGAGACTACCGCATTCCTCATCTTCCTTTTTCCCTTCTGCACCACGGAACCAGGCTCACAACTAGAGACCCGATTGCCGTGGTCGTCCTCTGTCAGGTCACCCCCCCCCCCCCCCAAAACCACGTCCACTTTCGCCACTTGAAACTACAGTGGACTTTGTTTTCTTCTTTCTCGTTCTAATTGTGTCCTTTCTTGTATTATTTTGTATGATTTATGCTGTAATTTATGTTTTTGTGAATGTTGTGTACCTGATGCTGTGTTTGTGATGCTGCTACAAGTAATTTTTTTCATTGCATTTATGCATGCAGCTACTTTTACAGATGACAATAGATTGGAGCTTAAGTTTGACTTTGACACGAACAATTAATTTACCAGTCATTCATGATAATTCCAATGACTCTTTAGGGTTTGTGTCTTCAATTTACAAAACAATTTCACTCCTTGACAAACAGTGTCCCACCCTCCACCTTTACCCTTCAGATCTACTTTAAATCTTTACACTTTTGCATCAAACCTGTGTCCTCTTGTTTTGGACTGCCACTGCGGCTATACAGTTAGAGTGTTCCTTAGCATGTCTATGCCCCCCCCCCCCCAACTATATAAACTTCTGTAAGGCCACCCCTCAGCTGCATTTGTTCCACTGGAAGTAGTTTCGGCTTATACAATCTCTTCTAATAACTCAAACCCTCCAGTTCAAGTAACATTTCTGTGAATCCTCTCTAGTGTAATCACAGCTTTCCCATTGTGTGATAACCAGAGCTGTGCACAATACTCCAAGTGTAGCTGACCCAGTGCTTTGTATAACTGTAAAGCAGCACACCATGCCACATGTCCTCTTAACTGCTTTCTCCTTCTGTGTCGCTACTTACATGATGGTGTTTGACATAGCTGTTCAACCAATCAACTTTAATTCATTTCATAACTTAGTTGTAAAATATTAAGGAAGTTCAAATGTGCAATAAATGTATTTTCTTTTTGCTTTTATCCACAGACCACATTTCCTGTAACTCCATCTTTAGCTACAAACCACACAATGGGTCTTAATCCCTACCTGAGTCACATGACCCATGGAATGGGATTGGTTCCAACAGAACTTCTACCAAACACACCTGTCCTGGTGTCGGGAAATCCCACTGTAACAGTCCAAGGGAACACAGCTTCACATAAGCTAATAAGAACAGACAAATTAGAGGTACCTGTGTTGTTTTTTTATATGTTTGCATGTTTTAACTGTATATGCAGCAAATGACTAACTTCCTTCATTAAAGTTATTACAGTAAGATAAGAGTACATAATAATAGTAATCTCAAGTCAGCTTTTTCCATTATGATTTTCTTTTGCCAATATTTATAACTTATCTCACTGTAATTACTCCCTCCTGCCATTAGAGGCAATGTAATGCAGCCACTGACAGGAAACTATAGAACAAGCTGAGGGAACATTTAGCAAATTGGTCTGTGAGCTGGCCAGTGTCTGGGAGGATGGGAGAATTTTCCCAAAACTGCTCCTGTTAAAGATCCCAGTATTTCTCTAAGTACAGAGAAGTCCCATGTATATTAGTGTTTACCCCTCTTCCAAAGCAAGTAATACAAGAAGGAATAACTTTAAGGTGCTGGGAGGAAAGTCTGGGTGGGGGGGAGAAATCAGAGATAGTTTTTCTTAGAGAGTGGTGGGTGCGTAGCTAGGGGTGTTGGTAGAAAAAGATGCATTAGGGCCACAAAGAAGACTCTTAGATAGGCACATGGATGAAAGAAAAATGGAGGGCTATGTGTGTGGGAAGGGTTAGATTGATATAGGATTAAGTCAAAGAGTCGACAGAACATCATGGGCCATAGGACCTAAACTCTGCTGTACTGTTCAAAGTGAATCTCAAGGAAAGCTGTTGGTCTTGGTATAATGTGTTTTCATTCTTGCTTTTGACATTGGAAGCTGGTATAGAAAATAAGATGTTCAAATAAGACAGTACGTACAGCTCTGCCATTGGCTGTGATTTGCTTCAGTGCTCTGGTCCAATTATCCAGTGACTAACTCAGGATAGTGTGATAACTGCTCCCTCAACACGTATTTGTGAAATGGTCCAACCTCTTCAAGAGAAATGAGCTGGTTGTAGGACATTTGAATTGAACAGTGTTTAAGGAGCTGCCTTCTACCCGTCACGTTCGGGAGGATGGTGCTGGAGCCATTTAAAGGAAGAAGAAGGTGCATTATCTGTCTGATAACAGATGTTTGGTAGATATCTGCAGCCCTGAAGAGGTGCTTTCCTTCACTGATGGACTGAAGGGTGCGCAATGTGACTATGGCACTTTGCAGCTCCATCTCTTGTCTTCTGGGTATCTAGAACATTGCTCAGGAAAAGAATTAATAAAATAAGCTGGGCTGTGACCATGTGACCTCAGGTTGTAGAAGAAATGGGCATATGTATACAGGCAAGAAAATAGGAGCAAAAGTAGGCCCTCAGCCATGTAATCCTCTTCTGCGCCAGTTCCCCATGTAACTCAATCCTTGATCTTTCAAGATTGTATCTATGTCCTCTGTAAGTACAGCCCATCATAGTGTACCTCCCATTTATTGCCAAACAGTAACTTGGAAACCTGACATTTTGCTCCCTCCTTTTAGTCATGAGTATGGATAGGTGAGGGCCAAGAGCTGTTTCTTAGATCCTTCCACTGGTTACAGTTTTCCAGCCTGTAAGAAAATCTATTTATGCTGACTCTGCCTTCTGTCTGACAACAAGTCTTAAACTCTTGTTAATACACTTCCCCAATACCATGCACTAATGCACTAACTTTTTAATGTGGCATCTTATCAAAGGCTTTCAGGAAATCAGAATGAATAACTATGTTGGCATGTTCCTCTCGATCATCTCTGTTTGTTACATTTCCAAACAACACGAGAAAATTTGTCAACCAAAATTTCCCGATCATAAAACTATATTGACTTGGCTTAATTACAATAAACTTTTACATAGAAATCCTACAGCACAATACAGGCTCTTCAGCCCCCAAGGCTGTGCCTTACCTTAGAACTACCTAGGATTACCCATAGCTCTCTATTTATCTAAGCTCCAAGTATCCATCCAGGAGTCTCTTAAAAGACCCTATCCTTTCCGCCTCCGCCGGCAGCCCATTCCACGCACTCACCACTTTCTGCTAAAAAAAATGTAACCCCTGACATCTCCTCTGTACCTACTTTCAAGCACCTTAAAACTGCCCTCTCGTGCTAGCCATTTCAGTTCTGGGGAACTATACACACGATCAATGCCTCTCATCATCTTATACACCTCTATCAGGTCACCTCTCATCTTCTGTCGCTCCAAGGAGAAAAGGCCGAGTTCATTCAACCTATTCTCAAAAGGCATGCTCCCAATCTAGGCAACATCCTTGGAAATCTCCTCTGCATCCTTTCTATGGTTTCCACGTCCTTCCTATAGTGAGGCGACCAGAATTGAGCAACAGGTCAACGACAGATGCCATCTCTCTGGCACTACATTCCTCCTTAGAACACCTGGAGAATAAAGACGCATATGTAAGGCTCCTTTTCATTGACTACAGCTCTGCCTTTAGTACCATCATTCCAAATAAACTGATTCCTCAGCTCTGGAACCTGGGTCTTAGCACTCAGATCTCTAGCTGGATCCTCAACTTCCTCACAGACAGGACCCAGGCTGTAAAAATAGGGAACAAGCTCTCCTCTACAATCACTCTGAGCACCGGTGCCCCACAAGGCTGTGTACTCAGCCCTCTGCTGTACTCACTGTACACCCATGATTGTGTAGCCAAGTTTCTATCGAACTCAATATATAAGTTTGCTGATGACACCACAATTGTAGGCCATTTCTTGGGTAATGATGAGTCTGAGTACAGAGAGGAAATTAAGAACCTGGTGGCATGGTGCGAAGACAATAACCTATCCCTCAACGTCAGCAAGACGAAGGAATTGGTTGTTGACTTCAGAAGGAGTAGCGGACCGCACAACCCCATCTATCTCGGTGGTGCGCAGGTGGAACGAGTCAAAAACTTTAAGTTCCTCGGGGTGAATATCACAAATGACCTGACTTCTGTTATTTCCAATTAAGGGCTTACTTAAGAGATAAACTGGGTCAAACAATGTTAATGCCGAAGCCTAATGAAATAGAAATTTTAATTCAAAAAGGAAAAATTAAAAAATTTACTTCTTGTATGTACAATTTGATTCAAAAACAGACAATTAAACAAGGAATTCATAAGTCAAGACAAAAATGGGAAACTGATTTGAATATTAAAATTGATGAAATAAGTTGGTCAAGACTATCCCTTGACAGTACGACAAATACAATGAATGTCCGACTTAGATTAGTACAATATAATTTTTACATCAATTATATATTACACCACAAAAAATAAATAGATTAAACCCAAATTTCTCTGATCAGTGTTTCGATGTAATCAAGAAATTGGTATTTTTTTACATTCTACTTGGTCTTGTTTTAAAATTCAGCCTTTCTGGATAAATTTAAGAGTTTTATTGGAACAAATCATTGGAATACAACTTCCACATAATCCAACATTATTTTTACCAGGTGATATTGAAGGGAGAAAACTGAATTTTAAATTGAACAAATACCAAAAAAAATTTATAAAAATTTCACTGGCGGTAGTCAAAAAGGCTATTGCAGTTACTTGGAAATCAGATTCATACTTAAGTATGGACTGTTGGAATAATGAAATTTTTAGCTGCATTCCACTTGAAAAAATTACTTATAATTTAAGAAATGAATATGATATATTTCTGAAAATTTGGCATCCTTATTTACAAAAGATAGGAATAAATATATAGGTTCTCCGAAGATAAAATTATTGGTTATCTGGAGAAAGAAATTAATATACATATTAAAGCTATTATGAACTCCATGGAGCATGTGGAGATCTTCCGATATCCAGGCATTCTTACTTTCTTTCTTCTTTCTTTTTCTTTTTTCCCTTTTTTTCAGATGGGGATATTAAAGGGGGAAGGGTTAAGGGGAGGGGGGAGGGCTGATATTATACTCTATTATTCTATTATACTATTCACTCTATGTAATTATCTTAAAAAATCGAATAAAAAATATATTTTAAAAAATCAAATGACCTGACTTGGTCTAACCAAGCAGAGTCCACTGCCAAGAAGGCCCACCAGTGCCTTTACTTCCTGAGAAAGCTGAAGAAATTTGGTCTGTCCCCTAAAACCCTCATGAATTTTTATAGGTGCACAGTAGAAAGCATTCTTCTAGGGTGCATCACAACCTGGTATGGAAGTTGTCCTATCCAGGACCGGAAGAAGCTGCAGAAGATCATGAACATAGACCAGCACATCACACAAACCAATCTTCCATCCTTGGACTCACTTTACACCACACGCTGTCAGAGCAGTGCTGCCAGGATAATCAAGGGCATGACCCACCCGACCAACACACTTTTTGTCCCACTTCCCTCCGGGAGAAGGTTCAGGAGCATGAAGATACATACGGCTGGATTTGGGAACAGCTTCTTTCCAACTGTGATAAGACTGCTGAACAGATCCTGACCTGGATCTGGGCCGTACCTTCCAAATATCCGGACCTGACTTGCACTACTGTATTTTCCCTTTTCTATTTTCTAAATATGATCTATAATTAAAATTTTTATTATATTTACTTCAATTTGTACTTCAGGGAGCGCGAAGCGCAGAAACAAATATCACTGTGATGATTGTACGCTCTACTATCAATTGTTTGGTGACAATAAAGTAAAGTATAATTCTGAATAATTTACTTGGCTTTGTTGACTATAGACTCCAGCATCTTCCCAACAACTGATGTTAAGCTAAATGGCCTATGCTTTCTCACTTCTTTCTTTCTCAAGTCTTGAACTAAGGAGTCACATTTGTGGTTTTCCGATTCACAAGTCCCTCATAAAATTGAATGAATATTACAAATCTTTAACAAATAGCTGCACTTGCTCTGCAGCCATGTCCCTTTAAACGTGACCTGGCAACGGGAAACGTGACCTGGCAGCTTGTCTACCTTTAGACCAATCAGCTTTTCCACTTTTTTCCTTGTGATAAATATTGTTACAAGTTCTTGTCCCCAATTTGAAACTAGCTCACTGTGAAGACTAATTCAAACTATTGCTTTAAATTATCAGCCACTTTCATATCTCCATCTGCTTCTCCTGGGTCCCACACTAACTCCAGGTATGCTCTTCCTTTTCTCTTCACCATTGAAGCTTTGATTGGTTGTTTCCTCTCATGGTCCATTTTCTCGTCTCTTTCCATTTTTCATTCTGCACCGCTGGCTTCTAAAAATCCCCTGTCCTCTGGTCTACTACAAGTTTTTTCTCACTTTAATTTTTTTTGCTTTGAATTGAATTCTTTACTTGACCTCCATTGGTTACCACTGAGAAAAATATCTCACTATGTGAAAGGGATGGGTATCCACTAAGCCTTACTAAGAAGTTGATTAAGCATTTACTACTGTCCAACTACTGACCTTTCCTTTAGCCCATTTTCCCTGACCATTCATGACAGCCTTTCCTTTAATACCATAAGACCATAAGTTAGAGCAGCAGAATTAGGCCATTTGGCCCATCGAGTCTGCTCCACCATTTCATCATAGCTGGGTCATTTTTCCTCTCATCCTCAATCTCCTGCCTTCTGCCTGTATCTATCCCTTCATGCCCTGACCTGTCAAGAATTTAACAACCCCTGCCTTACATATACATAAAAACCTGGCCTCCACAATTGCCTGTGGCAAAGAATTCCACAGATTCACCAATCTCCCGTTAAAGAAATTTCTCCTCATCTTCATTCTAAAAATATGCCATTCCCTTCTGAGACTGTGTCCTCTGGTCTTAGATTCTCCTACCATAGGAAACATCCCCTCCACATCCACTCCACACCATTCGATGGGTTTCAAGTAGGTCACTCAGTTTCAGGTAGATCACTCCTCATTCTTCTGAATTCCAGCGAATACAGGCCCAGAGCCATCAAATGTTCTTCATATGACAAGCCATTCAATCTGTTTTGTGAACCCTCTCCAGTTTCAGAATGTCCTTTTGAAGATAAAGGGCTCAAAACTGCTCACAATACCCCAAGTGAGGCCTCACCAGTCTGTATAAAGTCTCAACATTACATCCCTCCTTTTATATTCTAGTCCTCTTGAAACAAATGCTAACATTACATTTTCTTTCCTCACCACAGACTCAAACTGCAAATTAACCTTTAGGGAATTCTGCACAAGGTCTCCCAAATCCCTTTGTGTCTCAGTTTTTACATTTTCTCTCCATTTAGAAAATAGTCAACTCTTTCATTTCTTCTCCCCAAGTGCATGGCTGTACTCTTTCCAACACAGTATTCCATCTGTATTCCTGTAATGAACAGGATTTGATAAGCGATCTTGAACTAAGGGAGCCATTAGGAGGTAGTGACCATAATATGATGTTTTTATCTACAATTTGAGAAAGATAAGGGCAGATCGGAGATGTCAGTGTTGCAGTTGAACAAAGGAGACTATGGAGCCATGAGGGAGGAGCTGGCCAAAGTTAAATGGACGGATATCCTAGCAGAAAAGACAGTGGAACAGCAATGGCAGGTGTTCTTGGGAATAACGCACAAGGTGCAAAATCAGTTCATCCCCCGGAGAAGGAGGGATTCAAGGGGGGGAAAGGGGCCACAGTGGTTGACAAAGGAAGTCAAAGATTGCATAGCATTTAAAAAAAAAGAAGTATGACAGATGATTGGGAAATTTTTAAGGAACAGCAGAACTTAACTAAAAAGGCTATACAGGGAGAAAAAATGAGGTATGAACGCAAACTAGCCAGGAATAGAAAGGAGGATAGCAAAAGCTTTTTTAGGTATGTGAAGAGAAAGAAGATAGTTAAGAACAATGTTGGACCCTCGAAGAATGAATTGGGTGAAATTGTTATGGGAAACAGAGAAATGGCAGAAGAATTTAATAAGTTCTTTAGATCTGTCTTCACTAGGGAAGACACAAGCAATCTCCCAGATGTATGGATGGGCCAAGGACATAGGGTAACAGAGGAAATGAAACAGATTGACATTAGGAAGGAAACGGTGATGAGTAGACTGATGGGACTGAAGGCTAACAAATCCCCAGGTCCAGATGGTCTGCATCCTAGGGTACTAAAGGAGGTGGCTCTGGAAATTGCAGATGCATTGGTAATCATTTTCCAATGTTCCTTAGATTCAGGATCAGTTCCTGAGGATTGGAGAATGGCTAATGTTATCCCACTTTTTAAGAAAGGAGGGAGGGAGAAAACAGAGAACTATCGTCCTGTCAGCCTAACATCAGTAGTGGGGAAGATGCTAGAGTCCATGATTAAACATGAAATAGTGGCATATCTAGATAGCAGTGATAGGATTGGGCCAAGCCGGCATGGATTTACCAAGGGCAAATCATCTTGACTAATCTGTTGGAGTTTTTTGAGGGTGTAACCAGGAAGTTAGACAAGGGAGATCCAGTGGATGTAGTGTACCTCAATTTTCAGAAGGCATTTGATAAGGTCCCACATAGGAGATTGGTGGGTAAAATCAGAGCTCATGGCATTGGGGGGAAAATATTGACATGGATAGAAAACTGGTTGCCAGATAGAAAGCAAAGGGTAGCAGTGAATGGGTGTTTCTTGGAATGGCAGGTGGTGACTAGTGGGGTGCCACAGGGCTCGGTATTGGGACCACAGCTGTTTACGATTTACATCAATGATTTAGATGAAGGCATTGAGAATAATATCAGCAAGTTTGCTGATGATGCTAAGCTGGGTGGCAGTATGATGTGATGAGGATGTTAGGAGAATTCAGGGTGACTTGAATAGGCTGGGTGAGTGGGCAGATACTTGGCAGATGATGTTTAATGTGGATAAGTGTGAGGTTATCCACTTTGGGAGTAAGAACAGGAAGGCAGATTATTATCTGAACGGTGTAGAGTTAGGTAAGGGAGAAATACAAAGAGATCTAGGAGTCCTTGTTCATCAGTCACTGAAGGTGAATGAGCAAGTGCAGCAGGCAGTGAAGAAGGCTAATGGAATGTTGGCCTTTATTACAAAGGGAATTGAGTACAAGAGCAAGGAAATCCTTTTGCATTTGTACAGGGCCCTGGTGAGACCAGACCTGGAGTATTGTGTACAGTTTTGGTCTCCAGGGTTAAGGAAGGACATCCTGGCTGCAGAGGAAGTGCAGCGTAGATTCACGAGGTTAGTTCCTGGGATGTCCGGACAGTCTTACGCAGAGAGGTTAGAGAGACTGGGCTTGTACACGCTGGAATTAAGGAAATTGAGAGGGGATCTGATTGCAACATATAAGATTATTAAGGGATTGGACAAGATAGAGGCAGGAAATATGTTCCAGATGCTGGGAGAGTCCAGTACCAGAGGGCATGGTTTAAGAATAAGGGGTAGGTAATTTAGGACAGAGTTAAGGAAAAATTTCTTCTCCCAGAGAGTTGTGGGGGTGTGGAATGCACTGCCTCAGAAGGCAGTGGAGCCCAATTCTCTGGATGCTTTCAAGAAGGAGCTAGATAGGTATCTTATGGATAGGGGAATCAAGGGATATGGGGACAAGGCAGCAACTGGGTATTGATAGTAGATGATCAGCCATGATCTCAGAATGGCGGCGCAGGCTCGAAGGGCCGAATGGTCTACTTCTGCACCTATTGTCTATTATCTGCCAGTTCTTACACCTTAGTAGTTTCCCTTCTTTAAATTGAGGACACTCGTTTTTGACCCAAGATATTCAGCCTCAAGCTGTATCTGGAGTTTACCATGTTGCGGTCACTACTTCCTGGAAGATTCTTCACTATTAACCCTCCCTCACTACACATGACCAGATGTAAAATAGTCTTGTCTCTGGTAGGTTCTGTAAGATATCATTCTCAGAAACAATCCCCGGTGCACTGCACAATTTCCTCTTCCACAGAATATTTCTGGCTTGATTATGTTATTCAATATGTAGATTAAAATCAGGCGTGATAATTATAGCTCTTTTCTTACATCATTTCAATATTGCCCATTTACACTTTGTCCAACTGTGAGGCAACATTTGGGCAACATTAGATTACTCCCTAGTATCTTGTATCCCTGGCCATTCCTTCCATCCGCCCAAAATGATTCAACATCACAGAACCTCCTGCTCACCGCCACACTGATAACTTCCATGATCAGCAATGCTAATGTACTTCTGTTTCCTTTTCGCCTAATTGCTTGGAACACAGAATAAGTTTCAACACTGAGTTGCCAGTCCTACTCACTGTCCATCCATGTCTCTGTAATAGTAATTAAATAAATCTCATTTATTTCCATTTGTGCTCTTTACTCATCTATCTTGTTACGATGCTGCAATCTTTGCTTATTACCCCAGGTACAATTACCACTGCCCCCCTTGCTTGTGGTTTCTGTTTCTCCCTTTGATTTTCATTTACTCCTTCACTGCCCTGGACCACTGCTCTCTCATTGCTGATTTATTATACTTCCTGTTCCCTGAGCCTCCAGCCCCCCCACCCCCACTAGTTGAAGGTCCTGATTGTCCCTTCGGAGCCTAGTGTGGGCTTCACTGTCAAGGCCAATCTACAATAGCAGTCTCCAGTGACGTGGCCTGCTGATTGAATCAGACACTCCTACTGTGTGTCCTGCTGTGCACTGAAACCAAACAGGTTAATTATCTTTCTGAAACTTCATCAGTCCTTGGCCCTTAAGATGATAATGAGCCATTGTACATTAACAGAACCTCAGTGTAGGTGGAAAAATCTGTACGAGCTTTCCATGGAAAATCACAGAGAGATAGAGCTCCGAAGCAGGCCCTTTGACCCACTGAGTCTGCGCTAATCATCAACCACTAACACTAATCCTACATTAATTTCCCATTCCCACCTCGGATTCTACCACTCACCTACCCACTTGAGCAAGTTACAGAGGTACTGATGCTGCCTATCATTGGGATGTAGGATAAAGCAGGTCCATGCAGAGGAACCCATGTAATCATAGGGAGAAAGTGCAAACTCTACAGGGATCAGAACTGAACCCGGGTCTCTGGAGCTGTGGACCAGCTATGCCAACTGTGTTGCAGAGTCAAGTCGAGTTGGATTTATTGGATACAAGCTCTTAGGTTGAGACATACCTTTCTGAGTATGGAGGCTGCTTCTCCAGACCTGCTTCTCCCAGACTCAGAGATCCCCCTCCTCACCGCTTACCTGTCAATTGACAGAGACCCTGGTCTTCTACACCCATAAAGGTGTGTGCTAATGGGTGCCCAAGACAGGCAGTAGAGTGGCACAGTTAAGCAAAAATGTTTAAACATTGTGAGTAATGTAATAATTAGTTAAGGATGCTGGGTGTAACAATTTTACAGATTCCTGTTCACTTTTACTGCAGTTAGCATGTACTGAATCTTAATAGTAACTTAAATTTTAATAAGAATTAATTACTCTGAGTGATCATCCTCCTCCAGTGTTTCCACAGTGGTTTGTCCAAATTAAGCTAAACAGTATTCAGTCAATTCATGTAATTCAGGTGCTGAGAATTGCAGTAAAATTTAGCAACTTCACAGAGTATAGATGGAATTGAGAAAATAAATTGCGTTTTCACCGTTATGGAGTGAAAGTAGATCTGGCCTTGCATCTCCCTGAAAAACTGGAGCTTTAGAGGTGTGTATTGTCTGGTATTTACTGTTTGACCTGCAAACTTTGGGAAGATCAGAGTATCCTGATCATCTTCCAGGAGCATTTGATGTTTGTTTCTGCTATATTTTATATCAAAACATTAGATCTAGTTTTAAGACAGACAGTTTCCCAGGAAGGAAATTTTTACTTGTATCTATCCTTTCTTTTTTAAATTGTACATTTAGTATCACATTCTGAAAATGTATTTGTTAAGAAGAAAGAGAGGAAGTATGTTTAAAGTAGAGTGAATTATGGGCTGTTTATTCTTAGGAAGGGGAGTAGATTTGCTTGCTGAAATTTCTGCAGAATTCCCTCTGCAAGAACAATTGGCTTCTGTTGACTGTCACCAAACAACCTGCTGCTTACCACCGTGAGGGAGAGCCCTACTCAGCACCAGAACGGTACAGATCTCAGTGCAGTGATTCTTGGTAAAACATCCAGACTCCTGAGCTAGTGTGGTACTGTGCCATACTTCGAGAGCAGTGCTGCAGCTCATGGAGTTACTTCTTCACAGCTCCAGTAATCTGAGTTTGATCCTTACCTTTCTCTGAATGGAATTTGCATGTTTTCCTTGTGACCATGTGGCTTTCCCCGGGGTGCTCCTGTTCCATGCCACATCCCTATGACAGGATAACTAGCTGCTGTAAATTAGCCCAAATCTGTGCTCCCTTTAAAGTCACTGGGGCCGTACATCCTGTTCTCCCTTTAAACTTAACAGGCCCCAAGCCCTGTTGGCCCATTTCCTTTAAATCCCCTAAGCCCCAGTTTCTGTGCTCCCTTTGTACTCACCAGGCCACAGTTCTTGAACACCATTTAAACTCACTAGTTCCTGTGCACCATTTAAACTCACTAGTTCCTGTGCACCATTTAAACTCACTAGTTCCTGTGCACCATTTAAACTTGCTAGTTCCTGTGCTTCATTTAAACTCACTAGTTCCTGTGCCTCATGTAAACTCACTAGTTCCCATGCACCATTTAAACTCATCAGACTCCAGTTCTTGCACACCACTGAAATGCACTGAGGACCAGTATCCCGTACTCATTTTAAACTCTATAATATCTTTATAATGAATTTAAAGTGTGTTGGAGTATTAATAGGAGTAACATTGGATTGTGCAGCCTGACACTAACAATGATGGCCCTGAGGCTGTGGGATTATGAGAGTTTACATTTAATTCACCTTCTGTGAGAAGGCCAGTAGAGCTGGAGCAGTTGCCTGATCTAGGTTGGCCAGTCAAAGCTAGTTTGCTTGATCCCTGGGCATACATGAACAGTTGCTGATGACGATCTTGTTAGGTTTGCAGGGAATTTCAGCGTGGAAATTGTACTCGGGGTGAGAACGACTGCCGCTACGCGCACCCAATGGATTTGGGAATGATCGACTCAAATGAAAACACAGTTACCGTTTGCATGGATTACATCAAGGGCCGTTGCTCAAGGGAGAAGTGCAAGTACTTCCATCCACCTGCACATCTGCAAGCCAAAATTAAGGCTGCCCAGCACCAGGTGAACCAGACTGCAGCTGCTGCCATGGTAGGTAAACTGGAGATGTAGGAAAACCTCTTCCAACTCTCAGTCTGATGTCTCTGTCTAAAGTGCTTAGGTTAATTTGAGCAGTTTAAAGCAACAGTCCAGTCCTTGATTATATGTAAAATGTGTGTGAGAGGGCATTCTTCTTCCTTTTCTTCATTGAGTTATCTATTGAAACACTAGTTGGGGCTGGGGGTGATCAGACGGGAGAGATACAAGGGACAGCGGATACTGGAATCCAGAGAGGTAATGTGCTGGAAGAACTGAACAGGTTGAGCAGTATCTGTGGGTGGAATAGATATACACTTTTCAGATTGAGACCCTTCACCAGACCAGACGCTGCCTGTCCCGCTGAGTTCCTCCAGCATGGTGCCTGTTGATGGTTTGTTGAATGGTGCACCCACTGCCTTTGACCCCTCTCAGTACTGGGTTTGCTTTGATCACAGAATCATAGAGAAATAAACCAGAGAGACAGGCTCTTCAGCACACCAACTCTATTCAAACCATCAAGCACCCATCTCTCCTTCACCCTAATTCTCGCTGTATTCTCTACACATTCCCATCTGCACACAGGGACCAAATTCAAATTGCCTATGAACCTACACACTTGGGAAGAAAGGAGCATCCTAGGAAACTCACAAAGGGAGATCAGGGTTGAACCCACGTATCTGGAGTTGAGAGGCACCAGCTCTGCTACCTATGTTACAACGCAGTCCTGATGTTCCCATGTCTTAAGCTTGTTCACAGAAGGAGCCCCATGTGTTGAACAGGTGTTGTCACTGACCACTAAAATCCATTGTCCCAGCATCAACATTAGATGTTTGAGTGGAGTTGGAATGCCCAGTATCACTCGTAGATTTGCCCTGTCCACTATCCCAAATCCTGGGATTTGAGCAAATTAACCCTCAGGAAGAACATCTGTTCCTTTGATTCTGGTGATGTTCAGTCACTTACCTCTGCAAATGGGCAGGATGATAGTGTGGCAGCCCTTCATTGTTGATTGCCTCAGAGAGAAGAAGGTTTCTTGCAGGCCCTCTGCGAGTGGGCATCTCCAGAGCCAGGGTAAAGTGAGAGGAGCCATTTGTGGTCTTGGCCACATCACCACATCCACAAGGAGGTCTGGCAGAACTGTACCATCCCCAAATGAAATGACTCATCCCAACCCTAGTTAATGTGCTCTATCTATAAGCAGACAGATTTGGAGCAGGTGTAGGCCACTCCACCCCTTGAGTCTATCCATCACTCAGTGGGAACATGGCTGTAAATTCAACCCTGCATTCTCTGAATTACTTCGTCAACACCCAAGTCCCTAAACAGCCATTCCAGGTGGGGCATAGATTCACATGCACCCCTTCCAACCTCAGGGGCTTCTGATGTGGCCTGTGAGCAAGAGTGAGCACAGAGAAGTTGACGCCACACTGAGCACCTCACTCTGCCCATCGCTATCCCGAACTCCCGGTTATGTGCCAGTTATCCTGCCATCTAGTTACACCCATGTGACCATTTAAGCTACAAACCCATCTGTTTTTAGAATGTGGGAGGAAACTAGAGCACTCAGAAAAACCGTCATGGTCACGGGGAGAAGGAATAAACTCCTTAAAGACAGCATCGGAAATGAACACACACGTCACTCCCTACACCACATCACTGCCTCCACAACCACGTCACTCCCTATACCATGTCACTGCCTCCACGACCACGTCACTCCCTACACGACCGTGTCATTCCCTACACCACGTAACTCCCTACATGACCACGTAACTCCCTACATGACCACGTCACTCCCTACAAGACCACGTCACTCCCTACTTGACCATGTCTCTTCATATACAACCACGTCACTCCCTACACGATCGTCTCTCTCTCCCTACAGGACCATGTCACTCCCTACACCACCATGTTACTCCCTACTTTATCATATCACTCCCTATATTACAATATCATTCCTTACCAGACCGTGTCACTCCCTACACCATGTCACTCCCTAATTTACTGTGTCACACCTTACTCTACTACGTTACTCCCTACGCTATTGTGCTATTCCCTACACTACCATGCTGTTCCCTGCACTCTCATGCTGCCCCTCCCCTTTCAGTAATCCTCTCCATTCCCAGACTGACTTATCAGTCCTTGGCCTTCTTCACTGCCAGGGTGAGGCCTAACACAAACTAAAGTAAGAACATATCATATTCTGCCTTGGTAATCAACAACCCAAATGGTGTGAGTATTGTATTTCCCTATTTCAGGATACCTTTCCTATGTTCCTGTACACCCTCTTTCTTATGTTCCTCCAGTCCTCCCATTTTTGTCTCTCTCTCACTCTCTCTCTCTCTCACTCTCTCTCTCTCTCACTCTCTCTCTCTCTCTCTCTCTCTCTCTCTCTCTCTCTCTCTCTCTCTCTCACTCTCTCTCCCCCCCTCCCTCTCCCTCTCCCTCTCCCCTCCCCCCCCACTTCCATCTATCTACAACCCACACATTTCACCCACTAGATATCCTCTCCTCATCTGGTTCCAGTTAGTCTTTACCTATTTACTAATGGTTTCCATTATTACCTCCCATATTGGTAACCTTCGCGCTCCTGCCAATATCTGTCCGATACTCACCTTCATTCTTTTCTTTCTGATTTGGTTCCATCTATCCATCATCTTTCATCACTCCTCACTCCACCTGTCACTTACTAGCCCCTCTTTTACACTTTCCCTCTCCTCTTTATATTGGCTACTTTCCCTCGCCACTCTTAGTCCCAATGAAGGCTCTATACCTGAAACATCAACAGTTCCTTCTCTCCCACAGCTGTTGCTCAACCCACTGCATTTGGCCAACAGATTGTATGTGGTTCTGAATTTTTGTCTACCTCTGATAAATATTGACTTCCTTGTTTATCAAGAACCACTGGCTTAGAAGTATTCAAAGCCACTGCTCCCACCATCCTTTTGATGAAGAGAGTTCCAAAGATTATGGCTCTGCAAGAGAAAATTTCTTGCTGCATCCCCATCTTACATGGACAACCCCTTGGTTTGAAACAGTGATCATCTCTTTCTAAATTTTCCCTAAGGAGGAAATATGCTCTCCATATCTAGCTGCGGAGTCTTGTATGTTTCAATCAAATTCCAAGCCTCACCTGCCCAACCATTCATTGTAAGATAATCTCTCTTTTCCCAGTATTAGTCTAGTAAATCTTCTGTGAACTGCTTCTAATCTATTAACACCCTTCTTTAAATAGGAACGGAACTGTACAAAGTAGTCCTGATATGTAGTCCCAATGCTCGATATAACCAAAACATGACCTCCATGCTTTTGTACTCTGTTCCTTTGGAAATAAACATTCTGTTAGATTTCATAATTTTACTTACTCAACCAGCATAGCAGCCTCAGATGGAGAGCTAAACAAGAGCATGGCACTCTCCTCCATACAGAGATGAGGAGAGTTAGAATGTTGGCATTAAGGGGAAGAAGGGTATGTTGGTCATTGAGGCACTGAGCAATGTTTCCTTGAGTTAAGGTGTAGTGTTTTGACATTTGAGATAGGATGTAGAAGATTGATCTGTGAGGAAGAGCATTAGTATTGTTCTTCAATGAAAAAATACTTGCTTTGAAATTCTAGAGCACACAAATGAGTTGGGAGGTATTGAGATCAGTGTGTTGGAGTTTGGAGGACTGGAGGGTTGGGGGAACATTGGAGTCTTGGAGTTGTCTAGAGACTGGGAAAACAGGCATAGGGAAATGGGATCAAGACTCGGGCTTTATGGGATTAGGAATGAGATTGGCATTAGAGACACTATAGAGAGGCTGAAGGTCTTAAGGTAGTTTGGGAACTGACAGGAAAAGTGTTCCACTTGAACTGTTTAAAGGAGAAGGAATGTTGGTCTCCAAGTAAGAGGGCAGTGATAAAATTTGAGGAAGAATTCAGTGTTGCTCTTTGGGGAACGCATACAAAATACTGGAGGAACTCAGTAGGCTAAGCAGCATCTATGGAAAAGAGTGCTGTATGGATTGCACTCTTTGCCATAGATCCTGCCCAGCCTGCTGAGTTCCTCCAGCATTTTGTGTGTTTTGCTCAAATTTCCAGCGTCTGTACTCTTCCTCGTTGTTTTGCTCTTTGGTGACTGATGGCATTTGCAGTAGGGTGTAGTGCATTGCTCCTTGAATGAAGACAGGAATCACTCGTTCATCACATGGCCATCTTTTGAGCCCTTCCCATATCAATCCTAATTCCTTTTGTGTCTTCCACTCATTAAAGCTCCCTATCAAATAAAATATCCATGTCTCTAGCACATACTGGAGTTCCTGAATTACCATTCATTGTGATGTTTATGTAGCTACTAATCTGCTTAGCCAAATCTCCATCTCCACCTTTTACTGCTGTAGTCCCCTCAGGTTACCCTCCATGTCTCTGCCTCTTAAGTCTAGAATCACAGATGAACAAATGAAATACAGTAGGTAGATAGTTCTACCTTCTAACATTCAGATCTATCTGTAGCATCTATTATGCTACCGGCCATTTTACTCCACGAACAACCCATAAAATGCTGGAGGTCAAACAGCATCTATAAAAATGGGCAATCCACATCTTAGGTCAAGACCCTTCATTAAAACTGGAAACTTGCTCCAGATTTTCAGCATCTGCTCTGTCTCCTGTGTTTTCCTTTTACTTCCTAAGATTGCTCCAAAGGGATTTGAAGATGGATTAACCAGGTTGGATCTTTATTCACTGCAAATTCAAAAGAATGAGGGGTGATCTTATTGGGAGGAGAACATGGGATTGAGAGTAGATACTGAAAAGATGTTTTGCTTAGTGGGATATCTAGAATTAGTTTCAGAATCAGGTGCTGGAATTTTTGAATGGAAATAAGGAGGAGTTTATATACTCGGATGATTATGCATCTTTAGAACTCTTAAATCCAGAGTAATGTGTTTGTTAGGTCACTGAATTCATTCAAGGTGGAGGCTGGCTGTAGTCAAAGGGTATGGAGAGAGGGTGGAAAAGTTGAGGCCAAGATTGGATCATCCATTGAGAGAGGGAACAGGCTTGAAGAGTTGATTAGTCAATTCCTACTCCTGTTACGCATACATTGTAATTCCAGAAACATGCATGAGCAGAAATGTATCTTTACTTTTCCTATTAAATGCCTCCTCTGTCCCCTCCACTCTCACTTCCACTAACAGGTGTGAGGACAATGGAGCACTTTTACTACTATATTAGATGCCATTCACACTCCCTTCTCTTCCTTGCCATCAACCTTACCTGCTGGGCCAAACCTGGAATGCTATCTTATCCCTCACATTCTTCTGTTTTATTTTTACACACTGCCTCAGCTTGAGTATAAACTCAGTCTTCTGCACCCTCAACCTTGCTGACCCACTCTGATTCCATTCCTCATCCTTATGTTACTTGACATTGCTGATGTTTTGCTGCCCTCCAGGTTACTTGACAATCACCTGTCCCCTCAAAAGACTAGCCTTTGGCTTCAGTGCTTTTGCAAGCACTTGCACAACAGCCGGCTCTCATCTTCCCCAAATTCATGCTGTTTGATGCAGTGCTCCTTGTCAATTGGGTTGCCTACTCTAATCAAAACTAGCAGTGGCATCCTTTGTAACAGTGGTACAGATGATCCATCTTTCTTGCCTGATGTTACCTTTGACAGACAAGACTTTGTGCTCCATTCACAATTCTGCAGCTGGGTGGGACTACACGTACATGGTTCCATTCTTAACCCAGGCTATGCCTTCTCCTTTTTCCACAGCTTTGCTTATGTGTGTTCCCCAGAGATTCATTTTGAGTCCCTCCTACTTCTTGATCATACATTTGCCCCAGGCAATATCATCTGAAAATGTCATCACTTTCCAAATATGTGTTGGTAATACCTTGCCTGACCCCTGTCCCCATCATCTCTCCATCTGATTAGCCTGAGTTTCTGGAGGGAGAAATCAGAAGATCCTTCCTGTTCTGATAATGCTGAGGTAGTCATAGTCCATGGATGGCAGCTGGGTCCACTCTTGCTATCAGCCACCAATTCTCACTAATCCTGCTAATCTCACTAATTCGATATTTCATTCTCTCCACATTCTCATCGATTCCCCCCAGATTTTGCAACTCTCCTACACAATTTACAACAGATAATTCCCACTTTTTTTGGAGGATCAGGGACAAAAGTGTGGTGAAGCCCCTCAGGTTGACAGGGAGAAACTCTGTACAGACAGCGCCTCAGCTCAGTGACTTACCCTGGGTCGACATCAACTGCCACCTGAAAATACAGGGCACCTGTCATGAGACAATAATCCCATCTGTAGGTTTTCCTGCAAGAACTTCCCTCACTCGTTGCATCATCCTCACTGGATCAACAAATGGAACCACCACCACTCTATTCCTCTCTGCTGGCTAGCAAAACTATAGGAGCCTTTCACCATAAGGAGTGCAACAGCTTAATCTTCATTGGGCCTTGAACATTCATCTGCACAATGTCTAAAAAAATGGGTTGCCATACAAAAGATAGGTTAACGCAGTTTTAACTGATTTTATAAATAAGTTGACACCAGTTTTAACGAGCATTTTAGTAGAAAATGTTCATCCCCATTGACCATATTACATTCTATTCCACCTTCACAATGGTAGTTAGTGATAGATTTGCAATACTAACTGATAGCCACTTATTTGTGAGTTCACAAGATATATACTTTGAGGGTGAGATAGTGTTTTTTTCAGATACTGTTGAAACCAGAGCCCATGTCGTACAAAATAAAATTCATCTTAACTCTTGGTTCTATATTCTGCATTGATGTAGAATGCCCTGGACAGAAGCTCTTATCTATCTAATGCTTTGAAGTTTATGTAATGCATTTTAACTTCATTTTGAAAATATTTTTCCTTGTGTGATTCCAATCTTCTATGTGACAATGGTCTGTGTAGATAGTAAGATGTCTGTTTTAATTATAACTGCTGATCTGCCACAGTAGTAATCACCTTTAGTTAAGCATGTTGTTACTTTCAAGATGTTGTATAATGCATTCAGTTCTTTTCTTTCTCTCCACCTGCCACACTCATTGTCCCTATGACACACCTCTGCTTGCTGTTTATGTTAATACGCTTGAATCCCATTCGTCCATTGCCATCCATGTGCTCGCTGCCTGCTAAATAAGACTCAGCCAGCTGTCAGATCACTGAAGCGACCCCTCGAGGCGACCTTTGACCTGGTACTTGCACCTTCACCTTCTTGCTTTGCATGTGGCCTTTTTTTGTGAGCATGATGCTAGAGTGCACGAGAAATTTTCATTTGCCTGGCGGTGTAATTAACCTTGAAGACCTGGTTGTGTAATTAACCCTGAAGACAATCAGTTGGAAATTGCTGTGCTCAGAATGTTCAGCTTTGGTGCAAAGTTACATAATGGAATATCCTAAGGGTTCAACATGAAGAGGTGTGGCTGCAGGGAAACCTGTTTCTGCAGAGTAAGAACCTGGTTAATATCTTTTTTGGGTCTGCTTACCATATGATCCCCTTAAAGCATTGAATAAAACATGTACAGGAAACTGGAAGTGTCTCAGATGATGGTTAGTCTTTCTTAACATGGGTTGGAATAACCTTCCGATGCATTGAAGGAGAATGAAGGCGATTCTGATCAAAGAGCTGATGCTGCATTCCAAAGCAGGTTCGGCCTTATTATGTAATGTGGGCAATAAAGAGTAGAATCCTGTTAAATACATTAACTCCAGACAGAGGCATGCTAACCTTCTGGTTGAGATCACAGGACATTTCATTAACAATGAGACACACAGCCTGAAAAGGTAGTGGAAGCAGATTCACAGTAACTTCCAAAAGGGAATTAAATAAATCTTTGAAAAGGGATGTTGGAGAAGGTCAGGAGAGGGAGAGTAATTGGATACTCTTGGACATCAAAGAGCTTGCACAGATCTCTGTGCCATGTGGTTCTAATGGGCAGCCTTCAAAAAAACACAATCAATCCCAAAAGGTTGCCAAATTGTCAATAAAGGGTGAACTATTCATTGTAGAATTCAGCAATTCTTCAACACTCAAAAGTGTCGGCCATCTGGTTGTAATTCATAAGCTAGAGTTGGACAATTCCAACCGGACAAGTTAAATAAAGATATTTTTTCTTGAGTTTCTCACTTGCCATGATCACAAATCCCCTTTGAGGAAATTAGCTGTGGTTGACTGGGCCAAGAAATTCATCTGCACAGTGATTTAAAAAAAAATATTGCACAGATATATCAACCCAAATTTAACCGATCTTACACATAAGTTAACCCTGGCTTTAACAGTCTCATTGATGCATTGTTTTTCATGTCCCAGTGACTGTTCCTGCTCCCCTGGAATGATATCAGCAATGATGCCCCACTCAATCTTTGTCTCCAGTGAGATCTCCGTCATGTTGTGCTGATTCACTACAGAGGAACCAGCTACTAATGAAGTGGAAGGCTCAAGTGCACATTATAGGAAGCATTTTAGTAGTTAAAGGCAGAATTCTCTGCTGAGCAGGCTGACCGGGAGCAGGATTGCATTTATCATGAATCCAGAGAGTATAAGCAGGCTGTCCATCAAAATAAAATGGCCATGAATGTTACGAGAAATCCTGCAAAAGGATCTTTGCATGTCAGATGAGGAATGGGTAAAGCCAACATCGAATTGCAAGGTCTATAAATGCTTGCACTCTGAGAACCCATCACTGGAATCTCTTGGCCCTTCCTGCTGTGAATATAAAAGTCTTGTTCCCCAAAGATGGGAGGTTTCTCCGCTTTGTACGCGGAGCTATTTGTGACCTGTGGAATGCATAGGTGAGGAACAAAGTGTTAGGTGAGGCACTTTCCACAGCACAGGTGGTCCGCAGGGATCCTGAGGGTGACACTGTAAATGTGGTGCAGGCATTGATGTTTGTTTGCTAGACAAACCCCAGTAGCAACAAAAACACAGGTGCCTTTGATTCTGAAAGGCTTGCTTTAGGATCGGGCAGGACACTGCTCCCTGCTGCATGGCAGACGTTAGGAATAACTCAGTGGGCAGAGAGGGAACCGGCCATCTTTTTTTTGGTTAATGCAACTTGACATTCTCATTTGGAAGGGGCTTCCTAAGCTGCATTGAGAGCTTCCTAAGCTGCAGGCATGTAAGACTGTTACCCATACCCTTACAGGCTCCTGCTCCCTGGGCAACTTCTTTGTAATCTTTGGACCGTTTATGCAAACCTGTTCTGGTCTGTGCAGAAACAATCCAGAGCAGGCTCCTGGACTTTCCTTCTGAAGCCCGTGCCTCTGGCTGCCCACCCCTCAAGATGTCGATGTTTTCCTTCCCCTCCTCCCCCCTCCATTTCACTTTTATTCCTTGATCTGTGGCCCTTTAAGAAATTCCGGAAGTAAATGCTGTGCCAAAAGATATGACTGACAAGTGAATTTTGCCCCCAGAGCTTGCAGTTCCCTGAAATAGAGTGGTGTTACATGAGGGAGCCCATTAAACATGCCTTTGGATTTAGCACTAATACATCTCGTAATTTGTATTTGAACATTTTCAGGAGTCTGGTAACACTGTTTGAACACCGAAAAATAACTGTAGACTAATTTCTGCTCCTTGGCTTCTGGGCACTGCAGTTTTACAACAGGCATTTACATCTGCTTCTCTTGCTCCCTACCACTTGCAGCTGCTTGTTGGGCTCCCATCAATGTAAAGCTTGAATTTTACTTCATTCAGTTTTGGAAGGTTGTTAAATATTTACAGGACTGTTGATCATGTTGTAAATAGGCAATCTGTGAGTGTGTGGGTCTTTCTGTGTATATGTGGTGTAGAGAAATAAATTTACCTTAACAAAAGTAATATTCTGGAAAGCTACTTGTGTTAAATTGAACAGAAAATACAAGTACTCAATCCATGTGGATATCGTATTTAGTGTTAAGAGATTTAAAAGGAATGTTTTTCTGAAATAAGCCCTGAGACTTTACATCTCTAAGTTTTTCAAATCCCCTGCCTAGAGAGAACCCTGGCTACGTTTATTACCTTGCATGAAGTTTTAAAGTTTTCACTACATTCAATTACCAAGCCTGAAGTGGGCCGACTGTTTTCTTTCATTTCATCACGGAAACTCATCTGTCCCTCCTCCTGCGTCTTAAGCTTGGTGAACCTTGTGCCCTGTTTTTATACTAAACACTGTGAACTGAGTGTATGGCTCCACTCTCAATTCTCAGAAGGCATCTTGCTTCTCTTGCACATCGTCCATGGTGTCTGCTTCAGCTGCTGCCTTGCTTTAGCTTCTGCAAGTCACAGGAAAATGACAGGCCAGTCGGTGTGTGTGCGTGTGTGCGGGTGTAAGTTTGTGTGCATAGTTTGGTGCATGCATCATTTATTTTCTACTTGTCTTAATCAATCCCTCATCCATAGGCTCTCCAGCCTGGTGCTCTCCAACCTTTACCAAAGAGGCCAGCACTTGAAAAAACCAATGGTGCCACCACAGTGTTTAACCCCAGTGTTTTCCACTACCAACAGGCTCTAGCTAATATGCAGCTGCAACAACCAACATTCATCCCAACAGGTTAGTCCATTATCACTTGCGCTGTTCATGCATTCTCTCACTTTGCCTTTGGAAATCATGTGACCTCACTATTGGGGCTTACGACATAAACATTATTGAACCAGTTTTAATGTTTAACATAACTGCCGTCTTTATTTAGGATTTCATGGTGAAGTATATATAACATTATTTTTCCGATCAAGCTTTCAATTAAATGTTGCTTTTTAATTTTATTGAAGTAATTTTCACTGCAGCTTCGGTATGTTCTTATCTCACATATTGTCCTAGATAGGTGGTGGGCTGGAGACACGTCTCTACCAAAGGAGGTGTAAGGTGCTCCTTCCATCCACTAGACTGCAGGTCACCCTCGGGCACAGTGTAGCGCCTGCTTAGCCCCCCCGATCAGGGTCACATGAAGCCATGGGAGCAGGAGGTGGATGGTCATATGAGCAGCTGGTGCATATCACGTCCCAATTATGCAACCACTGATACCAGGCAGGCAATCTCTGAAAAGCATTGATAATAGCTGGGGCCACTGTCTTGTAAAGATACTGTCCAGAAGAAAGCAATGGCAAACCACTTCTGTAGAACAATTTTCCAAGAACAATCATGGTCATGGAAAAACCATAATCGCCCACATCATACAAAACGGCACATAAGGAACAAATAGATTGTCCTAGAATATAGCAAGAGCCAGGAGATCAGTGCTTGCTGTTGGATGGAATGGGTGGGGTCTTGGTCAGAGCAAGAATAGCTGTCTGACATTAGCCAAGCTTAATTGTCATCATTTCTGAGATGAAGCAAGTTAATGATATTATGAACTTCCTGGGATGGATGTGTTACCTTACAACTTGAGAATGAGCACTAGGACTGAATTCCTTGCGTGCAGGTCAAGTCTGCCAACACTTACCGCCTGGTCTTGCCCAATTATGTAAGTGAGCTTACCAAAAAGTACTGCCATCTTACAAGCTGCAGGCCAGTAAAAGAGTTAGAAATGTTGGCGTGGTTCCATACGTCAACATTTTCAATGTTTCTGTTTGGACATTTCTTTGTGATTTTCAGTAAACAAATTGGAGTGAAGAAAGTAATTCTGCTATATTTTAGATATGTTGTAAAGTTTGCTTTTCAAGTGGTTTTGATATTTTCAGGACACACAAATTGGACTTGGCCTGGGATTCGGAATACGTGGGATTGCATCAGGACAGTTCTGTGCCCTGTCTCATGGTAAACAGTGAGCAAGAAAAGCAATTCCAATTCTGCATTCCAAGCCAGGCCCAATTTCACTGCCTAAGTGTCCTTAGTGAGACCGTGTGAATTAAGATGCAGTTTGTAAACGCTGCAAGGTATTTAGATCTTGCATCTTCTGGGTAGGAACCAGCAACATTCTATTGCTCCACTTACTAATGCAACTGATTCTTGCTTCACATCAATCTCCCAACAAAATGCTGCAAATCTAGATGCTTCTAAAACTAATCTCTAACCTTGCATGTGCTGAGGTGATCAATGAAGCTGATTCTACCAGCCTTAATGTGCGAAGAGAGTGTATGTGTGTGTTTGTGTGTCCACTAACTGTTTCTAACCAATGTTTTCTTTTGTTTATCCTCTCCATGCTTCACTGCATGATCTGCAGGCTCAGTATTGTGCATGACTCCCACTGCAAGTGTTGGTAAGGTTGCAGCTGTTACTCTATCAAACATTTTGACCTTTCTTTAACTCCTTTGAGTTTTCAAACATCACTGTGTATCTGTGTTTGGAAGTGTTGGCTTCACTCAGTATTCCATTTCAGTTTTCCCACACAAGAACATAAGTGATTAAAGCAGGAGACCTTCGTCCCCATTTTACTGCCAGTCAGTAAAATGGTGGCTGATCTTTTACCCCAGCCTAATTACCTGCACTAACCCAATACTTCATCTTTTCTCAAGCCTATCAGATTCTAACGTGGCTAACAAAGCCAGCCCCACAGCTGCACTCATCCAGTTCATTCTGGATCTGTTTATGTGGAGTTTGCACGTTCTCCACGTTTCTCTGGGTGCTCCAGTTTCTTCCCATATCCTAAAGATAAGTTAATTGGCCTCAGTAAATTGTGTAGGTGAGTGGCAGAGTCCGGGGGAGGGGATGACTGTTGTTGCTGACCATACGATATACAGGGTAAAACAGTTTAGCACAGGGTCAAGCCCTGTAGCCCATGTCTGTGTCAGATGTGAGTCCAAATTAAAGAAAATGTCATCTGCCTGCACATGATTCATACCTCTCCATTCCCTGCATACTCATGCATCTGTCTGAAGCCTCTTAAACACCACTATCATTTCTCCTTCCACTGCTACCCCTGGCAGCCTGTTCCATGCACATCACTCTCTGTGTAAAAAGCTTGCCCTGCACGTCTCCTTTGTGCTGGAATAAAATGTGAGTAATGTAGAATTAGTCTAAATGGGTGGTTGATGATCAGCACAGATTCAATGGGCTGAAAGGACTGCTACCTCACTCTCCATAACTCCAGTGACTTTGAGCTGGAAGGCGATAAGGAAATTCAAAATGGCAGTGGGGAGCCTCATTCACTAGAGCCCCAGTTGGTTTCCAAAGGTACGCTTTAAGTATTAGCCTGCTCCAATCTGTGTTCCCAAACAGTGGAATCTGTTCAATGGTTCTGTGACTGCAGCTCACTGAGAGATCCAACCAGCTGTGGATGAATGAATGAAGCTTGGGCTTCTGATTTTTGGAACTGCTGCATCAGAGCAGATGGCCACAAGGTTTAACTACTGGGAAGGTGTACAGAGACTGGGCATGCGTTCCCTTAATTTGGTCATTTAATTGAAGTATTGCAGCTGACTAAATTTTAGGTGGCAGGATATTTGGAAGGCAGTTATTTTCCTTTAGAATTGGGGTCCTTTGGTTCTTCAGGTCAAATGTCATGCCTTGGAGTGTGTTCAGTGAAGTGGGTGTTCAGAGAACCCACAGCAAGATCAATGTACCTCTCCCATAGCGGAGTACAGGACAGTTCTCGAAGTGAAGCACATCCTGCATAATTAGAAGATTTTGTCAGTATGAAAAGGTGTCACAGGCATGGCAATGGAACACTTCATTGAATTCTTTTTTTTGCTGATCTTGAGTTTAACAACCTTGTTGGATAGTTTATGTTCTTCACCTCCATCTGTCAGCTGCTTGTGGATACTTAGGTGCGAAAGTGCCTGTGATTCAGTTAAAATGAGAGCCTTCTCAGTCTCCTGCTGTCTCTAGTGGGTGAGGCACCTCACACAACATGGTTTGGCTCAGTTTCTGTGTTGTGGTTTAATTCTAAAATCAGGCCTTAAGTCTCAGGGTTGGAGTTCTTGTGCCACTGCTTAGGAAGGGAATCTGAAATCTTTCTCTATTACAGTCCAAATTTTTAAGGATAACTTTCCTTGCCCTTTCCTTTTCTTGCCAATGGGAAAGAAACCACTTGCAAATCTCCCCTGATGTCACTCAAACCCTCACTCTCTCAGTGTTGCTCTTCATACAAATTTGTGGGAGGCTAATTGACCTGTCAATGCCAGTTCTCAAGGTAATTCTATCAATCCCAATCTGCAGGGTATTCCTTGTACAAGTCAGTTAACTCCCCACCTATTTCACGGCACTCACGTACACTGTGGGTAGTGTACAGCGGTCTGTGAGCTTGCCTAGCTCCGGGTGGTTGGGATGTGAAGCACCAGGGGAAGGCCATGCAGTCAGAGCACAATGTGGAAACTATGCACAGGCAGGACAGGAGGTCACGACTGAACCCTGGTCTCTGGAACTGTGTGGGAAGCAGATCGATCTGCTGCACGGTGTCAGTCTATCCTCAGAAGCTGCGATCAAAGACTTGCCCTGCTGGCTTTGGGTGTATATTGCAGATTGGTTATATCCAACTCTTTCCTTATGGACTTACTCCGGTTCCTTAATTACCAGTTACAGTTTAAGCTTTAACTATGTGTATTCTCAGTAGTTCCAGCACCCTTGCTAATCAGCTATCACTTTTAATTACAATAAACCAGCATATTTAGTACATGGGGGAGATGCAAGTACATATGTTTTGGCCTTGTGCATGAAGGAAACAGATCTTTCTCAAGAGTTCAGGCTAATCAGAAGCTATGTTGAAGAGGGAAATTGCAGGAAAATGGGTCCTTCAGCCCCCTGAGTCTGTACTGAACATCAATCACCTTCTTACACGACTCCCTTATTAATCTCACTTTTAATTCTTGCAAGCTCATTAACTACCCACAGGCTCTACCACTCACATTCACAATAGGGCAATTTACAGCAGGCAATTAACCCACCAGTTCACTTGGTACAGGTGTGTGGGAGGAAGGTAGAGTAGTAATGGGGAGACGTGCAAACTCCACACAGACAGCGCCCAAGGACAGGATTGAACCCATGTCTCTGATTCTGAGAGGCAACAGCTCTATCTGCTGCCCGGTAGTTCCTCGCTATGTGGTCTTCTGCCAGCAGGTCTGTGTCAACAAGGAGATCCAGGAACACAGAGCATCTACTGGGTAGCTAGAAGAGTTCAAGTTACAGGCCACACTCCGTTCTCTCTGTGTTATTATGTTCATTCATGGCCTGTAACAGGGCCATTGCAGTGTAGTCGTCGTTTCCAGGTTAGGGTAACATCTCTCTTATTGGAGGAAGGTAGAGGATCGGTAGGTGATAGTAATTTACTATGCCAATTATACCTGCCCTTCTAGGAACTGAGGCCAAATTCACAGCCAATTACTGGGTCCTAATCTTTTCCTACAAAATGGGCCTATTTTTGTCAACAAATATTCAGAAAAATGGCAAGGTGGAGTTCAGTTTGTTTTACTTGGAACAGTTATCGGCAGAGCAGGGAGGAGGAAATGTGAGAGGTTGTGATATAGCCTCAGGAAGAAATATAAGACAAGGACATCGTACATATGATGTTGTTATAAAACATTAGCCAGGACTGTGTGCAGTTCTGCTTTGTCACACAGTAGAAATGATGTAACAGCACTGGAGAGGATGCAGTGGGGATTCACCAGGATGTGACCTGGATTGCAGTGTCTCATTTATAAGGGGAGACTGGAAAGGCTGGAATTGCTTATACGGGGAGGAGGAGGCTGAAGGGTAACTGGAGAGAGTTATGTAACTTTCTAAAGGGTATAAATAGCTTTTTTTTCTTGGTGGGGTGTGTCCAAAACAAGAGGTATAAGTTGAGGGGTAAGAAGCTTTGAGGGGACTTGTGGGGGGTTTTTTGGTTGGAATCGAAAATGTGCTACCTAGTGAGGAGATGGAGACAGGGACTCTCTTGAGAAGCATCCAGACAAGTGTACAGAGAGCTACAGACCAAGTACTGGTGAATGGGACATCCGATAGTTCACACGGACATGGTGGTCTATGTGTTGTGTGACTCTGTGGTTCTGTAAATGGACAGTGACTGTTTGAAAGCAGAAGCTGACAGGAGGAAGCTGGGACTGGAGGTGAATAGGACTCACTCTCCCTGCAGGATGAGTTGTGGGGGGACAGACAAAGGAATCTGAATACACATCTCTTTTAGTACACTAGGTATATGGCTGAGTAAATTAGATTTAGACAGAAACACAATTCCACAGTTTTCACCATTCCTGGATATATTCTAGCTCCCACTCCCACAACAGAGACTGCAGATGCTGGAATTTGAACAACAAACATCCTCCCAAGAGAACTTAGTGGGAGGAAAGAAATTTTGCAGGGTTTTGACCTGGATTGTCAACATGTCAGCCCACTCTTTCAGAAGGGAGGAAGGCAGAGGAAAGGAAATGATAAGCCAGTTAGTCTGGCTTCAGTGGAAGATGTTGGAGATGTAAGGATGAGATTTCAGGGTACTTGGAGGCACATGATAAAGTAGGCCAGAGTTTGCACGGATTCCTTAAGGGGAAACCTTGCCTGACAAATCTGTTGGAATTCTTTAAGGAAATAACAGGCAGGATAGACAAAGGATAGTCAGTGGATGTTGTTTAATTGGATTTTCAGAAGGCCACACGCACACACACCCCACCTGACCTGCTGAGTTCCTCTGGCTAATTGTTTGTCGCAGTTGGTCTCACTGTTGCTCATTGATGATATATGCTCCACTTCAGTGCCAATACCATGCCACTATAACTAGTATCCAAGTTAGCACTTAGGAATTGTCCTGTTCAGTTTCACCTAGGTGAGGAGCAGGTTTAACATAACCAGCTCAACATAAGTCATGGCTCAGTTGCTATAACACCCAGTTTTAACCCCTTGTGAGGATATGTTTTGCAAATGGTAATGTCTCACCCCAAACACTGACTGACTAAAATTGCCCCTCTAACACCTGTAGAGCTCTGTTGTGAAACAAGAGTTGTTTATCTGATGTAGTCATAGAGCCACCAGCCATCAGCCATCAAATACAGACATTTTCACAAGTCCTACACAAACACCATTTGATTCTCCCCACACTCCTGTTAACACCCCTCACCTCCACCAGATCCTAGCGCCCTTCACCAGGAGAAATGTGCACTGGCCAATTAATTCACCAGCATGTTGTCATGAGCTCTCTAGGGAAATACAGTCACAGGAAGAACGTGCGAACTCCACATACCCACCCAGACAGGGCTGAATGTGTAGAAGTTCCCCAATTTGCTTGAATGTGTAGCACAGTTCAGATGGCAGAGCTGTCTATTAATAGCAATATATTTTCAGTTCAGGGTGCCATGTGACTGGGCGGGTGGTCTTGCAGAGGAAACGGTAGGAGCAACTTTTCCTCTGATCCTGGTCCATGTGGGATTTGAACAGAGCAGTCTGAGAAATCAGACATGTCAGATGGACAGAGAACGCGATGAGCAGGAACGATAGATCCAGGGGCACCCCCAACCCCTAAGCCTGCTTGGTATAAACCGCAGGCAACTGTGCACGAGTGGAGGGTGGAACTGGAATCTCAGGAGATTCAAAATAATTCCGGAAGCCACTGCTATCAATTAAAAATGAAGAACTGAAAATGGTGGAAATATTCAATGGGTCAGGCAGCATCTGTGGGGGAGGGGGGTGAGAGAGAGAGAAGTAACAAGGACTTAAGGTTAATAACTTATCATCATCTTCACCTGGAACATTTACTCTGCTGTTTTTTTCTCTCTTCTAGTTATGATTTATGATTTTATTCTAAAATAATTGTTTAGCTTGAACACTAGAGCAAAAGGAATGCAATCTGGACTCATGGGGTGCTCCGAACATGGCAAATTACTCTAGGTACAGCCCCAACATCGAGTCTCTGAGAGAATAGGACACCTACCCAAGTTTGATTAGACATCCTGTAGCTGGGGCTTGCAAAGCCAGAGGTTTAGAGCAGAAAAAGACAGAACTTTAGGTCTGATCATACATGCTGCAGCTACCAACAATAAGGCATGGATCAGTTTGTGGACTTTTCATTGAGCAGCTCCTGAGTCTGTGTGTTTGTGCATACGTGTATACATATTTGTGTATGCATTCTGTTTGTGCAAATATGTATCTGCTTGAATAAACGTGCATGTGTGTGTGTTAGTGTATATGGTCATCCACATGTGTTTTGTGTGTCTGTTTGTATATTTGTGTGTGTGCGCGTAAGAAGTAACGAGAGGCAAGGTTAATAAAGATATTATCTGACTTTTGATTGTTCTCATTCAGGATTCAGTAAATTTGGAACTAAGTAGTCGCCTTTGTTTGATAAACACACCCACTTTCCTCATAGAATGTAATTAGTTCTAGTATGTTTCCAGTTAATTAATTTTAATAAGGAACTACAAAATTGGGATTGTTAACTGTATCTAGAAAATTTCAGATAGAATTTTTGTCAAGTACCTGTTAAATACATTGCTTCAAAGTCTGTGTTTTATTTTATATAATTGCACAAATACATCATTATGTGCCTGATAATGTACAAAGTCTTTTAGAGTGTTTTAAGTTCTCCTTAATTACAATTGTAATAAGCTTTCTCTTTTTTTTCTCTTTTGTTTTTTTTTATTTCTTTCAATGCTGTCTTGCTTTTTGCACTGTGATTGCATGCTGGTATCACCCTTCATGATGATGTCACATGGCTTGTTGCTGTGATACCTGCCACGCCTGCAATCCACACCACATGTTGCCATGGTCACCATAACGCTACACCCTTCCCGTTTGTTGCTTCCATGGTGTCCCCTACTGAAAGTACCCATGATGCACGGCGCTACGCCTACCACTGTGTCTGCAACAACAACACCTGCCACCAACGTTCCGTTTGCAGCAACAGCCAATCAGGTTTGGCTCTTTAAATAGCTTTTATTTGACATTTCTTGCTCCAAGTGAGTTGTTGCTTTAAAATCAGCACAGATTTCAAAGTCTTTCAGTTTTGCTAAGTTTAAGTTGAGGAAAGTTGTTTAAAGTTGAGTATTCTTCAGTCGCAACTTCAGTTTTTGATACAATCTGGAAGTAGCTATGCATAGTTTTAGTGACATTATTTTTCCCTGATTTTAAAACTGTCAGTTAATTCATTCACTGCATACAGCTGTTTATGTAATGTTTATGTGCTAGCATGTGAATGTTAATATATTCGGGATAAGTTGCTTTTAAAGGATCAAATTTTAATCTGAAATTTCTTCCACCTTAGATGCCCATTTTATCAATAGATGAACTCAGTAGCAGCATGTTTGTTACACAGATGTAGACCTTACGAATAGAACAGTAAGTTTCTTTCAATTACTAATACAAACTAATTAGAGTTTCTGTCAGTGCCTACAAATTATTGTTTCATTCTTTCTGACAAAGCCAAGTAATTCAGCCGGTGATGTTGATGATGATAAGAATTCATGGTCGCAATGGTTCATTCTAGAACTCACGTTTTAATCATATCAATGTGGTTTTAAACAAGGAATCTGGCATGTTAACCAGTTGCATGCAGTTTGTATTTTTAATTGTCTGATATTGTATCCTGGACTATATAGATGTGAACTGCACGATTCCAAAGTAATTCTGTATATTGTGGTTGGAACGCAGCTATTGTGGCTCAGGGGTAGCATAACTCTCTGCAACAACCTGTGTTTCGAAGTTTTAAAAGAGCTTAAAATATATATTAGCTAACTTCAGCCACAAATCCACCTCCAAGCCATTTGCTGTTTAAACATCAGCACAGAAATCAAAAAGGAACAATTGCCATCAGCAGGTCAAAAAGCATCTATGTAGAGAGAAACAGCCAAAGTTGCATCAGAATATGAAGAAGAGAATTCAACCTAAAGACAAACACCGTTTCTTTCTACAGATGCTGCCTCACCCGCTGAGCATTTCTACTTCTGTCTAAAGTGGTACAGAATGTGTTTAATGCATTGCTAGAACATCCTTGGCCACTGTCACCTACTCTGGTTGTAGATGCATTTCTGTGGTTGTTAAGGCAAAGGAATAAGAGGTTAGAATGCTAGTTTCTCTTATTAAATTAAAAATAAAAAAATAAAATTAAAATCAAAATTAAATTAAAGGGAAACAAGAATAATCAGTGGAAATAAAAATCAGATGATTCCTTCAATCTACTCCAAAACTTTGAAAATTTACCTTATTTTGCTCTGGACCAATGAAATTGAACTCAAAATTTCAGCACCATTCCTTATCTGCTAATCACCCCTCTTGTTCCACAACTTAAACCGACTTCCTGATTTCCTGTATTATGTAATAATTAATTTACCCAACATGGCTACTTTATTGAAAGGCATAAAAAAGATTAAAAAATGCATTTGCTGGAAACCTGAAATAAAAATATAAATTGCTGGAAATAACTCAGCAGATCAGACACTTCCAATGCAGGTTCTTCAACCGCAATGTTAACTTTTTTTAGATTTTGATTTAATAGTTTAATTACTCAAAGCCAGAAGGATTCAATTATTAGCAACTCGTACAACACACTGGAGGAACTCAGCAGGTCGGGCAGCATCCGTGCAATCAAGCAGTCAGCGTTTCGGGCCAAGACCCTTTGTCAGCTCTCGGCCCGAAATGTTGACTGCTCGTTTCCACGGATGCTAACCGACCTGCTGAGTTCCTCCAGCATGTTGTACATGTTGTTTTGACCACAGCATCTGCGGTGTACTTTGTGTTTAAGATTCAATTATTTATTTGTGTAATTATGTTACATTTCTATAAGATTTTTCTGTCCTTAGTTAAAGGGAAAATAAAAATGGTTCCATCAGTTCAACTTTCAGGATGCCCAAAAGTGCTTTGTAGGCAGTGAAGTGCTTTGAAAGTTATCATATGTTAACACAAGAGATGTGGCTGTTTCCGAGTGTGCATAGAAAGATTCCACATCTAATTAAGTAATACATCTGATTAAGAAAAGGAACTTACTTAACCTGGTATCAATGATAATCACCTTAGAGCTACTGAGATTTTGCATAAACCCACCTGTTTCATGAACATCCTTCTGTGAAGGAAACATATTATCCATTTATCCATACCTGGTGTTGTCAGCAGTCTTGCTCTCTGAAGTGTTCTAGAAAGCATCATGGCTCCTGGTCAGATTGAAGTGAACAATAGATACTAGTGTAGCCAGTGAACAAATGAAGAAAAAGATGGGTTCAGTTTAACGTATAAACTAAGTGATGGAATCTCCGCTGTTGCTGCTGCACTGCTGAGAACTACGCTGTGTCCAACTAAGTTGTGAGCTCTAGGGAAGTTTGAATTGGCCTCAGGGCCAAGTTTCTGGCAATAAACCAAGTCTGATCCCTTGCTTAAGCACATTGTTTGTGATTCATTCTGGTGTATATTAAAATAAAGTGAGTTTATTAAATCAATGGCCAAGAGAGAAAAAATGTAAGGAGTTTCAATAGTAAAGTGATCCTAAACCCTGGATATCTTGGGGTCCACACTTGTGTCACAGTGGTGTTACAGATAGTGTAGCTGCCTCACAACTGCAGTGACCCCAGTTCAATCCTGACCTCAGCTGTTGTCTGTGTGCTCCAATCTGCTCCCAGACCCTAAAGACATGTTGGTAGGCTCAGTGGCCAATAGAAATGGTCACTGATGTTGTTAGCATGTGAGGGAATTGGGGAACAGGTAATAGATATGTGATGGAAAAGACATTACACAGATAGAAATGGGGTGAACAGGGTGGTAGGAACTGATAATGATTCTAATGAACTTCAGTCCATTAACTTCCCCTAAAGCCAACACTGTTAACTAAACTTTCATGAATCTAGTTTAATGTTGCTCTATATGGCCCAGTGGCAGTTCTTCCTTGATAATTATTTCCAAAGGCATTTTGGATATACAATATATTTGGGATGGTTTAATGGTGAAGTTGCCAGTCGAGTACCTTACAGCCCTGCTTTTCCCCTGTTGTCCACTGATTCCAATTAATGCATTTGCATGTGTGAAAATATATTTTTGGGACAAGTTTTTCACACAAAAGTTGGTGGGATTCGGGAAGCAGTAGAGGTGTGAAGGATTAAACTTTTAAAAAGCATTTGAACAGATACGTGGATAGGAAAGAATTAGAGAGATATGGGCCGGGTACTTAGATAGATTTTGATAGCTTTGACAGGCATTTTGGTCGGTTGGATTGAAGAGCCAGTATAACTCTATTAGCCCATGATCATGTGATTATTTTCTGCGCAAAGTATTTGGGTGGAATGTTGTGTGAAATCAGATTACCAAGTAATAAACTAGGAGCTGTCCAAGATTCCAATCAGCTTTCAAAAAGCCATGCTGCAAAATTAGTGGTGCCAGGATGACAAAAACTGTCCTAAAGGCAGAACTATACATGTTAACCAACACCCCAGTACCCTCCATCATCATCTCTGATGTGACCTTTCACAACACCGGTCAGATTCATGGTGGTTTACAGTTGGGAGGTGTATGTCCCATTGAAGCTGTCAAGAGAATATTCATTGTTTGATGTTTGTGTAAATAATTATCACTTAAAATTCATCAGCACTTTCTTTAATGTTATCTCGGCCTTGCTACATGTTATGACACTTGCTTTCAATTTAGGGAGCTACCTTGAAGGATTAGCTGGAAGTTGTTGGACTCTGTGCCTAAGAACTCCTGAAATAATGTCCTAGGGCTGAACCTAGAATAACTTTAACCATCTTCCTTTGCACAATAAGGAGTGAGTCATAAAATGATGGAGCATTGAAATAGGCAATTTGCTGAGTTCATGCCAACAATTGAACAACCATTTTTACCCAAGTCCCACCCCAGCTCATTTTAATCTCCCTTCACCTGCCAATGGCTTCTCCATTCTCTGCAAAGACAGGACAGCTCAGTCTTTTAAAGACAGAGGAGGTAGAGAATGATTAACTCATTATGGTGCACAAACGTGGCAGGTTCTGTCTTGGTCTTGCTCACCCGATCTGGAACATATCATGATCAAGTGTTGTCCTTCTTATCTGCTGAAGAGGTTTCCTGCCATCATCCTGGTAGGAGTGTACATTCCACCTCAGGTCAACATTAGGCAGGCACTGGAGGAGCCGAGCATCATCATCAGCTGGTGCGAAACTGTGCACCTTGACACCTTCCCTGTCATTGGGGGAGATTTCAACCAGGTCAGCTTGAAGAAGTCTCGAAACAACTACCCCCAGCATAGCACCTGCAGAACCAGAGGAGCCAACACACTTCTCCTGTTTACCACCATCAAGAACACTGACCGCGCCGTCGTAAGCCCACACTTTGGAAAGTTGAACCACCTGTCTGTTCTTCTGTCCTTGGGGTACAGGTGGAGACTAAGGACGGCAGCACCTATGTTGAAGATATAGTCAAAGGAGGCAGGGGAGTATCCACAAGACTGCTTTGAGTTGGTGGATTGGACAATATTCAGGGATTCAGCCTTGAATCTGAATGAATACACAGTAGTTGTCTCCAACTTCTCTAAAACCTATGTGGATGAGCCTGTGCCTTTGAGAACATACTGGACATACCCAAAGCAAAAGTCGTGAATGATCCAAGATATTCGTAGTCTGCTGAGGGCTACGTTTGCGGCACTCAAGACCAGTGATCCGGAACTATATAAGAAATATATGTGCAGCCTATAGAAGGCTATTTTGAGAGTGGAAAACACAATCCCGATTGAGGTTAGAGACCGTTTCAGATGCACATCAGCTCTGGCAGGGTTAGCAGGTCAGTACTTTCTACATGATGAATGGTTGTGATGCTTCTCTCCCAGATGAGACCAGTGCATTTTATGCACGCTTTGAAAGGGGGAATAAAACTACACCTGTCCGAATCACTGCAGCACAGAGTGACACTGTGATCTCTGTCTCAGAGGCCAAGGACAGAATATTTTTCAAGAGGCATCAGGCCCTGATGGTGTACCTGGCAGGGTTCTGAAAACTTGTGCCAACCAACTGGGGGGAATGTTCAAGGACGTCATCAGTCTCTCATTGCTGCAGTTGGAGGTTCCCACTTGCTCCAGAAGACTGACAATCATAACAGTGCCCAAGAAGAGCAGGGTGAGTCCAGTAGCACTCACATCTATAGTGATGAAATGCTTTGAGAGGTTGGTCATGGCCAGAATCAACTCCTGCCTAAGCAAGGACCTGGACACACTGCAGTTTCCCTATATGTAGGTCTATAAAGCATGCAATCTTATAGACTCTTCTCTCAACCCTGGATCACCTGGACAATAGTAATACCTTTGTCAGGCTACTGTTTATTGATTACAGTTCTGCATTCAACACAATCATACCCTGAGTTCTCCTCAACAAGCTCCAAAACCTGGGCCTCTATTTCTTCCTCTGCAACTGGATCCTTAACTTCCTCACTGGGAAACCATAATCTGTGTAGATGGGAAATAACGTCTCTTTCTTGCTGACAATCAATACTGGCATACCTCAAAGATGCGCACTTAGCCTACTGCTCTACTCTGTCTATGACCCATGACTGTGTGGCTAGGCACAGCTCAAACGCAATCTATAAATTTGCTGATGACACAGCTATTGTTGGCAGAATATCAGATGGTGATGAGGATGTGTATAGGAATGAGATAGATCAGCTGGTTGAGTGGTGCTGTGCAACAACCCATCAATAAGACCAAGGAATTGATCGTGGACTTCAGGAAGGGGAAGTCGAGTGAACACACACCAGTTTTCCTTGAGGGATAGCAGTGGAGAGGGTGAGCAGTTTCAAGTTCCTGGGTCTCAACATCTCTGAAGATCTATCCTGGACCCAACATATTGATGCAATTACAAAGAAGGCACGACAGCAGCGATGTTTCATTAGGAGTTTGGGAAGGAATTAGTATGCCACCACAGACACTCACAAATTTCTACAGATGTACCATATGAGCACTCTGTCTGGAATAGAGGGACCACTGCACAGGCTCAGAAAAAACTGCAGCAAGTTGGAAACTCAGCCAACTACATCATGGGCGCGAATTTCCCCACCATCCAGGTCAACTTCAAAAGGTGATGCCTCAAAAAGAGCGAATCCGTCATTAAGGACCCTCATCACCCAGGACCTGCCCTCTTGTCATTGCTACCATCAGGGAGGATATGCAGGGACCTGAAAACACTCAGTCAGTGTTTCAGAAACAGCTTCTTCCCCTCTGTCATCAGATTCCTGAATGAACAATAAACCCATGAACACTCAGTACTTTTCCCTTTCTTTTTGTACTACTTATTTAAATATTAAATATATACAGTACAGCTTAATGTAATTTATAGTTTTTATTATTATGTATTGCAATGTACTGCTGCCGCAAAACAACGAATTTCACATTATATGCCCGTGATGATAAACCAGATTTTAATTCTGATTCTGAACTCCATCTAGATTTTCTCAGTTCTTTACTTACCAGGAGCATTCTACAGTGAGCAATCAAGCTAGCAAGCTGTACGTTTTTGAGATAGATCATGAAACAGCACAGGAACAAGCCCTATGCCTCATCATGAATTCAATGTTGAATTAAACTAAATTGCTTCACCTCACATTCTCTGCATATTAATGTATCAATCTAAAAGCTTCTTAACTGCTACTATTGTGTCTTCTCTTACCACTACCCCTGGCAGTCTATTCCAGACAACTCTGTGTAAAAAAAAAACCTTGCCCTGCAACATCTCCTTGAATTCTCCCCCTTTCACTTTAAATGCATGTCCATTAGTATTTGACAGTTCTACCTGGGGAACAGACAGCCTTTATGATGTAGATGTCTTGGCGTGAAGGGGACATGGAATAATTAATCATTTGGATTTTTTTTTAAAGAGTATTGGATGGGTACAGGAGTATAGTTTATGTAACACTGGAATATAGGAGCAGGGGCATGAGCAGGTCTCCTGTGCCTCATCCAGGGTTGGCCTCAAAACCCCACTCCTGCACTCGTATACCTTGTGGTTCAAATGTCTGTCAGCCTCCCCCTCAACAACATGGTGGAGAAGAGAATTCCTAATCTTCACAACTCTCTGAGAGAATAAATTCTTCCTCACCTCCATCCGAAATGGGAGATCTCTGATTTTGTGACTCTCCCTCTGGTTCTAGGTATCCCTGTTGTCAGCATCCACACTCTTAATTCTTCCCAAAATGTTATATGTTTCAATAACATCATCTGTCATTCTTCAAAATTCCTGCCTAACCTCTCTTCGTACGTCAGCCCTCTCATTCCAGGAAAATATGGAAGCCAAGACTATACAGAATACCCCAAGTGTTGATGCCTTGGACAAGTTGGAATTAAGGGCCACCTTCTGTGCTGTATAACTCTGTGACACTATGAGTGCCCAATAAAGTTGCATCTAAACTTCCGTTCTATACTCCTAATCAAGATCCATAAGTTTTCTAAGTTGCACTTGCAATTTACTTTCTTTGTTTTCATATGTTATGAACCCCCAGGCTGGTGTTCAGCTGCAATCATTTGTAAACTTGCTCTATTTAATTAATAATTTGATTTTTTAATGTAATCCCCTGGGTCGCCTCAGGCTCGCTCAGCTCGTTTCGTCTAGGGGAGCAGCCTTCGGCCCCGCCAAACTGGGTAATCAGCTGGTGTGGATGCTGTGTGATGTCCCCGCCTCGCCCAAAAACAGACAGTACACCATATGCGATTAAATGAATACAATTTATAAAGGTTACTATAACTAAGTGATTAATAACGATACAGTATATATGAAGAGAAAATTAAAGAAAAGGCACCAAACTTATCAAAGTCCAAACCTCTTCGTGCACAGCCGTTGGAGCTCAATTACTGAAGTCTTCTGGCCACCATTCGATCCCCTCCGAACTCCTCGACTCTCCAAACAGCTCAGGACCCTCCAAGTGGTCAACCAAGCACATCTAGCTTCATCCCCCCCCCCCTCGGAGAATCTCCCGGCCTCGGACCCCCCTTTGGGGTCCGATCCTCGCCCAGCTTAGAGCATGGCGTCCTCTCTCTCGACCCCCTCGCGCCGATCTGCCCAAAAGCCCGTCAACAAAAGCTTACAGACTCAGAAGAAAGAACATTAATCCCCATTTGGTTTACAAAGGAATACCATTCTCGTTATCAGTAAATTAGCATTCCTGCTAGTTAACAAAAGGAAACCCTTTCCCAACAGTAACAAAGAAAAAAAAGAAACCCCCTTTACATTAATTTTTCTAAAGAGGAAAACCTTACATGTTCCCACTTTATACTCAAATGGCAATTAGTTGTCCACTCAATTAATCAGCTGATATCCCCACGCAAGCCCTTTATGTCTTCCTCACAGATTGCTACCCAAGTTACCTTTGTACCTTTGGCAAATTTAGCCACAGTATAGGCCATCTTTTCATTAAAGAGCACATTCTTCTCACCCCACAAATTGCTTCTACATCTTCACTTTCTGAGCCAATATATTTTTTCATCATTACAGTTGCATCCAACCTTCCATTAACAGAACTCATTGGCCTCTTGTTCCTTTCTTTGTCTTTTCCAAAATATCAAATGCCCCGTATATTTAGTTGGTCGCTATGCAACCATATCACTATAGTGACTGTCAGAACAAATCCACATAATTCTTCATGTACTTTCAACTCATCTGTCCTGTTGGGTGTGTTCATACAGCCTGCAGTGTTCATTGGTCACACTGAAAATCTATCTGTATCTGGAGTCAGAGAGTCCTATAATTCTTCCAACTCGTCGATGGTAACTAGCATCCTTTCCTGAGCTAGTCTCAGTTGTTTGCATTTGGCCCATATTCTTTTAAATATTTCTTATTCATATGTATGTCCAAATGTATTTTAAATGTATTTGTACCCACCTCTACCAGTTTAACCCTATCATTGCGGGGGATTTCAACCAGGCCAGCTGGAAGAAGTCTCTGAATAACTACCACCAACATATCACCTGTATAACCAGAGGAGACAACACACTTGACCACTGTCATACCACCATCAAGAACGCTGACCATGTTATCCCACACTTTGGAAAGTCCAATCACCTGGCTCTACTTCTATTCCCAGCATACAGGTGGAGTCTAAAGACCGCAGCACCAGTGTTGAGGATCAAGAAGGTATGCAGAGGACCAAGGAGGCAGAGAAGCGCCTACAGGACTGCCTTGAGATGGTGGACTGGACAATATTCAGCGACTCATCTTTGAATCTGAATGAATATGCCACTGTTGTCACCAACTTCATCAAGACCAGTGTAGTTGAATTTATGGCCTCGAGAACATACTGGACATAACCAAAATCCATGGTTGATCTAGGGGTTTTGTAATCTACTGAGGGCTAGATCTGTGGCACTCAAGACCGGTGATCCAGAACTCTAAAAGGAGTCCAGGTACGGCCTAAGGAAGACTATTTTAAGATTGAAAAACACAATTCTGTTTGAGGTTAGAAGTGGAATTGGATGCACGTCAGCCTTGGCAGGGTTTATAGGCCATTACTTCCTACAAGGTGAAACCTAATGTGATGAATGGCTGTGATGCTTCTTTCCCAGATGAGTTGAATGCCTTTTATGCATACTGTGAAAGGGACAATGCAACTACACCTATGCGAATTGCTGTAGCATCTGGTGACCTTGCATCTCAGAGGCCAATGGCAGAACTTCTTTCAAGAGGGTAAAATGTCGCAAGGCATCAGGCCCTGATGGTGTACTTGGTAGGACTGTGAAAACATGTGCCAACTTGTGTTTAAGGACATCTTCAACCTCCCACTGCTGCAGTCAGTGGTTGCCACCTATTTCAAAGCTAGGCACACTCAAATGTCATCTATAAACTTGCTAACAGTGCAACAGAATTTCAGGTGGTGACAAGGAGGAATACAGGAGTGAGATAGATCAGCTGATTTAATGATGTCGTAACAACAGCCTTGAATTCAACTTTAGAAGACCAAGTAGTTGCCTGTGGACTTCAGGGAGGGCAAGTCGTAGGAACACACACTAGTCCTCATTGAGGCTTCAGCAGTGGAAAGGGTGAGCATTTTCAAGTTCCTGGCTGTCAGCATCTCTGAGGACCTAATTGACACAATTACAAAAAGGGCAAGGCAGTGGCTATATTTCATTCGGAGTTTGAGGAGATTCAGTATGTACCAAAGACTCTTGCAGATTTCCGTGGAGAGCATTCTGGTTTCATCACCATCTGGTATGGGGGAGGGCCACAGCACAGGATTGGAAAAAGCTGCAAGAGGTTGTAAACTTAGCCAGCTCCATCATGGGCAGCAACATTGAGGACATCTTCAAAAGAGGATGCCTCAAAAAGGCGGCATCCATCATTAAAGATCCCCTCCACCCAGGAAATGCCTTCTATTCATTGCTACCATCAGGGAGGAGGAACAAAAGCCTGAAGACACTCACTCAATATTTCAGAAACAGCTTCATCCCCTCCATTATCATATTTGTGAATGGACAAAGAACCCATGTACACTGCTACCTTACTATTTTTTGCACTGTTTTTGCACTAATTTAATTTAGTTATATATATTTTTTTTCTATTGTAATTTATGGTTTTTATTATTATGCATTACAATGTACTGCTGCTGCAAAACAACATATTTCACAACATACAATTTGCCAGTGATATTAAAACTGATTCCAATTCTGATTGTGATATTGATTCTGATTCTCGGGAGCTCATTCCATATATCCATCTTTGGTAATGTTATCCACCGATCAGATTCATTGCTGTCTACATAATGTAGGACTGAAGTTAGGCAGTCCAGATTATATGCTTCTTTACTTGAAGCACATTTGTGAGTGAGATAGTTTTTGACTGTTATTTAACATTTATTTGTTTCCCAGTACAGAAAATATCAAATCAATTCCAAATTTATCAATTTGCTGTTGTGGACATTGATGTCTCTGACAAGGACTTCTGTAGTTTCTCTCATGGTCATTGTCTCATACAGTACAGAAAGAGGCCCATGCTAACCTTTTTTCCTATCTACTGAATATGAAACCCATTTGCCTGCATTTGGTCCATATCCTATTCTAGTCTTGTATGAATAGCCTTTAAGCTTTATTCTGTAAAATGATGGACAGTTCACCCAGTGGCACTTTTCCACCAATACTGACCCTCAGTCTGGGTATTACCAGAACAGTTGGTTATCAGAGCCCAGTAAGATTTGTTCCCAATTAAGCACAATAAAGCTGAAATCCATTTGTGAGCTAAGAAGGGCTGTTCTTGATCAGATGTCACTTCAGTTGTCAGTAGGAAGGAAGGGAGAACTCCTCTACTAGCGAGAGCCATGTCTAGCATCAAGGATGCTGTTGCAGTTATTGGTCATCAATCATCTCAGCTTCCAGGGGCCTAGTCAGACTAATGTTCTGGCTCAGACTTCATCATCAGTGATTTTTTTCTCCAGAAGACTTGTACTGATGGAGGCAGTTCCTGAGATAATATCTGTGAGCAACAATACTCACACAACATTCAGTCTTGACAAGGTACATGGCAAAATCCACAACAAGTAAGCAGATTCATAGAGTTCTGCTCCTCAGAAGCTGTTCCTTCAACCCAACTTGTCTACAATGACCAAGATGCCTATCTATGATTTGACCCATATCCATTAAAACTTCTCCTACCCATAAACATGTCCAAATGTCTTTTAAACATTGGAATTGTACTCAACCTTACTACTTCCTCTGTCAGCTTGATCCATGTACCCACCACACTCTGTGTGAAAATCGGGGTTTGTTGTGTGATGTGGCTCAAAGGGCCAGGGGGGCTATTCTGCCCTGTATCTGAATAAATAAATATTTTTAGTATGTCATATGAAGACAGTATGACCTCAAGGGGAGGCTGGATTAGCTGGGGCATTTTTTTCTGGAATGAAGGAAGTTGAGATGGACCTTTTGTAGAGGTTTATAAAATCAAGAAAGGTGTTAAGATGAATGGTCACAGTCTTTTCCCAGGTTAGGGAAGTCCAAAATTAGAGGGAATAGATTTAAAATGAGAGGGGAAAGATTTAAGAGGACCCCGAGGAGCAAATTTTCACACAAAGGTTGGTGTATTTCTAGAGCAAATTGCCTGAGGAAGTGGTGCAGTTACAATATTTCAAGGACGTATAGACAGATGCATGGATAATAAAAGTTGTAAAGGATGTGGGCCAAATGTAGACAAATGGGACTGTTAGGCACTTCAGTTTGTCCAAAGGGCCTGTTTTCCATGCTGTATATCTCTATAAGGACAACATTGTTTGGATCTCCTGTGGGCGTTGTTTGGGGTGTGAGTTTGCATTCAACTTGAAATACGATGTACAATTGTAGCATGAGCTGTGCTGGCCACAATAGTTGGGAAGGGGCCTAATGCTCGTGATGCTCTCACCAACCCAGAACGCAGAGTGAAAGCTCACGTTATTGCCAGCACATTATGCCTGGGTTCCATGGTTGTGTTCAACACAGAATGAGTTGGATTAGTTCATCATTGTCACATACCAAGAAATATTGAAAAGTTTTAATTTGCCTGCCACCCAGACATTTCATTCCATACTTGGATGCATTGTGTTAAAAGGAAAATAGAATGTAGGGTTACAGAGAAAGTTCAGTGCAGGTACCAGAATCACGTTTATTATCACTGTTTTATATTGATGTGGAATTTGTTGTTTGTGGCAGCAATACAGTGCAGACATAAAAATTACTATAAATTAATGGTGCAAAACAAGCAATATTAAAGTAGTGTCCATAGGTCCATGCAGATTCAGCAAATTGATAGCAGAAGGAAAGAAGCGGCTCTTGAATCACTGAGTATTGATCTTTAGGCTGCTATTACTTAAGAGGATCCGTCCTGGGCTCAGCACGTGTGCAATTATAAAGAAAGCATGGCTGAGCCACTACTTCTTTAGGAGTTCGCAAAGATTCAGCATGATATCTAAAGCTTTCACAAACTATTATAAATGTGTAGTGGGGAGTATATTGACCGCTGTATCACAGCCTGGTATGGAAACACCAATGCCCTAAAATGGAAAATCCTACAGAAAGTAGTGGATATGGCCCACTCCTTCAAGGGTGAAGTGCTCCCCACCATTGAGCACATCTATATCGAGTGCTGTTATGGGAAGCAGCGTCCATCATCAGGGACACCCACTGCCTAGGTCATGTTATCTTCTTTCTGTTGCCAGTACAATCTGCTGGGGCAACACTTCACCTGCGAATCTATTGTGTCTGGTTCTCCAATGCAGCCTCCTCTACTACTACTATTTTGGTGATATTGCCGTAAATCGGGAGACTACTCCGTCAAGCACCTCCTTTCCATCTGCCGAAAGCAGAACTTCCCGGTGGCCAAACATTTTAGTTCAGATTCCCATTCCCGTTCTGACATGCTGGTCCATGGCCTTCTCTTATGCCACAATGAAGCCACCCTCAGGGTGGAGGAGCAACACCTTTTATTCTGTCTGCATAGTATCCATCTTGATGACTTAAATATTGATTTCTCCTTTCAATAAAAAAATTCCCTCCTCCTCTCCTCTTCTTCTATATCCCTGCCCTGACCTCTTTCCTCTTCTCACTTGCCTATCACCTCCTTCTTGGTCCCCTCCTTCCCTTTCTCCATGGTCTACTTTCCTTTCTTGTGAGATTCCTTCCTCTCCAGCTCTTTACCTTTCCTACCCAGCTAGCTACACCTATCACCTCTAGCTATTCTCCTTTCCCTCCTCTTCTTATTTTGACATCTTACCCTTTTCCTTCCAGTCCCAAAGAAGGGTCTCAGCCCGAAACATCGACTGTTTATTTATTTCCATAGATGCTGCCTGACTTGCTGAGTTCCTCTAGCATTGGTGTGTGCTGTAGAAGGTACAAGAGCCTCAGGACTCACAGCACCAGGTTCAGGAACAGTTATTACCCCTCAGCCATCAGGCTCTTGAACCAAGGGGGAGAGGTTCATTCAACTTCATTTGCCCCCATCATTGAAATGTTCACATTCAAGGACTCCTTATCTCATGTTCTTGATATTTATTGCTTATTTATTTATTACTATTATTCCTTTCTTTTTGTATTTGCACAGTTTGTTGTCTTTTGCACACTGGTTGAACACCCAAGTTGGTGTGGTGTTTCATTGAGTTTATTATGGTTACTATATTATTATAGATTTATTGAGTGAGTATGCCCGCAAGAAAATGAATCTTAGGATTGTGTATGGTGGCACATATGTACTTTGATAATAAATTTACTTTGAACTTTGAACTATATCTCCTTCCTGATGGTAGTTATGCAAGGAGGGATGTCCCAGATGGTGAGGGTCCTTAACAATCAATGCCGTACCTCTGAAGCACCGTTTCTTAAAGGTGTCCTCAGAGGTGGGGAGAGTTACACCTGAGATGCAGTCCTGTGCATTTGATCTTCCAAACCAGGCTGTGATGCAACCATGAAAATATTCTCCACTGAACATCAATAGAAATTTGCAAGAGTCATACCAGATCTCCACAAGCTCCTAACAATGTAGAGCCACTGACACTACCTTCTTTGTGGGCCCAAGACAGATCACTGGAGACATTGTCACCAGGAACTTGAAGCTGCTCACTCTTTCCACCACTTACCCCTTAGTTTCTTAAAGCTAAGGTGCTCCAGAAATACAATAATTACGGGAGTACAAACTGGCCTTTTTATTCAGTGCTTTGCCCAGGACTAGACACTCACTGGCCACTTACCTCCTTTACCTAATAAAGTGGCCACTGGGTGTATTTTTGTGGTGCTGCTGCTGCTGCCCATCCACGTTTTGTGCATTCAGACATGCTTTTCTGCATACCTCTATTGTAATGTGTGGTTATTGAGTTACTGAGTTAGCTTTAACCAGTTTGGTCGTTCTCCTGGACCTCTCACATTTTCATTCACAGAACTGCCACTCACTGGATTTTTTTTTGTTTTTTTTTCACTGTTCTCTGTTAACTCTAGAGTCTGCCGTGCGTGTCAATCCCAGGGGATTAGCAGTCCCTGAGATTGTCAAATCACTCCATCTGGCAGCAACAATCATTCCATGGTGAAAGTCACTCAGATCACATTTCTTCCCCATTTTGATGTTTGGTCTAAACAACAACTGAACCTCTTGACCATGTCTGTATGTGTTTATGGATTGAGTTGATGCTATGTGATTGGCTGATTAGTTATTTGTGTTAATGAGCAGGTCTACCTAAAAAAAAGTGGCCACTGAGTGTAGGTCAACAGGGTGGGCTCTCACTGCAACACTCACATTCTCTGCTGATATTACTACATAGGCTGACACCACCACTGTATATGGCTGTCTTCACACTTCTTGCTCACCACTTCAGCGTTGAGCAGAACGGGCTCTGTCTGACCCAAGCTTGGTGCCGCACTGCCCTCGATGTGGTGCAGGGGTCCAGGCCTGTCACTCCACTTGCTGATCCCACTGCTCTGATCATCGGGGAACCCCCGACTGGCAGCTGGAAGGGATGGATTGTACCCTGCTACCTACTTGGAGCATCTGCTGGATTTTGCTGCAATGCCTGGGCCAGCCCACATCTCTGGGCCATTGAAAGGCTAAAAGACACACAGTTAGGTTATGGTGAGACGAAAGGGTTGAAGCTTAAAGGTATCATCTTCAAACTTCAAAAGAGATTGTAGGATGAGCAGAAAATGGAACGTGAGAAGCAAGATTGGATGTGTGGACTTGAGTCAATCATGACTGCCACTGGGTACGTTCTTTGCCAGTGAGTCAGGTGAGGCCTTGCAGGCCCGCCGTGGCTGATAGTGGGAAGACACAGTCTCACCTCGTCAGTCTGAGTGCAGAGCGTGCAAGCTGTGAAAGGTAAGTGTGAGGAGACGAGCCAGTAGTGGTACAATACAGCATGTGGGTGTCGACCAATGACCCTGACTGTTGGCTGGTCAGTTTAGGGACTGTGGGACATTCGGGTGTGTGAACTCTGTTACATGGACTCTGTACTCGGGTCCTTGGCACTTGGCCTTGGACAGACACCTGCTGAGTTTTCCCCTTGTCAGACTTGCTGACCACACCATCCCAACCCAGCTGGGGAAATTTATCTCTCCTCCCTGCCCTCTTTTCCCCTGGAGCCGAGTATGCATAGTGTAATTCCATATGGTACAACCACTATATACCTAATATATGCAAACTAAACTAAGCCCTGCTCTTATTATTAATTAAAGTAATGCTCCCCAAACCTATTAAAGTCAGCTGCTTTCTGCATTGGTAAGATGCAACTGTGAATCTCTGAGTTCAGGTAATGGTAAGTTATTAATTAATGTGGTTGTGAAAGATTATGTAATTTACAGTGTGATGTATCAGGGTTGAATAAGGTTAGGCAGGAAGGTTGAATAATATATTAAGACATCTGCTTCATACTCTGACTCTGCTTCTTCCTTTCGCTTATACTATAGGACGTCAGGCTGAAATACTGAACAGCAATCTGGTGGAGTACCAGAACTTCTCCTTGGGGAGCTGCACATGGCCTTTCTGTACATACTCCCATCACTTCCCGCCTACCATCTCTACAGTAAGCCTACCACAGCCTACATGCTAACCAAAACCAAAATGATGGGAATGTCAAGAAGAAAAACAAAAAGCACTATAAAAATGTCGTATATTTACTTACTCCTGTTAGACACTACGTATGTGTAGTAATTAAATGAGGTATACTACTTCTTATATCTCATTGCTGTAACACATTTATAATCAATTCATGTTAATAGTGAAAAGCATTTTCAATGTATGAAGACTGTTGGTTTAATGTATATTAATGGAAATTGGTTATCTGTCTCAATTTTTATGTAAGAGTGTTATCTTAACTAAATGTTAAGTTTACATCAGAATAAAAAAAATAGTTTTGTTTTTAAGGAAATGTCTTTCATGAAACATATTCCTCAATAGCCTCCTATTTGATCATGTTCCCTTTTAACAAAGAAAAAATGAATGTCATTGAGAAACAGGACAAAAATAATCAAATTAGTTGAGTGAGCATGCCGTTACCTGTGTATCCTCTTTCCAATTATGCCTTGTCTGTGTAACATCAAATTTTATAAACTTGTAGTACAGGCAAATTTAATGGACATGTTTTGTATAGCAATATTTTCAGTATAAATATGCATGCTTCACAACTACACATTAGCTAGTTATGATCAGGGACATTGCACAGTGCTCAACCATATAAATATTTCATTCAAAATCTTAGAACAACTTATATTATTACTACCTGTGTGAACATATTACAAAACAATTCCACTAATATTGAAGTGGCAGATTTGCACTGGCTAACCTGTAGAGTTGGTGAGTCATGGTAACAGCCAACATCAGAGTGAAAACTGGCATTTCTGCTAACGGCATGCTCTCTAATATAAATATTTTTGTCCTGTTTTTCCTCCTGAACTGTTGTGATAAAATAGGCCTGGCTATTGTGGAATAGCCTTGCATGTGTTTGTGTATAATCTCATTATATAGCTGGTCAGAACTACTTCCTTTTCATTGTGTTCCAGTGCCTCAGAGAGAGCTAGGCGAGTGTCACCAGCCTGAATGAATGTTGTGTGCTGACATGATTAAAACAGGCCTGGTTCTTCGAAGCTAAGACAAAATAACTTGGCCCAATCATTTCTGTAATTTGCCATTGAGGTATAGTAGGGAGTTGTTTTTCACTGTGATAGACCCTAGAGAAGAGCTTTCACTGGCAGCCTTGGGCCCTACACATGCTTTGAAAGCATTGGTTGGGATCACAGGAATAATAAACTTGGCTCAGCAGTGGAACTTCAATTATAATGGATGGACCACATTAGTTCCCCCTTAACAGGGTGAATTGGAGAGCTGTTGGGAAAGACCAAGGTTAACACTCAAAAGGATCTAGGAACTAGTGAGGCAGTGGACCCATCCAGAGTCGGGTAAAACTGACACTGCCTGGGGCAATTCACACACCCTCCATTTACAATCCTGCTGCACTGTGTAATGTCCCAGGTGATGCCATTTGAAAGCTGGGTATGTATAAAACCTATTTTGGATCTCTACTGCAAATGTAAACCAGTGGTTTTAATACTGTGTTAACAGAGGGAGGAGGAAGGTGCTGTTTGAATGTTAAGAAGTATATAACTAGAACAAGTCCATTCATTCCAATGGAAAATTCAGGCTTGGGTTGGTAACCAGCAAGTAACATTCAAACCACACAAGTGCCAGGCATGTCTAACATCTAACTATCTCCCCAGACATTCAATATTCATTACAAAATCCAATCCATCAATATCCTGGAGGGGAGGGCTCACCTTTACTGGGGATATCCCAAATAAAAAGTATGGCTATGAAAACAGAGTTCTGTTCACTGAGTGACTCCTCATTTGACTCTCCAAAGCCTTTCCACCAACTACCGAATCATAAGTCTGGAGGCTAATGGAAATCTCCCACACTCAAGAAGCTCAACAATAACCACTACTGGCTCTCCATCGACATTAACTCTCTCCTCCAACCACTCACAGTGGCTGAGACGTCCACCATCAAACTCAGAACAGTAAAGGAGCAATGCAAACGCATTTCCTGCAGGTTCCCCTCCCAATCACACCCAATCCTGGTTTGAACATTGTCACTGGGACAAATCCTGAAACTCCCCACCTGATTTATCGCAGACACTTCAAATGGGTGAATCAACATCACTTCCTCAAGGGCATTTAGCTTTGTGTAATAAATGCTAGTCTTGCCAGCGACCATTTCTCTTGGATGAATATAATGTAAAGAATAACCCTCTGAACTGAATATCTAACCTTCATTCACACTGCCACTTCCCCATCCCAAATGCAGGAGAATGTAAATTCGGATATTAAAATAACTTCTCAAAAAAGGAAGGTCAGAGCTTTTCATTAATAAGTACTATGGAGATTTTTATAGTAGTTTAGTGAGATGCCACAGATGTTTTAATATCGCTGGCAGATTACAAAAGAGAGATTTAAAAGGAACGTAATAAGCTCAAGTCACTAGTGTCGCCAAATAAAAAAGGAAAATGTGCAAAAAATGCCACTTTTAAAGCCGCACTACTAAGAAAAACAATATTAAATGTGCAATCAGTTATTCCAGTGATTTAACTAAAAGGAAGTCGCTAGACTATAAAAGTCATTAGCTCATATACATTCTTCATTATAGTCACATTGTCTAAGCGTGACTCTAAATAAAAAGTTCCTGCTCCAAGGAATCGTTTCTTTGTATCACATAAATGGATGGGCTGTTCTCTGGTATTAGTTACCGTTAGTCTCAGTCCCCATTCAATTTCAAGTCACCTTATCACTAAACCATCTCTTTCACATTATCCAGTTTTGTTCTTCTTTTCTTTAGTTCTCTCAGCCTTATGCAAATGATATGCAAGAAATCCTGAGTCTTGGATAAAACGGGTCACACAAAGAAAAGTGGGAAGAAAGAGAGTTGAGGACAGAAACAGGGAATTTTCTAGATAGGCTGGATAAAGATATTAATCTTCACCACAAGCGCATCACAAAGCTAGTTTAATGACAGTAATCAGAATAGTGCTTTGAAGCCACTGAAATGGTTATATTAATTGGGAAATTCATTGTTAACAGCCATATGTTCCTTTAACTACTTGGAAATTTTAGTTCATGTAGTTTGCAGCGTCTGTTGGTGAATCTGACAGGATTATATAGTACTAAATTACTTCATTCTTGTGTGTTTCACAGTAAATGTATGCTGAGAATGAAAAATCTATGGAGAAAAAAGTTCCATTCCTCTCAGAAGGATCAGCAAGATAATGATATAATTAAACTGCGTGCCTGTGATAGGCCTTAGATGCTATAGTGGTTTCAATGATATAATCTTTAGAAGTTTGAGCCAATAATCTCAATGTAAGTACATAACAGCACACAATATAGTATCAGTGATAAGACTCAAATCTAAATATTTCACTTTCTAACCCTGATTGCTGTAGTTTCTCAACTTCTTATGTTGATTGCTTAGTTTTAATTGCAGTCAGTTAGAAACTAATAATTTAAATCTGAGGGACTGTTAAAAGAAGTTTGGTTTTAACATTTGTATTTGAAAGCATTTATTAATTCATTAAAAGTCATTTATTTTAATGCTAACCTTCACTGGGATATGGTAAAAGTTTAATACAATACATACCTAGTTTATGTAGTTTACATTTTAGTACAAAATTAACTTTGTATGTAACTCTTACAATGATAGATTCATTGTTAACTAATTATGATATTGAGTTGTTGCTATGGCAACAAAACTACAACATGGCTACCTTTGTATAAATTATTTGTGAATTTTCACTTGTAATTTTAAAAAAAATGTACATCGGCATGAACTTAAAAAAGGTACAGTTAGACACACTCAGGCAAAATATCCTTTGACTATCTTAAATACCCAAAGTTCCACTCAAAACGTACATGACCTGAATCTGTGTCTGTACATTTTATTTCTCAGTCAAAGTGGTTTACAACACATTGAGGTAGAACCGGGTTTTATAACTAGAAAGTGTGGTATGGTGTTGTAAAATACACTCTGAAAAATCTGAGATTGCTGCAGTTTAACTGATTTGACCTGTTAGTGTGTGATTGTGTGTGACACATCTTTTTTTTGCACTTATGTACATAGTTATTGAAAGAAAAGAAATCAGATCTTATTTTGAATAAAAAAAAGGATTGTGTTAAATACGGGAAAGTTTGTTACGGTAAATAAGTTTGGCATTGCTAATAGTTTGGGGGAAAATAAAGGAAAGGAGGAATGGTTTTTGCTATAAACACTTATCCACAAGCATGACGGCGCTGTGCTGTTAAGAAAAGCTTTGTAGTTCTGCCATAGCTTTACTGTGTAATGAACGGTTCGAGAGGCTGAAACCAAACCCTCAGCAGCCTGATATTATCCTACTGTTGAAATACTCTAAACTGTAAAACAAAGAGAAATTAGCCATCAACACACAAAATAAACAGAAAACAAAGCAAATCATGTTACACTGATCTGAAAGGTCCAAGTTCTACAATACTGTACACAGACGCACTCTCACGGTGGAAGCCTGATTTTGTTGCCATGGCTGCTTTTTGGTAGCAGCTGAGGGATGAGAGACGTTTTTTTTTCTGGTTCACCATAAGCATCTGTAAATGGGGACATGTGCAGTTGTTCATTTAAGGTGCATTCTGTCACTTTATACCCGGCGCCAGAAGGACTTTTCTGTTGTGCATCTGAAACTCCAAATTAATTTGAAATCTAACAAGTATGTGTGTGTGTGTGTGTGTGAGAGAGAGAGAAAGATTGTTTCTGCGACAAGTTAGAATGTGACTACACCCTTGCACTTTATTTAATACCACTCCTCCCCACCTTTCACAGCTCAGAGTACATGAACTGATTTGCTGTGAATGTAATGTTTCCCCTTCGAAGCAGTGGTCCCCAAATCGCACAGAAGCTGAAGCTGTTCATTCCCTCAACTGCTACAAGCAAGACAGTAGCTTTGAATTTCTTTTCTCTTTAGATTGCTGCCAGATTAGCTTGCTATAGTGCTTGTATGTGCTTTAGATAAAATGTGCTGTATGCTACATATTTCAGTATTTTACCTTTTGCCATTGATTAATTTCTGACCTTTTAAAAAAATAAAGTGCTTAAAATGGTAAGCTGTTTGTAAATTAATTTTATTCTCACGGACGTCGGAGTGAATGAGATGGCAAGTCTGTACATCTTCTTGTAACTGCACTAATCTACAGATATTGACTACAGTCAGCCTTCACCACATTGATCCCATTGTGAAAGGGACACATCTTCACATTGAGGCCAAATCTCCAAAACGGCAGCAGAATCACCAGTGAGTTACTGGAAGATAGATATCACTTTTCCATGGTTACTGGAAGTGTCTAACATTAAATGTTCGTCTCATGCTGATAAACTGATCAGAGCAGATTTAAAACTGTCATGATCTTTACTTTCTTTGCAACCCTTCCCATCCTCATTACTAGCAATACTGTGGGTGATTTCCAGTCCTCAAGCACTATTCTATCCCCTGTCACTCTATCACCCTGCCCTCCTTCTCCTTTCACAAATCTGTGAATGCTGTCAGCTTCCTGTCAGTTCGTTGTTCCACCACTATATTTAGATCCTTCCCTTCAGGTTTCTTCTCCTCCCATAATGGCCGTACCAAATAATATTGCGCTCTGTGACAGAGAGCAGCGTAACCTATCAGCTATCTGTCTCATGGACTTGTCTCTAATCAGATTATACCTTTCCAATGACTCCCCTCTTATCCTGCTGGAGACTGGATCCATCATTACTATGCAGCCATAGCCCAGTGAGATCACCTGCCTCTCTCCCCACTTCCATAAACTTACACCCCAACATCTAGCCTTGGTCCCCTGCTCTCTTCCTGCTATGCTTACTTCAAAGTTAACGTAAAGTTATTATCAAAGTACATCTGTGTCACCATTTAATACCCTGAGATGCATTTTTTTAAGGACATTCATGGTAGATACAAAGAAACACAATTGAATCCATGAAGAACTACACACGAAGATGGACAACCAACCAATATGCAAGTCCAAAAAGAAAAACAAACAATAAATATATAAATAATATCGAGGACATGTGTTTTAGAGTTCTTGAAAGAGAGTCCATGGGTTGTAGAATCAACTATTTATTGAGGTGTGTGAAGTTATCCACACTGGTTTAGGAGCCTGATTGTTGTAACTGTTCCTGAACCTGGTGGTGTGGGACCTGAGACTCCGTGCCTTCTTCCCGATGGCCTGGATAGTGGGGTCCTCGATGGTGGATGCCACTTGCTTGTGGCAGTACACCTCGGAGATGTGTTCAGTGGTGGGGAGGGATTTTCCTGTGGTGGTCTGGCCTGAATCTACTACTTGTGTTTCCATAACAGGCCAGTATGCAGCCGGTCAGGATAGTCTCCACTATGCATAAATAGAAAGTTGTCAAGTTCCAGATGGAGTGCTGGATCTGTGCAGACTTCTAAGAAAGTAGAGATGCTGCCATGCCTTCTTTGAAATGTCACTTACATGCTGAATTCTCTCAAATGATAACTGTCGAGACGTAGAGCATGGAAACAGGCCATAGAGCTCAACTAGTTCATACCAAACAAGATACCCATCTAAACTAGTCCCATTTGCCCATCTTTAGTTCATATCCCTCTCAATCTTTCCTGTCCATGTGCCTCTCCAGGTACCTTTTAAATGTTAATGTACCCACCTCAACCACTTCCTCTGACAGCTAATTCCACATGTATACCGCTCTCTGAGTGGAAACATGGTCGCTCAGGTTCCTTTTAAATCTTTCCCCTCTCACCTTAAATCATGCTCCCTAGTTCTTGATTCATCAACCCTGGACGAAAGACTGCATATTCACCCTGTCTGCGCCCCTCATGATTTTATATACTTGCATAAAATCAACCCTCATTCTCTTTTAACTCTTCTCTTCATAACTCAGATCCTTGAGTTCTGGCACCATCACCCTAAATCTCAGCACTCTTTCTGGCTTAAGGGTAGCAGGATGACCAAAACCAATCACAATATTCCAATGTGTGGCCTCACCAATGTCTTGTACAAGTGCAAAATAACATCTCAACTTAAGTACTCAGTGCACTGACTGATAAAGTCCACCAAGTCATAAACCTTCTTCACCACCCTGTCAATCTGTAATGCCAGTTTCAGGTAACTGTGTCTGCAATCGCTGCCTCAGGTTCCACGTGAATGCTAGTAACCATCATTTCCGCTCATCGTGACCTGCAGTGCTTCAGAAAAATGTGGGCTCTTGTGCCTCGCTCCATCATTAAGATCACAGCTAATTCTGCACGTCATCACTACTCCGCTGCACAATGTTCCTTGATCAAAATGTTCAAAAGCCTATTGATCTCTTCCCCGAATCTTCCCAGGACTGAGCCTCAGTGGTATTGCATAAAGGATTCCAGAGCTTTACTCTCCTCTGGGTGAACACATTTTTGAGTGGTTCATCCCTTGTTTCAAGACTCCCAGAATATTAATTTACAGGTTGAGTGTGGTAAAGAAGGCAGATGCAATGTTGGTATTTATTTCAAGGGGAATAGAATATAAAAGCAAGGAGGCTTTATAAGACACTAGTCAGGCTGCACTTGGAGTATTGTCAACAGTTTTGGGCCCATATCTCAGAAAAGAGATATTGGAGACAGTCCAAAGAAGGTTCTCGGGGATTCTTCTGGGAATGAAGTGGTTAATGTACGAGGAGTTTTGGGCCTGTACTCATTGGAATTTAGAAGAATGCATGGGGATCTCATTGAAACTTACTGAATGTTGAAAGGACTAGATAAGATGGATGTGGAGAGAATGGTGGGGGAATCCAGAACTAGAGGGCACAGTCTCAAAATTGAGGGGTGACGTTTTAGAACGGAGATGAGGAATATTGTTAACCAGAGAGTGGTAAATCCATGGAATGCTCTGCCACTGTCTGAATTGGAGGCCAAGTCTGTGGGTATATTTAAAGCTGAAGTTGGTAGTTTCCTGGTTAGTCAAGGCATCAAAGGATATGGCAAGAAGGCAGGTGTATGGGGTTGAGTGGGGTCCAGGATCATCCATAACGGAATGGCCTAATTCTGCTCCTATGTCTTAGGGTCTTAAGACTGTGCCCCAGATTCCTAGCATATCAGTCCAGGGAGGTATCAAGTCTTGGCACAGTGGCATAGTGGTTAGCATAATGGTGTTACAACTCCTATAACCCTGGTTCAATTCTGCCACTGTCTGTTAAGTGTTTGTATGTTCTCCCAGTGACCCTGTGTGTTCTCTCCCACATTCCAAAGATGTACAGCTTGGTTGGTTAATTGGTCACAAAGCTGCTTGGGCAGGTTGGGTTGGAAGGGCCAGTTACTGTGCTGTACCTCTAAATAAAAAAAATTAAAAATAAATAAAAGTCCTGAAAGAATTTTGTACATTTCAATGAGATCTTTCTTTTTTTTTGTAAATGCTGATGTGTAGAGACCTTGTCTGCTTAATCCCTCATATAACACATCCCAGAAATCAGTTTGGTGAAACTTGACTGCATACCTTCTATGGTTAGTAACGCATACAAAATGCTGGAGGAATTCACCAGGTCGGGCAGCATCTATGGAGGAGAATAAAAGGCTTCAGGCTGAGACATTTCTTCAGGACTTGATCCTCCTCCATAGATGTTGCCTGATTTGGTAGGTTCCTCCAGCATTTTTTATGTCGTGCTCAAGATTTCCAGCATCTGCAGAATCTCTTGTGTTTTTATTCTTTTATAACTATATGCTTGATAAGACTTGCATATGATATTCCAGATGTGGTGTGACCAGGGACTTACAGTATTGTGAAAAAGTCTTAAACACATGTTAAAAAATACTGTAAAGCAAAGATTCTTTCAAAACTAAGGATTTGAAAAGTTTCTAATTATCAAAAAGTTTACTAAAAAGAGCAGAAAATGATAAAATAAATCAAATCAGTATTTGATGTGACCACCCTTTGCCTTTAAAACTGCATCAATTCCCTTAGGTACATTGTCATACAGATTTACAAGAAAATTGGCTGGTTGGTTGTTCCAAGCATCCTGGAGAACTCACCATGGCTCTTCTGGAGACTTTGGCTGACCCAGTGGCTTCTGTTTCTCCAGGTAGTCCAGACAGCCTTAATGATGTTGAGATCAGGGCTCTGTCCATCAGAAATAAGGGTTTAGACAGAGGTTCCCAACCTTTTTAATGCCATGGACCCCTAGCATTGACTTAACCTTGACCACAAGAAGAGATTCACACCAACCATGTCTCCAAGGTAATTCCACCATGGACAGCCACAGGCCTGGCTGCAAAAGAAAGAGAGTTGGGCATAGGGTGAGCAATCCCATCCCAGAAAAACCCAGTGTTGCAGAAACACCAACAGGTGCTCCAAAGACTTCATCCCTGGGAGAGGAAGGATGCACCTGGGGAAATCTTGAAAGTTTAACCCAGGACAGAGGAGACTGGTGAGCTACTGATGGTGGCCTACACCCCAGTAGGGTTGATGGGCTTAATCACCTTGTGTTTCTCACTCCCTTCCCCCCACCTTTTAAATTTACTCCTCAGCCTTTTTTGCCCAGTCCTGCCAAAAGGTTTCAACCTGAAATATCGACTGTACTCTTTTCCTAGATGTTGCCTGGCCTGCTGATTTCTTCCAGCATTTTGTGTGTGCTGCAGTAGTGTGAGCAGTTTTGGGCCCCTTATCTAAGAAAATATGTGTTGACATTGGAGAGGGTCTGGAGGATTTCCCAGAAATGAAAATGTTAATGTATAAGGAACATATGATGGCTCTGAGGCTGTACTAGTTAGAGTCTAGATGAATGAGGGAGATCTCTTTGAAATCTATCAAATATTGAAAGGCCTAGATGAAGTGGATGTGGAGAGGATATTTCCTGTGGGGGAGCCTAGGACCAAAGGGCACAACTTCAGAATAGAGATGAGGAGGAATTTCTTTAGCCAGAGAATCTGTGGAATTCATTGCCACGGGTGACTGTAGAAACCAAGCCATTGTGTATATTTAAAGCAGGGGTTGATAGGTTCGTGATTAGAAAGGGCATCAAAGATTTTGGGGAGAAGTTAGGAGAATGGGGTTGAAAGGGATAATAAATCAGCCACAATGGAAAGGTGGAGAGACTGGATAGGCCAAATGGCCTAATTCTGCTCCTATGTCTTGTGGTGTTATGGTATTATTAAAGAGAGAAATGTAACAGATACAATACATAAACTAGTCCTGCAGACAGCAATAAGATACAACTTATGCTGCATTGTTGCTGTTCTAGAGAGATGAATAGCAGTTCACCTGGACTATAAAATAAAAATCTCCGGAGAGGGGTTTTCAAGAGAGAAAGAAGATCAGGGATGTAGAGAGTATAACAGTAAGCATGATTTGTTTTCCAATTTCATGTAAACAGCTCCCCTTCTGTCCTTTTATTCCCTCCTCCTGATCTACCAACTTCATTCTACTCTCACTCCAGCCACTCTACCTGCTCAGCAGCCACAGGCACCTTCCACTGGTGCCCCACCCAATCTCCCTCATTTAATTCCATGCTCCACCATCATTTCCTAAAAGATTCCATCATCTGCTGCGATTGTCACTTCCCCTATCATCTGCTAGTTTCTGTCGCAACTTACACTCTTCCAGCCTCCACCTGCCTATCATCCACCCTCACCCAGATCCACCTGTATCTTTTCAGTTCTTGTTTCACTCTTTCCCTTCACCATTCTATACTGACTATACCCCCGCACCTTTTTCAGTTCAGCTGAAGGGTTTTGACCTGAAATGTCTTTTCCCTCAAAATGTGCTTCCTGACCCACTGAGTTTCTCTAATGTATTGCTTTTGCAGCTCTAGTTTTTGTTTTGTTCTTTACTTTGTTCCTGGACTCATCCACTCAGAATTCTCACTGTTCCACTGCAATGTCACAGCATATCGCTCTGAGTAAAGAATAAGTAGAACAAGCTGGCTGTCCTGTTGTGCAGTCCAATGTGGTGCAAGAGCAGCTCAGTTAGAGCTTATCATCTCAAAGCCTCAGCATCCTCTGTACAGCTCGTGACATGAGTGTAAAAGCGTTAATCATTTGAATGGAACTAGGGACCAGCAGACTGAGCCACTTCCCCACTGTGCCAGCGACCTGGCTTTGGTCCTGAGCACTGTGCAGTCTGCACCCAATGGGCTTGAGTGTCAAAGTCAGAAGTTAGAAGTCAAAGTTGAGTTTATTGTCATATGCGCAGGTATATTTATGCAGAGGTGCAATGAAAGTTTTACTTGCAGCAAAATCACACGCATCGAATTAGAGATACAATATTCACAAGAAAAGCATAAATTATACAAGAAAGAACACAATTAGGACAAAAAAAATCCATTGCAGCAAATAAGTGGTCAAAATAGTCATGAGGTTGTGATTAGGGTTGTGCAGGTTGGTTCAAGAAACAAATGGTTAAAGGGAAGAAGCTGATCTTCAACATGGTTGTGTGGAATTTCAGGCTTCCATATGTCCTGTAGCTGAAAGCGGATGGCATGGCCTGGATCTCTGTTGACAAATGTTGCATGCCTGAGGCAGCGTTTCTTGTAGATACATCAACTGGTAGGGAAGGAGGCACCCACTATATTACTGAGTCTGTTACTCTGCAGTTTCTTACATTTCTGTCCATTCCAATTGCCATACATCCGTATACTCTCATTTGAATAGCCTGATTCTGGGTGTAATAAGTCGATTAGAATTTAAATATCTGTGCAGATAATGAAACACAAGTCCAAACCATTTCATTAAATGAGAATCGTTGTTAGTTATTTATGTTCTATAATGTCTGAGCACATCTCAAACATCACCTTTAAATAGACAGACGATGCCACTGATGTTGGTAAACTTACAGATGGTGACATTGAGGCCTACAAAAAACCGAGACAATTTGGCTGGTTGGGTGGTGTCACAATAACAACCTCACAGTGTCAACAAGACCAAAGGATTGATTGTGGACTCCAGGAAAGGGAAGTCAGAGAACACACACTAGTACCCATTGAAGGGTCAGTGGTGAAAGGGTAAGTAGCTTTAAGTTCCTGGGCGACAACATCTTGCAAGATCTATCCTGGGCCCAACACATTAATACAATCGTGAAGAAGGTAAACCAGGAACTCTACTTTGCTAAAAGTTTGAGGAGATTTGGTGTGTCACCAAGGTCTAGCAAATGTCTATAGACGCATGGTGGAGAGCATTCTCACCGGTTGAATCACAACCTGGTATGCACACGATCACAAGAGGCTGCAGAGAGTAGCAAGTGCAGCCAACTCCAACGTGACACAATTCTCCACACTCAGCAGGTCAGGCAGCATCTGTGGAGAGAGAAACAGAATTGAAGCTATAGTCCAATGACTTCATGTCCATCACAGCCATAACCCTTTCTACCATCAAAGACATCTTCAAAAGATGACGCCTCAATAAGCTGAGCCTCATTCTGGACATGATTTCTTTTGTTAATACCATCAGGTAGGAGGTACAGGTGCCTAAAGATCCACACTGAATGATTCAGAGAAAGCTTCTTCCCATCTGTCTTCGGATTTCTGAATTGTCCATGAACCCATGAATGTTAGCTCATCATTCCTTTTTCTTGTACTATTTATTTATTTTCTAATTATAGCAATTTTTTCTCTTTGCACGTTATTGCTGCTACAAAATAACAGATTTCACATTATAATAAACCTAACTCTGTAAAGCTGATTTGTCTTTCAAATTAAAAAGGAGTGAACGAATGTTTCTTCTGGAAAACAAAAAACCTATTACTGCACACACATAGTGGTAATTCTTTGTTGGTGTTCATTAGTGTGACTTCCTCATCATACAATCTAATCTTCCTCAGCAAAGCAGTTCATACATTTTACAATTAAGGTTTCAGGGAGAGGATCTCCAGAACATATTCCTGACATTGATGAGCTTTTATACGGTTCAATAATTACTTGCAAGCCAAGTGCTTTATTAGTTTAACTATTTACTAGCTCTGCTTCCAGCTGTAATTGACCAACATAAACCACATCTGGTGGGGGAGAGGAACAGTGTAATATTTCAAGTCAATGAGCCTTTGTCAGATTAGTTCTGCTTCATCTGCTGATTATTTTCAGCATTTCTTTTCAGATTGCCAGCACCTGCAATTTTGAGACATATCAACTAGTTGAGTGGTGTCGCAGCAACAAGCGTACACTCAAAGTCAGTAAGACCAAAGAGCTGATTGTGGACTTCAGAACCAGTAAGAGGAAGGAACACACCCCAGTCCTCATTGAGGGATCAGAAGTGAAAAGAGTGAACAAATTCAAGTTCCTGGGATCTTTGAGGATCTAACCTGGACCCAACATATCGATGCAGCTGTAAGGAAGGCAGGACAGTGGCTATATTTCATTTGGATTTTGAGAAGATTTGGTATGCCATGAACAGCACTTGCAAATTTCTGTTGATGTACCGTAGAAAGCATTCTAACTAGCTGCATCACCATCTGGTTTGGGAGTGAGGGGGTGGCAGTGAAGACAGTTATGGCACAGGATCAAAATAAGTTGAAGAAAATTGTAAACTTGGTCTGCTCCATCACGGGCTCTAACCTCTGTCGTATCCAGGACATCTTCGAGGAGCATGATGCACCATCAATAACTCTCTCTGAGATGTAAAGGCGAGATATCAGTTTTTATTGACTGGAGGAAAGAACAAGCAGTGGTTGAACGCCATACTACATCCTGGAGACTGAGAGGCCGGGCCCAGGCCTCAATCGCCTTTATAATGGGGTCTGTGGGAGGAGCCTCAGGAGCAGTCAGCAGGGGGCGTGTCCAGACAGGTATATGTAGTTCACCACAGAGCAATACCTCAAAAAGGTGACATCCATCATTAAGCACCCCCATCACCCAGGTCATGCCATGTTCTCATTGCTACCGTCAGGAAGGAAGTTCAGAAGCCTGAAGGCCCACACTCAATGATTCAGGAACAGCTTCTTCCCCACTGCCATCCAATTCCATCTGAATAGACTTTGAACCCATGAGCACTGGTTGGCATCTGTCTGTCTCAAAGGACAATGGGTGATGATCATCATCATCACAAGCCTGGGCAGAAGGTATGCAAATCCTGAGATGCCCAGTCATCAAGATCCCCCTCTCGGCCTCACCCGTGTAGCCCAATGTATAGATAATGAAGCAGTATGTTTGGCACCAGCTTGGCTGCAAGAGCTGCTGGAAGGATGTTCAATGATGTCCTGCTGTCTTTGGGGTTCCACTCTGGATCTGCTGTCTGGATTTACACTTGTAGCCTTCGTCTCTCCCTTGGCTGCCCACAAGGCAGTGGGGCTCTATACCCATAGCTGGAGATCTGATTCGTGGGCACCAGGGTGTGTCCCCACACCAGTGGGCCTGTGTGCTATGTGTGCAGGGACCAGATCTCCTCCCCATCCTCTGTAGTTCAGCCTGAGTCCAAAAGGAGTTCAGTTTCTATGTGTCGCCAATGAGGAGGCACTGCATGAGGCTTGCTGTTGGAGAGGCTGAGTACTGGCAGGGGGAGACTTACACATTCAGCTCTCTTTCTCATAAGACAGCTAGCCAGCGATGGAAGGTGAAAGTGAGAGTGACAAGCACTACCCACTACACTACCACACGAGACATGTCACAACAACCACTTTGACACCAAAACACTACTTTTTTACTTCTTTTTTGCACTACTTGCTTAATTCAACTATTTAATATGTATATGCTTCCTGTCATTTACGTTTTCTCCTATTATTATATATTGCATTGTACTGCTGCTGCAAAGTCAACAAACTTCACAACGGATGCTGGTGATATTAAACCTGATTCTGATTCTCTACCTAAATTCCAACACTCACAGCACACTTGGGACAAATTACAAGTAGCCAATTAATCTACCAACCAAACATGTTGTGGGAATGTAGGGGAAATGCATGTGATCAGAATTCTAATGGCACAGGATAGATACATCCCGAAGAAGAAAAAGAATTCTAAAGGGAGTATGAGGCAAATGTGGCTGAAAAGGGAATTCCAGGACAGTTTAAAAGTAGAAGAGAGGGTATATAATATGGTAAAAATTAGTGGGAAGTTAGACCATTGGAAAACTTTTAAAAACCAACAAAAGGCAACCAAAACACTATTAATGGGAGAAAAGATGAAGCATGAAGCTAGTAATATCAAAGAAGGTAGCAAAAGTTTTTTCAGATATATAAAAGAGAGGTGAGAGTGGATATCGGACTGCTGGAAAATGATCCTGGGGGGACAAAGATCAAGAAGTAGTTTGCATCAGACTTCACTGTGGAGTATGGCAGTATGCCAGGAATTTGAGAGCGTTAGAGAGTAGAAGTTAGTGAAGTTGCTATTACTCAGGAGACATTAATTTAGAAGTTAAAAGGTCAGAAGTCCACCCAGACCAGATAGACTACACTCCAGGGTTCTGAAAGATGTAGCCAAAGATATTAAGGAGGCATTAATAATGATCTTTCAAGAATCACTAGATTCTGGAAATGTCAGCCCACTCTTTCAGAAGGGAGGAAGGCAGAAGAAAGGAAATGATAAGCCAGTTAGTCTGGCTTCAGTGGAAGATGTTGGAGATGTAAGGATGAGATTTCAGGGTACTTGGAGGCACATGATAAAGTAGGCCAGAGTCTGCACGGATTCCTTAAGGGGAAACCTTGCCTGACAAATCTGTTGGAATTCTTTAAGGAAATAACAGGCAGGATAGACAAGATAAGATCTCATTTTATAATAGGGAAGATATTAGCACGAATAGAAGATTGGCCGACTGGCAGGAGGAAAGAGTATGAATAAAGTGGGCTTATTCTGGTTGGCTGACAGGGGTCAGTATTGGGACAACATCTTTTCACATTATATGTCAATGATTTAGATGACAGAATCGATGGCTCTGAGATTTGAAGATGATACAACAATAGGTGGAGGGGCGGGTAGTGTTGAGGAAGCAGGGAGGAGTTTGACAGATTGGGAGAATGGGCAAAAAGTGTTAGGTGAAATATAGTGTAGGGAAGTGTGTGGTCATATACTTGTAAGAAGGAATGAAGGCATAGACTATTTTCTAAATGGGGAGCAAATTCAAAAATCAGAGAATGCAAAGAGACTTGGGTGTCCTTGTGCAGGGTTCCCTAAAGGCTGAGTTGATGGTACAGAAGACAAATACAATGTTAGCATTTATTTCAAGAGGTGCAGAATACAAGAGCAAGGATGTGATGCTGAGGCTTTATAAGGCATTGGTCAGACTGCAGTTGGAGTATTGGGAACAGTATTTGGCCCCTTATCTAAAAATAGATGTGCTGGCATTAGAGAGGGTCCAGAGGAGGTTCACGAGAATTATTCTGGGTATGAAAGAGTTAACATATGAGAAGAATGATGGGGGGGGGGGGATATTCTCATTGAAATCCATTGAATATTGAAAGACCTGGATAGAGTGATGTGGAGAGGGTGTTTCCTATAGTGTCAGAGTTTAGGGCTAGAGGGCACAGACTCAGGATAGAGGAATGTCCATTTCGAACAGAGATGAGAAGGAACTTCTTTAGCCAGAGGGAGTTGAATCTGTGGAGTTCATCGCCATGGATGGCTGTGGAGACTGACATTTAGTAAACTTAAAGCAAAGGTTGACAGGTTCTTGATTAGTAAGGGTATCAAAGGTTATGGGAAGAAGTGAGGAGAATGGGTTGAGAGGGATAATAATTCAGCCATGATGGAATGGTAGAGCAGACTTGATGAGCCAATTGACCTGATTCTGCTCCTAAGTCTTATGGTTCAAAGACAGAATACTTAGGTAAAAGAACCCTTAGGGTTAAGTGATCATAATATGATCAAATTCACCCTAAAATTTGAGAAGGAGAAGCTAAAGTCAGATGTGTCAGTATTACAGAGGAGTAAATGGAATTACAGAGTCATGAGAGAAGAGTTGACAAGGATTGTTTAGAAAAAAACACTGGCAGGGATGATGGCAGAGCAGCAATGCTGGAATTTCTGGAAGCAATTTGAAAGACACAGGTCATATAGATTCCAAAGAGGAAGAAGTATTCTAAAGGAAAGATGAAACAACAATGGCTAACAAGAGAATTCAAAGCCAACATAACAACCAAAAAGAGGGCGTACAATAGAGCAAAAATTACTGAGAAGTTTGCAGATTGGGAAGATTTTAAAAACCAACAGAGGGCAACAAAAAAGTCATTAAGAAGGTAAAGATGGAATACAAAAGTAAGCTAGCCAATAAAACGAAAGAGGATACCAAAAGTTTCTTCAGATAAAGTATAAAGGAGTGGTTAAAGTGGATATCAGACCACTGGAAAATGATGCTGAAGAGGTAGTAATGGAGGACAACTAACTGGCAGTTGATCTGAATAATTATTTTGCATCAGTCTTCACTGTGGAAGATAGTAGCAGTGTGGTGAAAGCTCCAGGTGTTAAGGGTCATGAAGTGTGTGGTTACCATAACTAGAGAGAAAATTCTTGGGAATCTGAAAGTTGGAAGGTAGAATTGGTAATTCACCTGGACCCAGTGGTGTACAGCCCAGGTTTCTGAAAGTAGTGGCTGAAGGCATTGTGGAGGCATTAGTAATAATCTTTCGAGAATCATCAGATTCTGGAGTAGTTCCGGAAGACTGGAAAATAGTAAGTGTAATTCCATGCTTCAAGAGAGGAGAGAGGCAGAAGAAAAGAAAGTATAGGTCAGTTAGTCTGACCTCAGTGGTTGGGAAGATGTTGGTTGATTATTAAGGATGAGGTCTCAGGATACTTGGAGGCTCATGATAAAATAGGTCGTAGTCAGCATAACTTCCTCAAGGAAAAATCTTGTCTGCCAAAACTATGTTTTACGTTATATGTCAGTGATTTGCACAATGGAATTAATGGCTTAGTTGCACAGTTGGTAGCCAATATGAAGATAAGTGGAGGGGCAGGTAGATTTGAGGAAGTAGAGAAGCTACAGAACGACTTAGACCGATTAGGGAAATAGGCAAAGACATTGCAGATGGAATACAGTGTTGAGAAGTGTATGGTCATGCACTTTGGTAGAAGAAATGAAAGGGTTGACTATTTTCTAAATGCAGAGCAAATACAAAAAAAAACTGAGATGTGAAGGGACTTTGGAGTCCTTGTGTAGGATTCCCTATAGGTTAGTTTGCAAGTTGAATCTGTGGTGAAGAAGGCCAATGAGATGTTGACATTCATTTCCCAGAGGACTAGAATATGTAATGTTGAGATTTTGTAAATCACTGGTGAGGCCTCACTTGGAGTATTAAGAGCAGTTTTGGGCCCCTTATCGTAGAAAGGACCGGGTTCAAAGAAGGTTCACAAAAATGATCCCTGAATTGAATGGCTTGTCATATGAAGAGAGTTTGATGGTTCTGGGCCTGTATTCACTAACATTCAGAAGAACGAAGGGTGACCTCATTAAAACCTATCAAATGTTGAAAGGCATTGATAAAATGTATGTGGAGCAGATATTTCCTATGATGGGAGAGTCTAAGACCAGAGGACACAACCTCAGAATAGAGGGGTGTCCTCTTAGAATGGAGATGAGGAGAACTTCTTTAGCCAAAGAGTTGTGAATCTGTAGAATTTATTGCCACACGCAGCTGTGGAGATCAAGTTTATATGTATATTTAAAACAGAGATTAATAGATTTTTGATTGGCTAGGGCATGAAGGGATAGGGTAGAAGGCAGGAGATTGGGCCTGAGAGGAAAATTAGATCAGCCATATTGAAATGGCACAGCAAACACAATGGGCTAAATGGCCGAATTCTATTCCAATACCTTATGGTTTTATGGGTAAATAGTTCCACTGCCTTGTGTTCAGCATTGGGAGAGGTTAAGTCTATGGGAGTAAACTGGAATGGAGCCCCTAAGGCGACTGGACGTTACTGAACATCGCTCCAGGAGCTCCTGCAGCCAAGCTGCTGCCAAGCATATTGCTTTGCTTTTCTTTGGACTACACCGGTGAGGCCGAGAAGGGGTCTTAATGACTGGGCATCCCAGGATCTCCATACTTTCTGCCCCGGCTTGTGTCCTAGAGAGGTCTACAGGGGACTGACCCATAGCGCACACTCAATTGTCCTATGAGACAAAAGAATGCCAACATCATCATCATCCTCATCATATTCATCATCGTCAAAGTGATCATCATCATCCTCCTCATCATCAGTATCATTGTCATCATCATTGTCATCATCAACGTCATCATCATCCTTATCATCATCATCATAATCATCATCCTCATCATCATTGCCATCATCATATGGTCTTATAGTCTAATGTACAAACTCCACATAGCCAGCACTGAGGTTACATTCAAAACTGTCTCTCTAGAGCTGTGAGACAGTTGCACTACATTGCAGTACTAAAGGAATGCCATGGTACATCCGATCACAGTCAATTTATTATCTGTACATCGAAACAGACAGTGCAATGAGTCATTTGCATCAACAACCAACACACACAAGGAGCACATCCTGCAAATTTGCAGGGCAGCCTGCAAATGTTGCCATGCATTCTGACCTCAACAAAGCATGGCCACAGTGTTCAAAAAGAACAATACAAGCAATAACAGTAACATAAACTACAACAAAACAAGACAATAACAGCAAAATAAGCGCCTTTCCCATCCTCCCTCACATAAAGACAGGCCTCCAACTCCAGGACAGGCCAACACTGGACATCCAGTCCTTGGCTCTGGACTCAGATTCACAGACATTATCTCCAACTTTGGACTTCACCCCAGGACTCATCAATTACTAATTTCATCTTCAGGCCTTGACTTCTGGACTTGTATAGTCCTCTGCCCCTGGTGACCCAGGCCTTTGTAGCGCTTCTATCTGGCCTTCAATCTTCAGGCTTCTACCTCTGTACTCACTAAACTTTGGACCAACTTTCGGCTTAGTCCTCCAAACTCCACCAATGACTGGATATCAACTCCAGCATTTGCTGATCATGGATTTGACTTTCAGACATTGACTTCTGAACTTGCATGGATCCCATTTGAACTTTGTCACCTTCTGGACTCACATGGATGTTATTTGACCTTTGGCCCTTGATTTCCAGACTCTCTGACCAATTGTAGGATTTATTTGCATGCAAACTGCTAGAAAAGCTCATGATTGCAGAACAGTGCTTTTATATTTGATGTAAGCCTGCATTAGCAAACAACCAGGCTTAAGTATTCTGTTTTATTTGCCTTAAGAGCTGCAAATTAATTCTAAACCAACAAGCTGATGCTTGTGATTTGCAAGGAAATACAAAATGTACAAGATATTGGAATCTAACATAAAATAGAAAATGCTGGAATGCAGAACATGTGTGGAGATGAATGTTTCACCTATATGTCAATTCATCAAGACTCATTCTGTCAGTGGAAGTGCGCCCTGTTTTCCCATGCTGCCTGATCTCCCAAGTGTCCACTTTCTTCCTTTCAAGGACTTGCACTTCATGGGCTCTGTAAGACAGGGATACAGTTGGTAGAGCCACTGCCTCAGACTGCTAGAGCTCTGGGTTCGATCCTGACCTTAGACACCACCTGCGTGGGCTTTGTATATTCTTCCTGTGCCCACACAGATTTATCCTCAGAGCTCTTCTTTTCTCCTACGTCCCAAACGCATTTGGCTTGGTAGGTTCATTGGCTGCCCTGAGTTCAAGAGAACATGGCACTTGTAAAACTTTAATTTAAATGCACCAAACATAGCCGTCCCTCGATTATTGAAAATCCACTCATAATAAAGATACATAATAATAATTCCTCATTGCCGAATGAAGCAGTGAATGATTTTTTACAACCCAAGAGCACTGAGATATCTTCACAGGAAATGTCTCACGTTGACTTGGCACCAGCAAGATGGCTGCAAGAACACATGATGTTAAATGATTCCTTTTGAAATCCTCAGAGACCTGATGTACACATGTCATTTGGATTCTAAATGGTTACGATAATAACACTCTTTAGAGATTATGTTATTTTCAATTGTCTGCATAAAGGATTAATACTAATAAGTTTTGAAAATGTTATCTACAACGCTTCACTTATTTCAACATGTGTTATACTTGTAACATGCTGTAGGGTTTCATGGCTGAGGTAATGGTTTCTCTGTAGCAGCAATGTTTGGGTTATTACTAGAGATAACGGGGCATGTTAGCCAATGAGCAGGATGTTGTTCTTTCCTGTGTGTCTGGGAGCCAGGAATTTGCGGTCATTTGCTGAGGAGAGAAGACGCAAATGGAGAGAGCTGGTAGACAGCGGGACAGAGTGGACTTGGATCACGTGTCCGAAGGTTAGCGACTATCGGAGGAGGTCGATGATGATTTGTAAGAGGGGACTCATCGTGCAGCATTCACCTGAACGAGATTTCTTAAGTTTGGCCGGGCTGGGGGCTATCACCCCTTATATTAAGCTGCTAGCTGAACTAAGAGTGCATACTTTTATTAATAGTAAAATGATGAAAACACGTAAATAATGATGCAGTAATGGAGTGCACGCAGCATACAGAATAAGGTAGATAATCTTGTAGCGCAGTTAGAGATTGGCAGGTGCGACGTGGGCCTCGCTCAGTTGTGGCTCAGGATGGACTTTGCACTGAAAGGACAGGCAGGGGGGTAGAGGGGTTGGGGTGGTCAAATCCTTAGAAATTAGTGACCAAGAATCGGAAGATGTAGAATCCTTGTGGGTAGAGTTAAGGAACTGCAAGGGTTAAAAGATCCTAATGGGAGTTATTTATAGGTCTCCAAACATTAGTGAGGGTAGGGGATATAATTTACAAAAGGAGATCAAAAAGGCTTGTAAAAGGGCAATGTTATTATGATAGTCACGGGGGATTTCAATATGCTGGTAGACTCAGATTGGTGTTGAATTCCAAGAGATTGAATTTGTAGCATGCCTACGAGATGGCTTTCTAGAGCAGCTTGTGGTTGAGCCCATTAGGATTGGTTTTTGTGTAATGAGCCAGATTTGATTGTGGAGCTTAAGGTAAAACAATCACAAGATGACAGAATTCATGCTGCAGTTTGAGAGGAAGAAGATGAAGTCAGATTATCAACATTACAGTGGAGTAAAGGGAATTACAGGGACATGAGAGAGGAGCTGGCCAAAGTTGATTGGAAGGGGACACTAGCAGGGATAACGGCAGAACAGCAATGGTTGGAGTTTCTGGGGCACCTGAGAAGGTGTAGTAATGTTGATGCAGCAGCGAGACTGCAAAGAGTCTGGTTGGGAGAATGAGTAAAGAATTGGTAGATGGAATATAGGGTAAGGAAGTGTATGATCATGTACCTTGGCAGAAGGAATAAAGGCATAGATTATCTTCTAAAAAGGGATGAAATTCAGAAATTAGAAGTGCAAAGGGACTTGGGAGTCCTTGTGCAGAATTTCCTAAAAGTTACCTTTCAGGTTGAGTCAGTGCTATGGACAACGAGTACAATGTTAGCATTTATTTCAAGAGGACTAGAATATAAGAGCAAAGATGTAATGCTAAGGTTTTATAATGCATTGGTCCCACCACCTTGAAGTGTTGTGAGCAGGTTTGAGACCCTGCCATTGGAAAGGGACCAGAGGAGGTTCATGAGAATGATTCCAGAAATGAAAGGGTCAAGATGTGAGTAGTGTTTGATGCATTTGGGCCTATTCTCACTGGAGTTTGGAATAATGAGGGGGGAGTCTCTATGAAACCTATTGAACGTTGAAAGGCCTAGATAGATGGATATTTCTGATAGCAGGGGAGTCACTGACCAGAGGCACAGCCTCAGAATAGAGGGCCCTCCATTTAGAGCAGAGATAAGAAGCAAGTTTTTTAGTCAGAGGGTGGTATATCTGTGGAAAATTATCACCAACTTGGGCACATGCCACCATTTCCTAGAGTGTAGATAAAATGTAAAATCTGAAGAGACTATGAAGAGAATACAATATTGAGATTAATGTGTAATTGGTGTAAATTATTGTTCCTAACGTTGTCATAGCCGGGGTGGTAGTGGTGATAAGCTCCCACTACCTATAAAGTGCTCCAAATGGTGTGCGACTCTAACAGCCTCTGACAACCAAGTCCAGCTCTTGGCCTTCATGTGTGGCTTAGCTACTAGGCCTGGCGGAAGTGTTTCTACTGACAAGAGAAGGGGCAAAGGCAGACCACTGGCGCCCAGAACCAGTTGCTTTGTACAGGTGGGGCTTGAGAGCCTTGGACAGCAGCCCGCCTAGGAGAAGGAAAACTCTGATTTCAAACCTCTTCTGTCTTGAGGCCATACCCACCCGTGGGAAAGGCTTTGGGAGTAAACCCTGAGGAAGAAATCCTGAGCTGGGGTCCCTAAAGCAGTTTGATGTTGTTTACAACTTTACTCTGGCAACCTCTAAGTCAACACTGTTGCCAAGCTGTACTGGAGCTTTCCCTTCTTTTGGACCGTATCAGTGATATGGAGAGGGGGAACCCACTGCATGAGCAACAACTGATTCTTCAAATCTTCCCACATGGGCTTGCAATCCAGAGAGGACACAGTCCACCAGAGGTGCAATCCCATGATCCCCTGGGATCGATGGCTGAAGCCAACAAGTGTAAATTAGAATTTAATACTTGAAGCAGACTTGGTGGCTGATGGCTGTATCTTTATGACTCCATGAATACACTGCACACTGGATTTTAACTTGTCTGGAACTTTGCAAAGTGACCTTGTGAAGAGGCTGAATGTGACAGGGCACCGGCAATAATCACTGCTATTATACCCAGCTTTAACAACAAACTGGCCTGAAAGAAAAGTATAACAGGTATGGCTCAGGTAATACTGAGTGTGTGTCCCAGTAAGGATGGCAGCCATTCCCCATGTACAGACCATTTCACTGGGAACACTTACTGGCTCGAATACATCACCTCCGTGGGAATTGGCACGTCGAGGTGTGCTGCCTGAAACCAGTAACAGCAGCTGGTTCAATGCCAGCTTCCATGAGGCTGCTCTTTAAACATCCAAAGGGAAATTTCTTCCCAGATGATGAGGAGGAGTTGGGAGATGTGACGAATTGGTTTCCCCAAAGTATCTGTAAAATCATGATATGCAGACTGTTCATCTTGTGTAATACTTAAGGTACTCCTGTGTGCCTGGCATGTGGTTATATGTTGGAAATGCCCACTGAAAAACTTGAGTTTGTAGATATTAAGGAAGAGGATGTGCTGGAGCTTTTGAAAAGCATCAAGTCGGGTAAGTCACTGGGACTGGACGGGATGTACCCCAGGCTACTGTGGGAAGCAAGGGAGGAGATTGCTGAGCCTCTGGCAATGATCTTTGCATCATCAAGGGGACGGGAGAGGTTCCAGAGGATTGGAGGGTTGCGGATGTTGTTTCCTTATTCAAGAAAGGGAGTAGAGATAGCCCAGGAAATTATAGACCAGTGAGTTTTACCTCAGTGGTTGGTAAGCTGATGGAGAAGATCCTGAGAGGCAGGATTTATGAACATTTGGAGAGGTATAATATGATTAGGAATAGTCAGCAGAGCTTTCTCGAAGGTCGGTCATGCCTTACGAGCCTGATTGAATTTTTTGAGGATGTGACTAAACACATTGATGAGGATAGAGTTGTAGATGTAGTGTATATGGATTTCAGCAAGGCATTTGATAAGGTACCCATGCAAGGCTAATTAAGAAAGTAAGGAGGCATGGGATCCAAGGAAACATTGCTTTGTGGATCCAGAACTGGCTTGCCCACAGAAGGCAAAGAGTGGTTGTAGACAGGTCATATTCTGCATGGAGGTCAGTCACCTGTGGAGTGCCTTAGGGATCTGTTCTGGGACCCTTACTCTTTGTGATTTTTATAAATGACCTGGATGAGGAAGCGAAGGGATAGGTTAGTAAATTTGCTGATGACATGAAGGTTGGGGTGTTGTGGATAGGGTGGAGGTCTGTCAAAGTTTACAGCAAGTCATTGATAGGATGCAAAACTGGGCTGAGAAGTGGCAGATGGAGTTCAACCCAGACAAGCGTGAAGTGGTTCATTTTGGTAGGTCAAATATGATGGCAGACATTAATAGCAAGACACTTGGCAGTGTGGAGGATCAGAGGCATCTTGGGGTCCGAGTCCACAGGACACTCAAAACTGTTACACTGGTCGACTCCATGGTTAAGAAGGTATATGGAGCATTGACCTTCATCAATTGTGGGACTGAGTTTAAGAGCCGAGAGGTAATGTTGCAGCTATATAGGACCCTGGTCAGACCCCACTTGGAGTACTGTGCTCAGTTCTGGTTGCCTCACTACAGTAGAGATGTGGAAACCATAGAAAGGTTTTCTATGTTTCTGTAAGTTGTTGTTTTGATTTAAGCAATAGGATGCAAAGACATAAAATTACAAGTGCAAAAATAAAGGAATAATGCAGAAGAGTAATCTTCTTGCCACCTTAACTACGATAGAGTTCCTCTTGTCTTCACCTACCACCCCAGAGACTGGCAAAATCACTTCCTGGTTGGTCTACATCCTGAGACAGTTCAGAGAGACACCGACCAGCAGAGGGCAGCAGAGGACAGCCTTCCCAGACATGATTGCTCTGGTCTGTCATGGGCTTTTTCCTGCCTTGTGTCCACCCTCCAGGTGATGGTGACTCCACACCCGCTCAGCCCAGAACCTCCATATCCAGCGCATCATTTTCTGTAGCTTCCACGCCTTCACCGGGATCCTATCACCAAACACATCTTTACCTCCCCTCACTCTCTGCTTTCCATAAGGATTGCTCCCTCTGTGATTCCCTTGTCTAGTTATCCCTCCCAACTAATTTCCTTCCTGGTACTTATCCCTACAAGTGAAAGAAGTACTGCAGCTGCCCATTCACCTCCTCCCTCATCTCCATGCAGATCCCTAACCAATCCTTCCAGTTGAGGGAACACTTCATTTGTGAACCTGTTGGGGTCATCTGCTGAATCCAGTGCTCCCGATGTGACCTCCTCTATATTACTGAAACCCAACATAGACTGGGGACCTGCTTTGTCAAGCACCTTCACTCTATCCGCAAACAGCAGGATTTCAATTCTTATCCCCTTTTCCATGGATGCTGCCTGACCTGCTGAGTTCCTCTAGCATTTGATGTGTGCTGCTCTGGGTTTCCAGCACCTATTCTCACAGATATATTCTATTTAGAATGGTAAACTTTATCCTTCTCCTATCTCCACTGACACTGATATAAATTCCTAATTTCCTTCAGAGATTGATCAGAGTTCTGGGCTGAGCGGATGTGGAGTCACCATCATCTGGAGGGTGGACACAAAGCAGGATAAAAGCCCATGACAGACCAAAGCAATCATGCCTGGATAGGCTGTCCTCTGCTGCCCTCTGCTGGTCATGTCTCTCTCAGGATTTGGAGTGTGGTCAAAGCTTTATCTCAGCAAACACGTTGGCCAATCATTGGAGGGGAAAATAGATCGAACACTTTACCCACTTCTAATTAGGAGTTTACCTCCTACAACTAGCACTGTCTTTAGTCCATTTCTATCTGGCAACACTTTGTCATTATTGGGTGGGAGTTCCAGCATAGTGGGTAATTGATTTAAAAACCACTTGAGAAATTGCCTATGGTACAAAAATAAAAGTGAATTAGAAGCAGGAATAAGGCAACTAGTCTTTCAAACCTGCTCATCCATTCAATATATTCATGGTGGAACTGACTATATTCCTAATTCTGCATCCCTGTCAACTCCCCTGGTAATCTTTCTTGTTAAACCATTATCCATTTTTCCTGCCAATAATTCAGATTCAGATTCAGTTTATTGTCATTTAGAAACCACAAATGCAATGCAGTTAAAAAATGAGACAACGTTCCTCCAGAATGATATCACAAAAGCACATGACAAAACAGACTACACCAGAAAATCCACGTAACGTTTGGCAATCCCTAAACCAGAGTCCAGAGAGGCTGCTGCGTATTAATATTGCGCTACCGTTTTAGCGCGTTCCCCGGAAAGGAGCTCCAAATCCACCAGACAAACAAGACCAAAAACTAAAGCTACAAGACCTGCACAAAACCACATAGTTACAACATATAGTTACAACAGTGCAAACAATAGCATAATTAATAAAAAACAGACCATGGGCACAGTAAAAATAGTCCAAGATGTTAAAGACTGTAAGTTCAAAAGAAATCACCACACAGTTTCCACAAGTCCCCAGGGTCCCGACAGACTCACCATCCCACGCCGGGGGTAGAAGGGAATACCCCCGCTATGGACTTCCATAGCGCTGCCCGACTCAGCCTCGCAGACACAGCACACAGTGAAAGTGACCTGACCGCAGCGGACTCGGAGTCCGTCATCCCCTCTGGCACAGCTTCTCCGAGCACCATCCTCTGCCGAGCGTATTAAGACGGCCCCACCAACGGCCATCGGCAATGCAACCCCGAGGATTGGGTGTCTGTTCTTCCCAGCAGAGTCCCGGAACTCACAGCATCAGCAACGAAGAAGGTCTTCCTGGAGATTTCCAGATGTTCCTCCGTGCTCCCATGTCCGTTTTCAATCGATTATGATTGTGCACAGCACCCCACTTCACAAATAACAGTTAATCAGCTCTGGAGTGGCCGTTGCAAGCTGCGTCACGCCGCTATCTTGGAATTAATCAATAAGTGATAACATTTGGTTATCTTTACTAATCTCCCAATGTATCTGTTTGTTAGCATTTAGTGAATTATCTATGAGGACACCCAGGTCTATCCATAAAACAGAAGCCTGAAAATTCTCACATTTTCTGTTACAACGATCAGTTTTATATTTTCCCACATTACACTCTTTTTGCCAGATCTGCCCACTCCCTTAACCTATCTATTTCCTTTTGTGCCTTCCTTATGTCCTCATCACAACTTATTTTGTTACCTTCCTTTACACCTGTAGCACAGTTGGCAACTACCGCTTTGATTCCCCATTAAAGTCATTTATACAAATCGTAAAAAGTTGAGCCTCAGCACTGATCATTGTGGACAGGATACTCATTACATCCTGCCAATCAATTAAAAAAAACATTTATGCCTACTCTCTGTTTCCCATCCTTTTATCCATGCTACCTTCAGAACCGTCAGCTTCTACTTATGACAATAACCATCGGTGCCTTTATCCATAAAATGTGACGCTACTTCAAGGAACTCCAATACATTGATTGAGCATGACTACCCTTTCATAGAGCTATGATGATTCTGTGCACCTTAAATTTCTCCTGCTGTTTCTAACAAATGTCAAGCCAAGTTCCCTCCTCTATTGGTTTCATTCTTTTAAGAAGGTAGGATTTGGGAAGAGGTATTTTGGAAAACTACAGCAGCATTAATGCACAGAATATTAATTCATATCTTTGAAACAGTTACAGCACTAAGCACAGATATATGCATTGTTGAGTGATTTTGGGGGTTAGCCCATGTTAACTGACTTCAACCACTAGCCTTCAGATTCAAATATGACTTAATATGACTTGTGGATGAAATCTAAAATGCAGCTGTGAACAATGGGTCCCTATGAATCATGCACCAAGTTAAGTGGAAGAACAAACATGCTGATTTAAATTCTCTCTCTCTCTCTCTCTCTCTCTCTCTCTCTCTCTCTCTCTCTCTCTCTCTCTCTCTCTCTCTCTCTCTCTCTCACTCTCTCTCACTCAAAATAAAGCTGGATCATGGGAGTTGTCACACCTCACAATGCTGGACTAGAGATTTTCAAACTATACTACCAACTGGTTAACAAAGATGGTCTTAAGAACTCTGTATGGGACCCAGTGAGAGGAACTTCATCCTTGTGGTGGGATGCACCGGGAAGAAAGTTTCAGATTTGTGTCTACAATAACCTTGTAAAAGTGGAGAGAAAGCTTGGAATTAGAGAATTTTACTGAACAACAGCCCATGCATCCATGGCAATTTGTATCCACAAGGCTTTTCCATGCAGTGAAGCATTGAGGCTAATTGACACCAAGCCATCGACAGTTGGTCAGAGCTCCAGTCAGAATTTTGTAATTTATGTAAGTCTTCAAAGACAGGTGCGATGGAAGATAACATGGAAAAGTATGAGGTCCACAACTGTCGAAGAGAACGTGGAAAGCTGGAGAGTTTTTTTAAAATCAGTGAAGGATTGAATGATGGTGATATTCACAAGAACAAGTCTCAGAGAATGGGCTATGAATACAAGATTTGAGTAGAAGCATAAAGACATCTTACCCCAAGTATATAGGGTCCTCCTGGAATATTGTGTAGAGACCTGTTCTCAAAGTTCAAAGTTCAGTGTTACCATTTAGTACTTTGAGATTCATTTTCTTGTCAGCATTTGCAGGTAAATAAAGAAATACAACAGAATCTGTGAAAAACCATACATACTGTAAACAAAGACTGACAGACAACCCATGTGCAAAATAAGACAAACTGAGCAAATAAAAATAGTATTGAGAACATGAGTTGTACAAGAGGCCTGGAAAGTGAGTGTGTAGGTCGTCAAATCATTTTGGAGCTGTGGTCAGTGAAGTTGTCCACACTGATTCAGGAGCCTGATGGTTGTAGAGTGATCATTGTTCCTGAACCTGGAGAAGTGGATCCTAAGGCGTCAGTACCTCCTGCCTAATCGTAGTAGTGAGAAGAGAGCATGGCCTGGATGGCGGAAGTCTTTGATGATGGATGCTGCTTTCTTGTGACAGTGCTCCATGTAATTGTGCTCAGTGGTGAGGAGGGTTTTGTCTGACATCAGCTGGGCATATCCAACATCTTCTCTAGGCTTTTCTATTCCTGAGCTTTGGTGTTTCCATATCAGACCGTGATGCAGCCAGTTAGGATACTCTCTATTGAGCCCCTATAGAAGTCTGTCAAAATTTTCAGTGACAAGCCAAATCTATGCAAACTTCTGACAAGGTAAAGGTGCTGTTGTGCCTTCCCTGGAAGGGTATTTCCATGCTGGCCCCAGGACAAATCCTCCGATATGTTCATGCAAAGGAATTTAGAGCTTCTGACCATCTCCAGCTTTAACCCCCTAATGAGAACCAGCTCATGGACTCCCAGTTTCTTCCTCCTGTAATGAATGATTCAGCTCGTTAGTTTTTCTGATGTTGAGTAAGAGATTGTCAACCTTACTCCTATATGCCAATTTTTCACACCTTCCATTTGGTCAACAATAGTGATGTTATCAACAAAGTTAAATCAAAGTTAAATAGGGAACTGGAGGTGTATTTAGCCACATCATCACTAGCATATAGTGAGTAAAGCAGGAGTCTATGCACCCAGACTTGTGGTGCACCTGTGCTGATAGTGATTGTGGAGGAGATGCTACCAATTCTGCAAGTAAGGACATTGAGGATCCAGTTGAATAGGGGGATATCAAGGCTCAAGTGTTAGAATTTAGAGGGGATGATAGTATTGAATGCTGGGCTGTAGTCAATGAAGAGCATCCTGATGTATGGAACCTCACTGCTCAGATGTTCCAGAACTGAATGAAGAGCCAATGAAATGGCACCTGTTGTGACGGTGGGTATATTGGAGCAGATCTGGGTCGTCCCTTGGAGTTGATAGGCTTCATGACCAAGCACTCAAGGCACTACATCACAGTGGATGTAGGTGTTATTGGACAACAGTCATTGAGACAGCTTATCCCATTTTTCTTGGACATTGGTATGTTTGAAGCCTGCTTGAAGCAGACTGCCAAAGTGAGAGGTTAGAGATATCAGTAAACAGTCCAGCCAGTTCATCAGCTCAGCCATATTCACCGTCTTGGCCAGTTTCTTTCCGCGTGTTCGCCCTTCTGAAGTATGCTGCCTCATCAGCCTCAGGGACCGAAATCACAGAGACATCGGGGGCTGTGGGGGTTTGGGAGTTTGCCTCCATATTCTCTCGGTCAAAGTGAGTTTAACAAACATTGAGTTCATCCGGGAGCGAAACTTTGTTTTGCTTTGTCGGAGCTGATGGCATTCAAGCCCTGCCACTGCTGTGGAGCATCCTTCAGTGATTCACGTTTAGTCCAGAATTGCCACTTGGTATGTGAGATAGCTTTCTGAATGTCATACCCGGAACTCTTGTACTTTCCTGGAGCGCCTGTCCTGAACACCACTGATATTGTTCCCAACAAATCGCGTATCTATTTGGTTCAATGAAGGTTTCTGTTCGGGGGAGACTGGATGATTTATGAAGCCCATGAAAACCGTACAATACTTGTTCGGGTCCCTTGTTGAGTCTTTGAATGTGGCCCAGTCCATTGACTCAAAGCAGGTCCATCACTGGCTTTCTCCTTTCCACAATCACCTCTTTGTTGTCCTTACCTCTGGTACCTTGTTCTTTGGTCTCTGCATGTGTGCATGTAGGAAGAAGACAGCCTTATGGTCAGACTTCCAGAAGTGCTGCTGTGGAATCTGCTGTGAACGAGCGTTCCTGGTAGGGTAGTGTAGAGATGGCCAAGAGCGTTGTTACACCAACTGTTCTGGTTGTATGCTCATTCAAAGTTCAAAGTGCATTTATAATCAAAGAATGTAAACATTATGCAACCTTGAGATTCATCTCCTCACAAGCAGCCACAAAACAGGAACCTCAACAGAATGCATTAAAAAAACTGACAGCACCCAATGTTCAGAGAGAGAGAGAGAAAAAAGCAAACAATAAAAGTAAGCAAATGACATTTAGAATGGAAGAGAGTCCTCAGACACGAAGCCCAGAGCAGCCAGAGCAGGCCCACAACCTCAGCCTCAGTGCCACAAAAAGCAGATAAAATGTCACGGAGCAGCGAGCAGAACCGGCCCAATCCTTGCCTCTGACACCGACACTCTGCCTTTTCAATCCATCTGGCCCGGCACTTCAAACTTCCAAACGTTTCCTCACTCTAAGACACAGGCCCTGCTGCATTGATACACCCCTCCATCACATTTCGACATGTAACTAATGTTATGTACCCTGTAACTGGGTTTACAGACCAGCAGAAATAGAAGAATCCATTGGAGTCTGGTGGTACCGAAAACTAAAGGTGTTTATTAGTAAACTACACAATACAGTATCAAATATGCAAATATGCATATAAAACAGGTTAGCAATAATAAACATAGAAGTGTAGGAATAATAATCGACAATAAGAAACAAGCTCTATCAATGTCTAATTCAGTTCAGTTCGTTCATGCTGAGGTAGTTGGTTGTTGGGTTGTAATCGGAGAGAGAGAGAGAGCGAGAGCGAGATGTAACAGCTGCAGCAGGCAAACCTTCTGTTGTCTTCTTATTCCGTCGTACCATTGTGGTCATTCGGTTATGACCCCTCCGTTTTCTGGTTCTTCCGTGGTGGACTCGTCACTCTGGTGTGAGTGGACACACACACAAGTCCCCACTGGTCCTGCCATCACACTGTGAGCTTTGTGACTGATCTCCTGATTCAGTCCTCTACGCCCCCACCTTCCTGTGGGTGCACAACACTCGGTCAGTGTCCACTGGTGTGTCTGAGGGTGTCTCCCCACACCTGTCTTTTATCCCCACCGATGGGGTATCAGCCATCCATCAACTCAAAATGACCATGTCCATCAAACCAGGCCACTCCTGCTGTCTCCTCAGGAATGTTAACGAGTAAAGTAACGTCCTTGTAGTGAAAGGTAAACAATGCAGGAAGAAGCCATAATACATAAATCAACTGTGTGTGTCTCTCTCTCTCTTGTCTGTAGCAGATGTCCCTGCCTCTGTGCTTCATCTCTCTCTCTCTCAGTAGCAGCATAGCAATAGCAATAGTTCATAGTTCTCGGGGGGGGGGGGAATGGGGTAGGAAGGAATCTGCACCCCATTTCCATCAGGTCTGCTCAGCACTCATAACACTAACCTTTCCAAATCGGCCCAGCACTTAGATTAATCAAACCTCACTCGCAGTTTGGATTGACGCACCTTCTCCTCTCCAACTTTTGCTCTATTCTGAATGCCCCAAATCCGCCTTGAACATGCCTCAACCTTGCCGTGACTTTACAGTGCACCTGCACACTTCAACCCTCGATTCAGCCTCACCTTCACTCGCCTCCATTGTTTGCCATGATTTACCATAATTACCGTCATCATTTACCATAATTTTTTACAGAAGAAGTGTTGTTAGTGAAGTATTTAAATGTGTTTCTTGTTTTAGGAACTGACAGTAAGCTGCCACTTGCCCTCAGCAGTCCCATCTTAAACCAATAGTGGTAGTGAGGCAAAGATTTCTTGAAGCTACCCTGACTGAAGTCCCTAGCAAGGATGTGAACAGCATCCGGGTAGGTTGGTTCTTGTTTGTTAATGGTGAGCTTAATCATCAAGTGCAAATGTGACATCTGCTTTTAGCGACGTGTAAACTGCCATCAGGATCACAGCAGAGACCTCTCGGTAAGCAGAGTTTGCCGAGATATTCCTAGTCGGAAGAACAAGAGCGAGACAAGATGGCTCCTTCTGAGCACCACAAATTGTTTATTATGAAGCAGATGCTGCTGCCTCTCCCCTTTCTGATGTCTGGTTCATCGAGTGCATTGAGAAGCCCTCAAGATAGAGTGTGGTGTTCAAAGTTTGGGGTGTGAGCCTGTCTCTGTGAAACAGAGAACCCAGCAATCTCTCTCTACCTCAGAATAGAAAGAAAGAAGGAAGGTTGAAAGTCTTTAGTCTGACACCCATTGGACCAGTTTGTGCTGGACAACAAAAAATTTGGGGCACAGAAACTACCCCGATAATCTTCTCCTGAGCAGGAGAACTGTTCTATTTAAGTACCAACACACCCTTGGTCATGTAAGGGTTCCAAGAAATGTCCATAACTCAAAGTTTCTAAGCCTAAAATTCTGTCAGCTGGGATTGCAAAAGTTGCAGTGGTAGGATAGTTAGTTACAGATTAGTACAGCTGTTAGTTAGATTTTAATTTGAATTAGTTAATTAGTATAGACATGAAGTACAGGTTTAAAACAAGCTAGAGCATTGGATTTGCCACATCACAGGATGCTGGACTAAAGAGTTTTAACCTGTAATTACAATGGAAGATGTATAACAAAGCTTCACACCGTGGATTACTAGGAAGATGGGTTTCTTCTACGAGGAGAGATAATGCAGACTAGACCTGTACTCTCTTGAGTTTAGATGAAGAGATAATTTTATTGCAATATATAAAATTCTCTTGGGGCTTAACAAAGGAAACACAAGGATGACGCTTGCCCTCTTCAGATCACCCTTCAGACTTCTTTTCCAAAGACAATTGAGATGCAGTCATTTCCGGTTACATAACTCCTTGTATTTCTAGTATCATCATTGTCCAAATCCTTCCTTTTACCCTGCCTTCAATAATTTTATTCATTTCAGTTTAAGTTTCTCTTCAATAACTTTAATCTTCTGCTTCCTGTTCAGGTCAATGCCACCCTGCCTGTTGAGTAGTGAATGGTACTTTACTTCGGTCACCATCTTTGGCCTAATGTATTGCATATGATCGAGGCATGATCTCCTTGTTCTTATGTCTTTAACCTTGGCCAGTAACAGAAAGTGCCACATAGGCTTTCTTAACTACCTAAGCTTGCTACCTTTAGTGAACTGTGGACATGCTCTCTCTGTTTCTCTAGATTTCCCACTATTGCACCATTTACTACGTATCTCCATGCTCCATGCCACGTGCACTTGTCACTTCATTTCCAGAATCTGGCCACCATTTATTGGGCAACACTGGGCAAAACAAGGGCAACGTTTATTGCTCACTAATTTAAAGGTGGGGTAGAACCTTACAACCACAGGAGTGTGTATGGTGAAGATAACCCCACTGTCCCTTTTTGGAAGGAAGTTCTGGGGCTTACACTCAGAGATGATGAAGGAAATCTGAATAGTTTCTAGTCAGGATGGTGAGTGACTTGGAGGTGGATACAGTGAGTGGGTAATGCAAGAGGTTGCAAAAAGGATTCAGTAGGATATAGCTCAGTTACAGATATGGACAGAGAAATAGCACTGGAAATTAATCTGGCCAAGTGTGAGCTGTTGTATTTTGAAAGATCAAAACATAAGATAATAAGACAGAGGAGCATAATTCAGCTGAGTCTGATCTGCCATTTCATCATGTCTGATTTATTATCCCTCTCAAACCATTCTCCTGCCTTCTCCCCATAGCCTTTGATACTCTTACTAATCAAGAACCAATCAATCTCTGCACTCGGCCTCCACAACTGTCTATGGCAATGAATTCCACAGATTCACCTCACTTTGGCTAAATATATTCTTCCTCATCTCTGTCTGAAGGGAACATCCCTCTATTCTGAGACTGTGCTCTCTGGTGCTAGACTCCCCACTCCAGGATACATCATCTCCATATCCACTCTCTCTGGGCCTTTCAATATTCATTAGGTTTCAATGATACCCCCTCTCGCTCTTCTAAACTTCAGCAAGTACCAGTCCAGAGCCATCAAATGTTCCTCATAGAAATCTTTCCGACAGTCAGACAGACATACTTTATTGATCCCGAGGGAAACTGGGTTTCGTTACAGCCGCTTTTCATTCCCAGAATCATTTTCATGAAGCTCCTTTGGACCTTCTCCAATGCCAACACATCCTTTCTTAGATAAGAGGTGAAAAACTGCACACAATTTTCCAAGCTGGTCTGATCTCAGCATTACATCCATCCTTTTTTATTTCTAGCCCTCCCAAAGGAATGCTGACATTCCATTGGCCTTCCTTCCTCCCTACTCAAGCTGCAAGTTAACCTTTAGGGAAACCTGCACTAGGACTCCCAAGTCTCTTTGCACTTCTGATTTCTGAAAATTTTCCCCATTTAGAAAATACTCTCTGCCTTTATCTCTTCTACCAAGTGCATAATCATACACTTCCCTACACTATATTCCATCTGCCACTTCTTTCCCCATTCTTCTATTCTGTCTATGTCCTTCTGCTTTCTCAATACTACCTGCCTCTGGCATCTGGTTAACACATTAGTGGAAGGATGAGGAGGCTTTGAAAATAGTGCAGAAGAAGTTTACCAAGATTCTCCTGAATTAGAGGACATGTGCTATAAGTGGAGGTCAGACAAACTTGGGTTCTTTCCTTTGGAGCAGCAGAAACTGAGAGAAGACTGGATAAAAGTGCATAAGATTATGAGAGGCAGAGGTAGACAGTTAGAAACTTATTCCCAGGGTTGGGAGAATGTTCAAAGCAGATGTATGGGGCAAGATTTTTACACGGAGAATGGTGGGTATCTGGAATGCACTGCCAGTGGTAACAGATATGATAGAGGCATTTAGGAGAATTATTGATGGACACATGAATTTGCCAAGTATAGAAGGACCTTATGTAAGTAGAAAGGATTACATTAGTAAGACATTTAATTGTTTATTTAATTAGTTTGTGCAACATCATGGACTGAATGAGCTGTTCCCATGTGGTTCTATTTCATGTTCCATGTTCTGTGGTGGTGTTTTCATTCACTTCCTGCCTTGTCCTTTCTGGTGGTAGAGATTACAGATTCAGAAGATTGGAGTAGCTTGGCAAGTCACTGTTGTGCATTTTGAAGATGGATTCTAATGTATTAAGTACACCAGTTTTATATCATCCGAGCCCCTCTCTTGGTATCTTCCTACAGCCTAGAACTTTGCTAACGTTGACCACACTACTAGTTTTGGTGTCATTGGCAATCTTCTTAATTATATTGAAGTCCAGGTCAATGGTACTTGGCATTTGTACCCCCATGTGTGAAGACTTCTATTCATAAGTTACAGTGTCATCTTGGTTGCTATGAACTGGTTGGACCAAAGGACCGGTTTCCATACTGTACTATCTCCATTCATTAAGACCTTTTCTCTTTGCTTTCTTCCACTGAGCCAACCTTCAATCCACGTTGCCGCCTTCCCTCAGATACTCTGATCTTTCAATTTCCTGCTGACTCTTATCAGCAATCGACAAGCGTCTTTCAAACGTCCATGCACACTACATCAACAATGAAACCCATATTGATCCTCTATGTCGTTTTCTAAAAAAAAATCAATAGTTAATCAGTCATGACCTCTAAGTAATAGGTTTATGGTAAGTACGATTGATTAATGTGTGCTTCTCTAAACTGATTTGTTGTCATGTTGAATTAACCACAGAAACTTCCCACGTTAATATTAGGCTGACAGGTCTGGTGTTCCCCAGCCTCTCTCACACTCTCTTTCTTGCCAATATTCTGCATTCCTCCTCCGTCACATCAGACCCCATACATTTCACTCTCCCATAAAGACAATATAACGCATTCAGCACAATATGCATCTTCTGCTGTGCATAAAGGCTACTGTTTGGTTCATAATAATTTCCATTCTTTTTCATTGTCATCCTTTTTCTTTTCATATTATTAAAAATAAATTAGGTTGTTCTATGATTTTATCTGCTAATATTTTCTTTGCATGCTTCATGCCTTTGTAATTTCCTTTTGAAATTCACTCTTGCACCTTTCAATCTTTTGCATTATCTACATTATCCACATCCTTTGTATTCTGCTGCTATACCTCCAGACTGACGTCCCTGCTGTGAATTAAATGTGAGTTGTTGACAAATCCAAATGAAGGTTAATTTCTACGTTTAAGAGTTAATAGGAATGGAACTGCCTGTCAGGCACCAGTTAGATGCTTAAATACCACTGCAGTTTTGTGCCATAATTCTGGAACAGTGAACTGCAGAAATTCATGGTTTGGGGTTGCAATTGTGGAATGTGTTTGACAACTTTATCACCAACCCCACTTATCATCACCTGACAGACTGTACCCTCGCGGATATCAAGACCTGGAAATTCGTTGGGTCACATGTTGATGCCTCACAGTTGAAGCGACGCAGCTTTGACCCTGACTTCCGGGGCTGTCTGTGTCGAGTTTTCATGTCCTCTCTGTGACTGTCTGGGATTCCCTCAGGTGCCTCCAGTTTCCTCGCAGATCCCAAATACGTCCAAGCTAGTGGATTAATTGGTCAATGCGGTGCGTAGGAGGGAGTAGGTGAGAATGTGGGGAGAATAGTTGGCAGTGAAAATTAGTGGAGGCATGGAATAGATCTGTTTCTGATTCGGATGTAGATTTGTTTATAGTTATATCTGCACATCAGGGAGCAATGAATCTCTTTTCTTGTCTGAAGCCCACAGAGTAAACAATATATAGTCTCCAGCCGTGATGATTTTTCATACCATTGGACCATTTTGAGCCCGAGAGGGTGGAATTGCCCCAGTGCAGTGGCTTTTTCACTATAAAACTCCCCTTGCACAGCTTACATCATCGCCGGAATCGATGGACAACCAAACAACATATATGGTAATAATAAATACAAAAATTAATACAGTAAATGTGCAAAAACATTCCAGTGCAAGGTTCCGTATTGCCAGCTGTGGGCTTGCAAAAAGAAATGCTGAAATGATGTGCCTAAGAATGTGGCAGCACTATTGGGAAGGAAATATGAAGGAGATGATCTGTGAGCCAGCTTAAACTCGGTGGGTTTTGGGCCACTGATAAAGGAATATGATAAATGATAAAACAATATGGGAACAATTCAAGCTATGGCCTAAACGTTGTAGCAACAGCATGCAAACTACATTTTGTGGGCATGGACCCATAATCTTCAATAAAGCCTGATGTCTAAAGTTACTGAACAATTTTTAATCCAGTACTGAGGCAAGGGCTTGGTTGGGAGGTGGTGAGGTTTGGTGGCCAGGGATTACAAACCCCTATCTGGTTTGGGGGCGGGGTGGGTGGTCAGGGTTTGGAAGAGGGTCTGAGGCTGGAAGTTGGGCCTTTCTTTCACTCCCTCTAACCTTCTCCTGATTGATTGTACCCCTCATAGTAGCAAAGAAATTCCTTGGGTCTCATAGATGCAGCTGATAGAACCTGCTTCTCACAGGCTAGAGACTCTTGTTCAATCCTGACTTCCAGTGCTGAGTGTGCGTGTGGAGCTTACACATTCTTCCTCCGACATCCCAAAGACAAATGTTAATTGCTCCTAGTGTGTAGATGAGTTGTGTTCCTCAGCCTCAGAGACAAGGGAAGCAACAGGCCAGTGGTTTGTCCATTGAGGTGGTGAATGGACTTGAACTGATTCACGGTGGGGACCACAAAAACTGGGACCTTGAGTGAGTGGGAGTGGGAGGTTAAATTTGGGATACTCTGCCCTTGGGCATGTGCTTGATCATGAGATGTGGTGTTTGGTTCTTCGGGAATCGGATGTTTGGGTGATGGACACTAGGTAACATTGAGGGTGGAGAGCAAGGGATAAACGGCAGTGTGGAATTAAGTTTAGTGGATTTCAACTCCTACATTATCCTCTGAACCCTGGTCCATGAATGCAAAACATCCATGTCATGGACACGAGCATACTGAAGTGCAGGAATCACAGAGACTTCAGCAATTCAAACAAAGTGAAAGATTTATTATGGAAATAAACCAGCAAAACTAACAAGGGCTCAGGCAAACTGTAGAGAATCTTGAAGAACTGACATCACTCACGATACACAGAGGAACTTGGTTAGTTCACCAGACAAGGATCCACAACGACCAAGCAAAGAGTCCTGAAATACTCTCTGGATCACATAGGAGTTCAGGACCAATCAGACAAACAAAGCAATAATCCCCAAAGACATCTTCAATGCAAAACATCAAAAATGCCATGCTAATTAAATGATCCCAAGTTGAACAAAATTGATAAATACACAGAGAGCGTAACAATCCCCATGATCCCAAATGAGACATCTGCAGCACAAAGTGAAAAGCCAGAGCCAGTCCAAAGACAAACAATTAGACATAAAAGGCAAACAATTCAAGGAACACTGAATTCTCACAAGGTGATACCTAGAAAATACAATCCACGTACTAACTAAAAAAACGCCTGCTTGTGACAATTCGTCAATTCGCTGCTGCAATGTTCCAGAAAGAGCATTCCGTAGGGAACAATGTAACTCCTTTAATGTCAAAGCCTTATCTGCATGCTTTGAAAGGGAGAATAACTCTACTCCTGTGCAAATCCCCACAGTATTCGGTGACCCTGTGATCTTTGTCTCTGTCAGAACATCCACCAAGTAGGTGATTCCTCATAAGACGTCAGGCCTGATGCTGTGTCTGGCTGGAATCTGATCGGGAGCAGCATCTCCTTGTTGCTGACAATCAGCGCAGGCACACTTCCAGGATCTGTGCTTAGCATGAAGGGTGGTGCCTCGCCCAGTTCTGGAATGATGCACATCAGAGATTGGGTGGCACAGTGGCCCTGCCAATAGAGCTGCTGCCCCACTGTGCCAGTGATCCTGACCTGCAGCAATATCTGTATGGATTTCCCTCTGAGTGCTCTAGTTTCCTCACACATCCCAAAGATAGTGGTTCATTCATCAATGTAAGTTGCTCCTAGTGTCTAGATAAGTGGTAGAATCTGCAGGGGGCAGTTGATTAATGAAGTTAGTGTGAGCGGAGTTTTGATGGTCAGTGCAGATTCAGTAGGTGAAGCAACACACTCAAAATGCTGGAGGAACTGAGCAGGTCTGCAGTATCTCTGGAGGGAGATAAAGAGTCAACATTTCTGTCCGAGACCCTTCATCAGGACTGGAAAGGAAGGGGGCAGAGTCCAGAATAAGAAGGTGGCAGGAAGGGAAGGAGGGAGACCAGGTGAGGGTGGACCTGGGTGTGTGAGGAAGGGGGGGGGATCAAGTAAGAAGATGGGAGGGAATGGTTGGAAGAGGAAGAGGGGTTGAAGAAGAAGGAAAACAATGGGAGAGGACAATGGGCCATGGAAGAAAGGGAAGGAGGAAAGAAAGCAGAGGGAAGTGAGTGTAAGAGGCTAGCTGGAATGAGGAATGGTAAAACAGAGAGGGAGAGAGGTGTAAAAATTACCAGAAGTTTTAGAAATCAATGTTCAAGCCATCAGATTAGAGGCTACCCAGACAGAGGGCGAGGAGCTGCTCCTGCAATCTGTGCTTGTTGTCGTCATGGCAGTAGATGGAAGGGCTTGTTTCTGTGGAGGGTCACTCCATAAGATATAGAAATGGGCTTTATTTCATTTCACCCCCTGGTAAATAGAGCTGTGTGTTGATCCTCCAGACCAGCACACTGACCGTATTGAACATGGAACGTCCGAAACAGAAAGCAACAGTGATTTACTGTACATTGCAGAAGAAACCCACTCGATGATATCCAGCCACTCAGGAGCTGAATAACAAGCATGAGAGCAACAGTGAACCATGATTTTGCCTGCATAACGCAGGGCTTATTACCTGGCTTACTAAGACCAGTGCCACTGAAGATCCATCTGCAGGTGTTCAGTTTACTGTATTTTGTAACAGAGAATGAGTGCTGTTATTGTAAATTATGCCTTTATTCCTCAGTCAAAAAGTGACAATTCATTGCTATAGCAATTGGTAGATACAGAAAGTCTCTGAGCTGTATGTGTTGAGTCTAGTACCCGGGGGATGAGGTGAGTTGCTGGGAGCCTGCTCTGATTAATCTGTGTTCAGTGATGAAGAGCTGTAACCTGGTGCTTGAACAAGCCGTATCGAGCTCAAGCTCCCTATGCCTGCATTTACATTGCCGAGCCGCAGATCAGGACAGGATCGGTCGGAAGCCAAGGCTCCTCAGGGAGCCCCACTGGGATATTCCCCTCTCGCACTGAATAAAATCAGGAAGTTTTGCAAGAATTCTTCGTGGCATTTCACAGCAGGTAGTCCTTTATTTTTAAGATGTGGTTGCTTGCATTAACTATATGAATTAACAAAGGTGGTGGATGGGCTCAGAAAATAATGATTGAAGTGAAATTTATTTTGGCATGATAAAACTGCAAAAGGGAGTGAATATAAATCTATTTAATAGAGAAGATATTTGCACAAGGATTGATTCTCATCATTATAAGTTGTCAAGAAGGCTGAAAGATTATCTGCATTTTAAAATGGCTGTGTTTTCATTACAGCAATTGTTTTCTGCATGAAGTATTTTTCTTAAAGTCCGCAGTTATTAGCTTGCTGTTATCAATTGTAATTATTGCAGTGACTCAAAATAAGCAGAGTGTTTTTGGCCTGTTGTGATTAATAAATATGTTAATTTTAATAAAGGACTATTGAATTTAGTTTCCCAAATCTCTTGTGGGGTTTAGGGCTTTAATCTTGTAATAGTTATTTATGATGACAGAGAAAGAGGACATTCAGCATGTTAACTCCATGCTGATAGTCAGCTGGATAATGGGATCAGATTGCTGAATGTGGGACTGGAACCCACAACCTTCAAATTCAAAAGTAAAAATTCTACCACTGAACAATGGAGGAAGCAAGGAGCTTATCTGTTCCAAGATATGGCTGAGGAGACTGCGACTGGGGTAACAAGAGTACTTCTAGCTTGCCAGTTCAGGAGTCAGATGGGTTCTTTTCAGAACTGTGCCCAAGAATACAGTAAACCTTTGCAATTCATTGTCACGTCACTCTCTGTGGATGCTGGGGTATTCAGGAATATTCACATTCTCAGCAGTGAAAAATAACCATCCTCTGTGCTGTCGTTTTTTTCTTTCATGCCATGGACACTTTCATGACTGGAGTCATACCTACAAAGAGCCACAGAGGCAATGCAGCCTATCGAGTCTGTGCTGATCATCAATCACCCACTTTCACCAATCTCATTTTTTTTAAATTCTGAACATATTCCCATCAATTCTTTTCAGATTTTACCTCGTACCTATACATACAAGGGGCAATTGACCCTGGCTTATCAAACCATCAAGCTGCATGTCTTTGGGATATCGGAACTCCCGGGGGAGACCCTTGCAATCACATGGAAACTCCACACACAATCACACAAATTTAGAGGTCAGGATTCATCCCGGCTCATTGGCACTGTTAGGCTGCAGTTTTACCCACTGAACTCTGTGCCACCTGTGTCTAATTGCTTCTGCTCACTGCAAACACTTTTTAGCACATCTGGTTATTTAAAAGCTCTCCTCAGTAATTTTGAAACCATTAGCAATAACTGCCTGAAGTGTACATAGGAAGGAAGGTGATTCTATATGGGAATTGAAGAAATTACCTCTTCCTGTCGGGATTCTGAGACACGGAGGAGAAAATCATCGGAATTTAAGACCAGTGCATTCAGGGAAGGTTTTTATTCATCAACTGGATTCTAACTCAGTTGAATATACAAAATTGAAGTTAATGGATTTTAACTGAATAAAGTTGATGCCGCTGGAGGTGAAGCTTAGGTTAGAGGACCAATTGAAATGGATGGCGGAGTGTTTTCTGAAAAGCCGCATCGGGCTTCGGTTTTTCCCCGTGCTGTTGCCTGCATCTTTACAGATGAACGTGTGACTGCCTGGGAGCTTTCTGTGTATGCGCAGAGTCATAGTTTATCATGTTGGTTTGGCAGGGCTTCACCAGCTGGTCTCGCAATGATGTGTGAGAGTGAAAGGAAACCCAAGCACGGGAAGGAGCCTGCCCCTGCTCAGCAAAGCCCTGGAAGAACAGGAGCAGCACATCACTCTGGTGGCAAGGTGATGCGGCTCAGGGTCCTGCTCTTGGACAACACATATGAAGTGTTTGAAGTGGAGGTAAGACTGCTGGCATCAACAGATGGCCAGCACAGGTGCAAACAATCTAAGTGCAAAATCAGAGAAACTGCAGCTATTGGACTTCTGAAATAAATGCCAGGTCTGACAGCGTCTGTGGAGGGAGAAACACAGTCATTGTTTCAGGTCAAACTCAGCACTGCTTCTCTCAGAGTTTCGCCTCTTGTTTGATTCTCAGCGTGAGATTATGTGTTCCGATGGAAGGTCATTGACCTGGAAAGATAACTCTGTTTCTCACTCTGCAGCCGTTGCCTGACCTGCTGTGTATTTCAACATTGTCTACTTCCAGTTTGTATTTCTGGTATCTATGTTATTTCACACTGAACATACCTAATCTGGTTAAGTCTGTTCACATCTGAGGCTTAGAAAAGGCAGAAGTACTGTATTGTATTGATTCATTAATATTCATGTGTGTGTAGGATTGGCTGAGATTCTATTCTCCATTCTCCAATCTTTTCTGACTCTCTCCCACTGCTTTCCTCTCAGGCTCTTCTTCTTTACCTTCATAGGCTCATCTGAAACCCTAACGGCCAGCAAAATCCCATTTACCTCAAACTACTTAACTCTCTGACCTACATTGACTCCCAGCCAGTTCGGTCTTCACCTGAAAGTAATCTTCACCTTACAGCTCCTCCCTTGGCTTCTTTCCTCCCTCTAATCTCCATCAAGACACAGAAACATTCTCCAAGTACCTGTTCCTGCAGAGATGGCCAGCTGTGCTTCTCCCCAACGCCAGCTCTGGTAAACAGATGTTTGGTTCTTGGTCAAGCTCTGAAGAAACTCAGCAGGTCAGGACTGTGGATGGAAATGGACAGTCAACATTCAGTCCAGGTGAAGGGTCTCAAACTGAAACTGACTATCTGTTCTTCTCCTTAGATGCTGCCCGGCTCACTGAATTCCTCCAGTACATTGTATGTTCCAGCATCTGCAGTTTCTTATGTCGCTGTGTTCTGTGGTATTGGCAATCATGCCAACAATATCCTGTTTTTACTTGGTTGATGTGTGAAACAAGGACTGCTTTCTTCTTCTCAGGCAGGTCTAGAAGATCACATTCTGTTGTTCCAAAGAACAGCGAGCAGATATTCCTAGTTTTCAGACCAATACATATCCCTCAATAAATAATCTTGCCATAAGCATTTTTCTGTGTATGGGTTCCCCTGTTGTAACAGTGACCACACTTCACAAGGTGATGTGTGAAAGTCCATTTTTCATTCTTTAATCCTCACACTCAGGAATTATTGGCAACAAGCACTTTGATCTCTTTGAATGATACATGGTTACTCCATACCTTATTTTACAACTTTATTTATTATATATTATTACTATTTATTAAACTGCAGCTAGAATACTGTATGCAGTCCTGATCACAGAGTATAGGAAGAAAAGGATTGCTTTGGAAAGGTTTGTAGATGAGATTCACCACAATGTTGCATGGGACAAAGTGTTTCAGCTAGAGGAATGACTTAGGGTCATGTTTTCCTTGGAGAGGAGGAAGCTCAGGAGTATTCAAATTTCCAGAAAGAGAAGAACAGAAACCCCATAGCAAAGGTGGATACATTCAGCAGGCCCAGAATTAAGGTAAAGGCAATAAGGTTTAGAAGGGATCTGGGAAAAACTGTTCTTACCCAGAAAGAGGTTAGAATCTGGAATGAACTGCCTGAGGGGGTGGTGGAGGAAGAGATTATAACATTTAAAAAATAAATCCAGAAGACATAGGAGCAGAATTAGGACATTCAGCCTATTGAGTTTGCTCTGCCATTCCATCATGGCTGATCTATTATCCCTCAACCCCATTCTCCTGCCTTCTCCCCATAACCCTTGACACCCTGATTAATCAACCTCCGCCTTCGATATACTCAAAAACTTGGACTGAATCTGTGACGATCAATTCCACAGATTCACCACTCTCTGGCTAAAGAAATACCTTCTCATCTACTCTGAGGCTGCGTCCTCTGTTCTTAGACTCCCCCACCACAAGAAACATCCTCTCCACATCCACTCTATTGAGGCCTTTCACATTTGATAGGTTCCAATGAGAACCCCCTCATTCTTCTGAATTCCAGTGAGTACCGGCCCAGAGCCATCAAACACTCTCCTATGACAAGCCTCTCAATCCCAGAATCATATTTGTGAGCCTTCTTTGAAGTGTCTCCTAGTGAGCACATCCTTTCTTCGATAAGAGGCCCAAAATTGCTTACAATACTCCAAATGAGGCATCACCAGTGCCTTATAAAGCCTCAGCATTACATTCTTGATTTTATATTCTAGTCCTCTGGAAATGAATACTAACGTCGCAGTTGCATTCTTCACCACTGACTCAACCTGTAAATTAACCTTTAGGGAATCCTGCACCAAAATTTCCAAGTCCCTTTGCACTTCAGATTTTTGAATTTTCTCTCCACATAATCTATGCTTTTACTTCTTCTACCAAAGTGCATGTTCATGCACTTTTCAACACTGCATTCCATCTGCCACTTCTTTTCCCATTCTCCTAATCTGTCTAAGTCCTTCCGTAGCCTTTCTGCTTCCTCAACACTACCGGTCCTCCAGAACCATTCTAGAATGTATTGGTTCTTGAAAGATAATTAAAATTGCCTCCGAAATCTTTTCAGCTACCCCTTTCAGAACCTTGGGGTGTAGTCCATCTGGTACATCTACATTTAGACTTTTCAGCTTCCCAAGCAACTTCTTCATAGTAATAGCAATGACACTCACTTCTGCCCCCGACACTCCCAAATTTCTGGCATTCTACTAATGTCTTCCACAGTGCAGACTGCTGCAAACTTCTTACTAAGTTTGTCCACCATTCCTTGGTCCCCCATTACTACCTCACTAGTGTCATTTTTTCCACAGTCCAACATCTGCTCTCATCTCTCTTTTATTCTTTATATATCTTTAAATCTTCTTTTAACCTTTTTATGTCATTGGCTATCTAACCTTCATATTTCATCATTTCTCACTTAATAGCCCTTCTAGTTGCCTTCTATTGGTTTTTAAAGGCTTCCAAACTTTACATTTACACAAATGTTTGCTATATTATATATCCTCTCTTTTGCTTGTCTGCTATCTTTGACTACCCTTGTCAGCCACCGTTGCCTCATCCTCCCTATAGAATATTTATTCATCTTTGGGATGTATCTTTCTTGCGCCTTTCATATTGCTTCCAGAAACTCCAGCTATTGCTGTTCCCTCAATATCCCTGCTAGTTTTCCTTTCCAATCAGCTTTGGCCAGCTGCTTTCTCATGCTTCTGTAATTCCTCTTACTCCACTGTAATATTGATACATTTGATTTTAGCTTCTCTTTCTCAAGCTGCAGGGTGAATTCATATTGTGATCACAGGCTCCTAAGGGTTCCTTTACCTTAAGCTCCCTAAACAAATCTGGGCCGTTACATAACACCCAATCCAAACTGTGATTCGCCTAGTGGGCTCGACCACGAGCTGCTCTAAAAAGCCACCTCATAGGCATTCTACAAATTCCAGCATCAAATTGATTTTCCCTCAGCATAAACCTGATTTTCCCAAACTATCTGCATATTGATATCCCCTTGACTATTGCAACATTATCCTTTTTACATCCTTTTCTATCTCCATTGTAATTTGTAACACACATCCTGGCTACTGTACTGTATATATAGTAATTCCCATCAGGGTCTTTGTACCCTTGCAGTTTCTTATCCACAAGGAATCTACATCTTCCAATCCTATCTCACCTCTTTCTATGAATTTGATTGCAGTGTTTACCTCTGCCTACCTGCCTATCCTTTGGATACAATGTGTATCCTTGGATGTTAAGCTCCCAAGTATGATCTTTTCTCGGCCATGGCTCAGCGATGCACACAACATCATACCTGCCAATCTCTAATTGGCTGCTGGCATAGTGGCATCTGCATCAGTCTCTGAGGCGAGTGGTCAGAGGTTTGAATCCACGCTGGGTTGAGCATCGAGCTAGCAACTCAGCCTCATGGAACAGACAAATGCTAAAGAAATGGGAAAGGTTGCTGCCCGATGTGCCACAAGGCGAGGAGAGGCACATCAACAATCTCTAACTGCACTGATGATCTACCTTATTCCATACACTGCCTGCTTTCAAATAGAACACCTTCAGTCCTGTATTCATCACTCTTTTCCAATTTGGCACTCCTTTTACACCTTAACTCAGCCCACTGACTGCCATTGTCACCTATTGTCTGCCTGTCCTTCCTCACAGTCTCACTACACACTGCATCTACTTGTATATCAACTATCCCATCATCAACCCTGTCACTCCCATTCCCATCCCTCTGCCAAATTAGTTTAAACCCTTCCTAACAGCTCTAGCAAATGTGCCTGCAAGAATATTAGTCCCCCTCAGGTTTAGGTGTAACCTGCACTTTCTGTGCAGAGACCACCCCCAAAAGAGATCCCAATGATACAGAAATCTAAAATTCTGCCTCCTGCAGCAATTCATCCTTTCCTTACTCTAACTGGCATGTGGTGCAGGCAGCAATCCAGAGATTACTACCCTGGATGTCCCACTTTTCACCTTTCTACCTAACTCCCTATATTCTCCCTTCAGGACCTCCTCTCTGTTCCTCTGTATTTCATTGAAACCATTATGTAGCATGACTCCCAGCAGTTCATACTCCTCCTTTAGAATGTTGAGGACCTGATCTGAGACATCCCTAACAGTGGCATCTGGGAGGCAACCTGCCATTCGGATGTCTCTTTCACGTCTACACAATCTGCTGTCTGCTCCTCTGCCTATGAAATCCCCTATCCCTCTTCTACCCCCTTCCCTTCGGAGCCACAGGGACAAACTTTGTGCCAGAGCTGCAACTTCCCCCTGGTAGGTCACCCCCCCCCCCCAGTAGAATCCAAAGTGGTATACGTATACCAGGATGAACACTTGAGCTGTGGAGGCATGGAAGGCTACAGACCAAGTGCTGATAAATGAAATTAGTGTACTTGGGGGCTGGCATGGACATCTTGGGCTGAAGGGCCTGCTTCTGAATCTATGGTTCTTAACCCTATTGAAACAGCCAAGTTGCTCCCAGTTTAAACGAAAGAGAAATGACACACAAAGTTTTAATGTTTTCTCTTGTTAGGGGAAATTGACAAACCAATTGGATATTTTTATCCCCTGAGTTATGGCTTGTGAAGTTTTGATGAAACCTATAATCAAAGCAGCATAAGGTTTCCACTTCAGCAGCGTGTTACACAAAAGAGCTCTCTGGGGGAAGAAACAAGGCATACCTCTTGGTCACAGGATGTCTTTGAAGAATAGGCAGTGAGGACTAGCTGGAGCTGCTAAATGTGTTCTGTCGGTAAGTGGAGCACAAGTAATGAGAGTAGCAGGTCTCCATCAACAGCGGACATTATTATCCTGAAGGCAACCGTCTTGCACAACTACAATAGATGTACTAATGGATTAAGTGTCTTTTGGTGATTTAATGGATTAAGTGTCTTTTGGTGATGCTCTTCCTTGCTAATATTTTGTTGGGTTTAAGATTCACATCTGTGACTTCAAGCCATGAACATATTTCTGATGTTTTCTTAACCATCTCCTGACCAATAATCATCTAGGAAAATGTATTCTTCCACTTTCCGTGTAAAAAATCCTACCTCTAACAGCCCCCTTATACATTCTTCAAATCACCTTAAAATTACAAATGAAAAAAAATAGGTTTGGTGGTGTTGTGGATAGTGTAGAAGGTTGTCGTACAGTACATGACAACAGGACATTGATAGGAGCATAGAACATAGAACAGTACAGGACCTCCAGACAGCAATGGTAGACCGACCTTTTAACCTATACCAAGGATGCAGAGCTGGCTTGAGAAATGCAGGTGGAGTTCAATTTCACCCATGTCCTTGGAATGTGGGGAGAAACCAGAGCACCAAGAGGAAACCCATGTGGTCACAGGGAGAATGTACAAAGTCATTACAAATGGCCTATGTTCATCCAGTTCTTGCTTCTCTGATAGATTCCCTTTGTCCAAAATTAAAGTAGCTTAGCCTCTGGGACTTAATTTGAACACATGCAGGGTCAATATGTTTTGGGAAATTAAACCAGTGCTGGACTTACCTAGTGAATGACAAGGCATGGTCATGTTGTAAAATGAGGAGAGATAGAGGTGCAAGGACGTGGAAACACAGGTAGACAATGTGGTGAAGAAAGCATTTGGCATGCTTGTCTTCAATGGTCAAAGTACAAGAGATGAGACATTAAGATGTTGGAGAGACCCTACTTGGTGTATTGCGTGTAGTTCTGGTTTCCCAGGTGTGTGAAAGATACGTTAAGCTGGAAAGAGTGCAGAAAACAGTCACAATGATACATCTAGGACTGAACAACTTGAGATATAAGGAGAGACTGAATAGGCTGAGATTGAAACATAGGAGGCTGAGGAGTGTCCTTTCCAGTATAAATTGATGCCCCTCTTGATTTATAAAATCATGAGGGACATAGATGAAGTGAATTGTCACAATCTTTTTCATACAGTAGGAAAATCTAAAACTAAAGGGCTTTGGTTTAAGGTGAGAGGTTCCTCTCCCAGATGAGCTCAAAGCCTTTAATGCTTGCTTTGACCAACAGAACATAGAGGCATCTTCACAAAATCCCATGCCCCAACAACCCTGTGGTCTCCATCTGCAAGGCCAAAGTGAGAGCATCTTCTCCTTTATGTTATTCTTTGAAGCCCACCTCCTGAAACAATTCACAATAAATCTTTGAATGCTACAAAGGGCAATTTTCTTTTCTACCATTATGTTGAAGGCTTTAAGTGGATAAATATTATTGTCTCGGTAATTCCCAGCCATAAGGCTTCAGCATTACTGGCCAGATGAACTAACAATACTGTATATTGAACCAGAACCAAGTTATGGCTGCTGGGCTTTGAAAGGAGGCACAGTACACCACAGGATATCAGAGATTCTTTCTCAACATGCCAAAAATCTGGCTTTGATCCTAACCTCCAGAGCTGCCTGCCTGGAGTTTGCATGTTCTTCTTGTGATGACATTTATTTCTCTCAGGTACTCCAGTAAAGCCCTACATCCCAAAGGCATGCAGATTGTTAGATTAATTGGCTGCTGTTAATTGTTCCTCATGTATAGGTGAGCAGCAGGATGTGATTGAGTTAATGAGAATAAAAAAAACAGGTAATGCTGGAAATACACGGCAGGTCAGGCCGCAGAACTGATCTGACCAAGGGCCTTTGATATGGCATGTTGATTGTTTCTCCTCCAACAAATGTGGCCTAACCTGATGAGAATATGGGGAGAATTAAAATAAATGGAATCAACATAGGATTAATGTAAATAATTTAAAATTCAAAGTAATGTTATTATCAAAGTATGTATACATTAAACAACCTTGAGATTTGCCTTCTTACAGGTAAAACAAAACAGAGAAACCCCAAAAGAACCCGTTAAAAAGATCAAATACCCAGAGCACAGAGAGAGAAAAACTATCATGAAAACAATAAAAGTAAGCAAATAGAATTCAGAATTCAAGTTTTACAAAAGGCATGAAGCCAGACATCACTGCAGCTGATGCAGGCCACAGCCTCAGTTCATTGCAGAGCCGAGCAGAGTAAATTTCGTGGGACCACTAACACTAAGCCAGGAATCACTGTAGCCGGCACTGTGGACCTGTTTCTCTGCCTAATCTTTGTGTAACTCCACAGATATACTTTGTCCAGGAGACAGGTAGATGTTTTACCCAAGTTGTCACTATTTAAGTTCTTTGCAGCTTTTCTTGAGAAAGGTGAGGAAATCTAACTGAGAGTGGAATTTACCTGGGCAAATTCACCAGGTCTTCTGTTAGAGACCTGATTTTGTAGGAGTTGGGGAGGGGAAGGTAGTGGGTGGGGAAGTAGAAAATTGTTCATTCTGGGGCCAATCAGGTTATACTGGAATGTGACTCAAAGCTTTGGTGGGGAGCAGCGGTACAGGGAAGAAAATAAATGCAAGTGGACCCAGTTGAGGGGGAGGGGAGGTACAAGGTGGAGGGAGCTAAGAGAGTGTTATCAAGAACACAAAGGACTACCAGAGCTGGAATCTAATAAATAATAAACTGATACCAGGAACCACTGGAGGAGAGGTGAAGGACAGATGGAACAAAATGGGTGGGGAGATCATGTCCAAACAACCAGCAGAGTACCTGTATGTTTCCACCTCACTGTCGCTAAATAACTTAGCAGAATGAATGTAAGCTGCTCCAACACGCTCTGCTGACACAAATAAGTCTGACTGCTTCCTCCTCCCTACAGTGTAGATTTTTTTGGTTAGTCTATCACTTCTCAGTACTTATTGTGCATCCTAAACTGTCCTTGACTGAACGGCCGGTGAGGCAATTTCATGATCAATGTCATTAATCTGAGCATAGAGTCACATTCGGGCTACACTGCAAGGGTGAGCGATCTCCCTTCCTGGGGGACATGAGTGAAGCTGATGGGTTTTTCCTGAACAATCCAGTTCACCACTACCAAGGCTAGATGCTTCTTTACTCCTTTGAAATTCCTGATCATTGACTAATTTTTGAATGCCACAGCTGCCATGGTGTAACTTAAAAGCAGGTCTCTTGATTATTAGTTTGGAATTGTGGATTATTAGTCAAGGGCCCAATGGAGTACTCAAGTAATTTAACCGCTACAGTATGTGCATCTGCCTTTGGGAACCTGAGCCCAGTTTAATGGCTTGTCCAAGTGGTAGTAGCCCTGAGAGTGTACTGCTCTGACAGCCTACACACTGGGACCTGAGTCTCTCAGAGACACTAAATGTGCCACAGTATATTTACTGTGTATTGGTCTGTATTGACCAACAAGAATAGTCAGTTGTAGAATCAGAGATTCTGCACAGAAACATGCCAGAAGGCTAACTCATCCTTCAGATTGGGCAACTCCAGGTGGGATCTGCTTATGGTTTTGTACAACAGGAACTTCTTTATGAGATTCAGGAATCATCCGAAAAATGTAAACATTCTTGCAAATACAAGAAAGATTGAAATTAGGCATTCCAATCTGCATTAAAAATAGTTGTTTTTAACTGCTGTGAAACAATTCTCTGGAAATAAAAACTATCCATAATAAAATTACAATTAGACATTTGAACTGTTTGAGGAGTTATTTTGTAAATGGGAGTGAACTTATGCAGGGAAAGTAGGTTGCAGTATTCAGTGGCAGTAGCACCTGGTGTAGGTTGGTTACTGATAAACAGCTCTGAAGGGTTGTTAACTTGCTAAAACACCCTCCCTTGATTTGTAGGGAATTATAGTTATTATTCATTTAGACACATTAATGGTTAGTTGGATTAGCACCCAATGCAGGTGGGCTCACTAAACATGGCTACAGCGATTTTATGCGAAGACAGTTACTGGCTGAATTAAATATAGTTTTTTTTGCAAAATAAAACAAGAATTGCAATGATAGATTTGGATTATGTTCATTGCATCCTACCCTAGCTTTGCTTTCTCTGACAAAAGACATCATCCAGCGATGTCCCTTATAAGGCCGTGTAAGTCTGCACCCATGTTTAATTGCATGTGGTCAGACTTCAGCAGAATCTACTCAGGCTGCAATTATTATTCTGCCCGTCAGATGCCATTGCCTGTGGAGATGATGGGAAAGAACTAGAAAAAAGTGGGAAAAAAATGCTTTACAGAGAATTAGATTGGCTACACAGTGCAGAATTGAAAGAAATTGCCAGGGTAAACTATTTGTCCCTGTCAAGCCACTCCATTATTCAAAACAATTAATATCTAAAATATAAGTAGAAAATGCTGGAGACACTCAGCAGGATAGTTTGGAAAGGAAACAAGCTTTCGGGTCAGAGCCCTTCCACCAGGAGTGCAAAACTGAAAGAAGAAGCTTGGTAACTACAGGAAGGGTAGATGCTGACCATGAGGATAAGGTTATCTGGGAGAATTTAGAGGGTGAGAACAAAGATAAAAGAAAATAGTTGTGAAATGCACAGCACAATTGGTATTAGCTAAGCATTGAAATCAACATCATATTTCTGCACTCTCCTCATGCTCTCCAGTGCATTTTTGCATCGATAAAGTTATTTGTTTAATGATTCAATGATTTAGCCTCCACAGCCCCCTGTAGCAGAGAATTCCACCGATTTACCACCTTTACAATCCACAATGTCTAACGCTGTAACCTGAGGTGGTAACTCCCTCATTCTAGACTACATGAGCTAGGGGAATCCTTGCTACCTCCACCAGATGTAGCCAAGTTCTGCCAGAATCATGCAATATTCTATTAGATCCTCTCTCCTTCTAAACTGCAGGTAATATGAACCTCTTTGACACAATCTCTCCACATACAACACGCACACCATGCCATGTCAGATTCTGGATGAATGTTTGCAAATTAACCAGAGTGATTTAGAAAAAATTAATACTGGAGTATTCCCTGGTTTGGACACAATTAACCAGGCAGGATTGCATTGGATTGACACTGCTGGCTCTGATTTTGCAATTAACATTATTACATAAGTGAGTGAACAATAATACTAGTATTATGTTTTGTAACATAAATCTAAATGCAAAGAAAAGATTGAGCTAGGAATGTGAATCTAACTTCGGGTTTTACTTTAAGCAAAGCATGCACTTATCATGTGGTAGCATTGTGACCTATGCAATTCACATATTTTTACATATAATGTGTAATGAATTATTTAAATGAATAATAATGCTTAATCAAACTATATATTTACAATATTAAACACTATTGAAATATTAAATACAGAACACTCCTTCCTGCTTAGCTCTAAACTCCAATGCAATATAGAATGCATCCCAGCGATATACCCAGTATTCTATATAATGCAACCTCTATACAGACATCCACAGCATAGTAAATTTTATATTGCTCCTTTCCAGCCTAAAGATTTAATAGCTGTGGTGGCTTTTTTACTCTTGTGGGATAACGCTTTTCCTTACAAGAGGGATCACTCTGCTTGGCAGCTGAGTCTTGTGGCTGTGAAACAATCTCAGACTCTGGAAGCTCCTCAGTAATGGTTGTAAGAGTTGATTCTGAGTCTGCAGTACGTGATTATGACAGTTTTAGACACATTGATTCTCTTTTCTTTTCTTCTTCTAGTTAGTTAGGGGAAGTGCATTTAGTTCACTGGAGTATTCTCTTATTAATCCTTCTATTGCTCCCTTTACAATCAGATCTCTCCTCTTGGTTTCCTCATCCACAACATTATCTGGCAAATTCTCTGTTTTTTTTATCTCCGTTGGCTCCTTTCTTTGTGGCTGTCCATTCATCCAGCTGGGCTTAGGTTTTTGCACCTACTTTTACAAGTAGCTTTTTGTCTCCCACTTGAAGTTCAGCAACAACCTTCATGAACACAAAGTAGATTTTGGTTCTTTATGCTCGCAAAAGCAGAATACTTGCAACTTTCCTGAAGCTCCTTGAACTTTCTTCCTGCTTAAAACCAAGCCACATTTTACAAGTAACTGCCTGATTAACATATCAAAGCTTTCTCAGATATGTCACCTACAAAAACTGTGTAAGTCCGACCACTGCTTTCATCACTTTCCCTATTCCTCTGAGCAGCATGATCCTTTCTTGGTCCAATATGCTTTCTAACCAGTGGCACAGAGGTTGGCACCAAAGTCTATTTGTCCCCTGTTGGGGCAAGGTTCATGGTGGACGGCATGGAGACAGTTGTGGCATCATCCAGTACCTCTCTTAATTCAGTTTCAGTTAGTTTCATTTCAGAGGGTGTGGCGTGCCAATGGTGGATGGCTCTCCAATCAAGCTGTAGTTGTCTCAGCCACTCAGATCTGCACAATGCTGGTCTTTCTGTTTTTACCACATGCAAGCCCAATGTGGCTTGTTGGTTGTTGTATTTCACTGTTACAAATGTCATGTCCACAGGAGTCATCTTTTCACCAGTATAAATACTCATTCGGATATCTGCACACTTTAAAATGCCATTTAAACCTGTTTTGTGGAATGACTGAAATAGCTGAACCAGTGCCCAATTTCATTTGAATTAATTTGCTGTTCACTTCTGGTGTAAGCCATATTACTTGTCTATTAGCTTTCACAGTGTAAATCTCAAGGCTACACAATTATGTGTCATTCTTAACATTCTCAGAGTTTTCAAACGCAGTGCTCTTTTTGAAACTGCAACTTGACTTTTAATCTTTTTCTCTTCCCTGTTCAGTCCATTTGTTTTTGTTTACCTGAGATGCTCTTTCTATGTGATCAACTTTGTTACATTTCCTGCAAGTTTCACCTTTTCATCTGCATTGGTGTAGTGTACGTGAACCCCTACCTTAATGGTAATTTAATTTGTTCGGCCAGGCTGGTTTCTTTGTAATTTTGTTCACGTTCACTTTCATTCCTGACTACAACTCAATTGCACCTCTATCTGCTGTTTCCATTGATACAGCTATTTCAACTGCTCTTTTAAATGTGAGTTGTGCTTCCATTTGGAGCTGTTTTGAATGTTTTCTTGTAAGATTCTACAAACTAAATGATCTCTCAGTGCATCATTAAGCCCATTATTGAACTGACAATGCTCAGAGAATTTCTTCAATTTTTCAATTTAGGAGAACCCTGAACTTTTCTCTGGAGGCTCCTCTCGTTATTAATATTGCCTCATTTTGTGCTCTTTCCTCAGAGAGCAGCGACTTACTGGGAATGAACTGAATACTGCTTCCAAGGCCAAAGCCATCATCATCTTATGAGACCAGCTAAAGGGTATTGACCCAAAACATCAACTCTCTACTTCCCTCCATAAATACAGCCTGACTCCCTCAGTTCCCTCAGCGGTTTGTGTGTTGCTCCACATTCCAGCATCCACAGTCTCTATTGTTGTCATCTCATCTCATAAGAGGCAGCAGGGTAGTGTCACGTTTAGCACCCCACTGCACATCGCCAGCTGTAAGATCGGCTATGATTTCCGCCGCTGTCTGTAAGGAGCTTGCATGTTCTCCCATGACCATGTAGCTTTCTTCTGGGTGCTCCAATTGCCTCTCATGTTCCAAAGAGATGGACAGTTAAGGTTAGTGGGTTGTGGGCATGCTACGTTGATACCGGAAGTGTGGTGATACTTGAGGGCTTCCCAACACAATCCCCACTGATTTGATTTGATGTCAATAACATCTTTCTTTGTATGTTTTGATGTACATGTGACAAATAAAGCTGATCTTTATGAAAAGATGATACTTTCAGATGAGCCATGGTCAGGAGGGGCACTCACAACATAGAGATGCAGCTGTAGCCTCTGACTCATTGGAGGGACAGCAGCTGATTGGCTGACCCTAGACATGTCCATCCCTTTTCTACTGGCCAGGTCAGGTGAAGGCAAACCAGTACAAAGATGTATTGTGAACTCCATGTCTCCATCTACTTGCACCTTGGCAAGGAATTGTGCTTGTTTTCTCGATCTTTCTTTTTACAATATTTTTATTCAGAAGAAAAAAAAAGAGATTTACAGAGTGCAACACAAAGATACATCTCAACATAACTTGTGTACATTCATATATTGTAATAAAATTGATCAAAATGTTATAGCATAACACATAAAGGTATACCACTCTGTAATCAAAAATTTAAAGATAGGTCATACATCATAAAAGAAATCTTTTATATAAAAAAAGTCAATCCCCTACCAACTACCAAAGAAAAAAGTTGATGGATGATTATGGATAATTAGAAAAAAAAAACAAATTCATTGAAGAAGAGAAGATAAAAATATGCATAAAAGTCTGTGCACTGTTAAACTTTATAAATTGGAAAAGTAATTTAGGAAAGGTCCCCATATATCATAAAAATATTGTTTCAAATTTAAGACTGAGCAGCGGATCTTTTCTAAATTTAAATACGACATAATAACACATAGCCACTAAAGATGTGTAGGAAGGGTAGACTCCTTCCATTTAAGCAAGATTGCTCTTCTTGCTAAAAGAGAGGTAAAAACTAAAACCTGTAGGTTAGGAGTATTTAAAGTTATATCTTCATTTGCAATAATACCAAACAAGGCAGTAAGCGGATTTGGGTCAAATTGGACCCTAAAAAGTTATGAGAAGGTATGGAATACTTCCCGCCAAAACTTTTCAATTTTAGGGCAAAACCAAAACATATGAATTAAAGAGGCATCAGCAGAGTTGCATTTATTACAAAGTGGAGAAACATTTGGATAAAAACTGGACAGCTTCTGTTTAGAAATGTAAGCACTATGAAATACTTTAAATTGTAGAAGAGAATGACGAGCACAGAAAGATGATTTTTTAACCCGTGTAAGAATTTTATTTCATCTATCATCAGAAATCTGACAATTTAGGTCACCCTCCCAAGCTTTTTTTATTTTATCTAAAAAGTCTTGTCTAGAATCAATTAACAAGTTATAGATACCGGTAATAGAATCATTAACAAAAGGTTTTAAATTTAAAAGATCATCCAGTAAATTTTTATCAGGACCTATAGGAAAAGTAGTGAATTGGAAAAGTAAGAAATCTCTAATTTGAAGGTATCTGTAAAAATGTGTTTTTGGGAGTGCAAATTTATTTGACAATTGGTCAAATGAAGCAAGAGATCCTGAGATAAACAGGTCCCAAAAACAATTAATACCTAGTTAATCCCAATCCTTAAAGACTTTGTCACTCATGGAAGGGATAAGAAAAATAATTAAGGAGGATGGGAGATGATAATGAAAAATTCGCTAAACCAAAAAAATTCCTAAATTGAAACCAAATCTTTAAAGTTTGCTTAACAATTATGTTATCTGTTATTTTATTTGCTGAAAAAGAAGAATATGATCCAAGAAAAGAGACAATAGAGGAATTTTTTACAGAATTAACTTCTAAGGAGACCCATGATGGGCAATCTTTACGATAAATATAATAGGACCAGAAAGTAATATTCCTTATTATGGCAGCCCAATAGTAAAACCTAAAATTGGGTAGGGCTAATCCACCCATCTCTTTATTTCTTTGTAGGTAAACTTTATTTAAACAAGCTGTTTATTATTCCAAATATAAGATGTTAAAATTGAATCTAAAGAATCAAAGTAGGAATAAAAATAGGTAAGGCCTGAAAAAGATATAAAAATTTAGGAAGTATCTTCATTGTAATTGAATTAATTCAGCCAATTAGGGATAAAGAAAGAGGAGACCATTTAGAAAGCGTCTCTTTCACATAATTCAATAAGGGGTTTAAGTTTTCTTTAAATAAATTCTTGAAGTTTTTAGTAATTGTTACACCTAGATATGTAAATTGTCTTGTAACAACTTTGAACGGAAATTTGGCATTTGATGACATTAGGTCATTTAAAGGAAATAGCTCACTTTTATGTAAATTCAGCTTATATCCTGAAAAAGAACTAAACTGGGAAATTAAAGAAAGAACCGAAGGTAAAGAAGTTTCAGTGTTAGAGATAAAAAGTAAAATATCATCAGCATATAACGAAACTTTATAAGTCATACCTTCCCTTAGTATACCAGAAATGTCCTTAGATTCTCGAAATGCTATTGCTGAGGGTTCTATAGCTAAAGCAAAAAGTAAAGGACTAAGAAGGCAACCTTGTCTAGTTCCCCGCTGTAATTTAAAGGGCTTAGAAATTTGGGAGTTAGTAATAACCTGAGCTGTAGGAGACAAGTAAATTAATTTAACCCAACAAATAAAATTAGGCCCAGAACTAAATTTTTCTAAGGTCTTAAAAAGATAATTCCACTCAATCCTATTGAAGGCTTTTTCTGCATCTAAGGATAATATACACTCTGCTATTTTTTTGGATGGTGAATATATCACATTCAATAACCGATGTATATTAGAATGTGAATAATGATTTTTAGTAAATCCTGTCTGGTCATGTAATATAATAGATGGTAAAATATTTTCAAGTTGTCGAGCTAAGATTTTGGATAAAATTTTTGCATCAACATTTAATGAAGAAATCGGTGTTTTTCTCGATCAAGTGAGTGCAAACTTTCAATGGTGAGCTGGTCTATGAGTGAATGCATGCTGACATTGGCAGACATGCTCAGTCAATAATGGGTACTGTTATGTGGTAGTTCAAGGCATTTTAGAGGAATTTCCTATAAAACTGTGTGTGTAACCGTCTTTCCTTGAAATGAAAGAGAACATTGGCAGCTTGGATTAGCTGTTAGTTTGCTGAGCCAGGAGGCTCAATCACAAATGTCTTATCACTAGTCGAGGTGATGTCATCAGTGCACAATTGAGTGTTGTTTCTGTGGAGTGTTTACATTTATATTGGTCTGACTCATTGTTCTGATTGGTTGGCTGTCTCACTAGCCCCTTGTCTCTGCTGTGTCCTGGCCAGCCAGATATATGACTGACTTCAGTTGGCTCATATCCCTGGTTATCCATCATTGGGAGCATTAATCCTGCAGTTTACCCCTTGGCCCCAATCCCACAGGCACAGAGGTTTGTAAACTGTGTCCAATTCAATACTTTTGGTAATAGAGTCTCCCATTCATGTTTTGTGCTTCTGCCAGGATTTCTGTGGTTTCCCAGCTGAACTTGTCTCCTTGGTCTTCATGTACTGAGATAAGTGACAGAGGATCACGTCTTCTTATGGCTAGCTGACGTTCATATGTTCTCAATTGCGCACTGATGATGTCACCTCAAATGGTGATGAAATACTTCCGATCTAACCTTCAGGTTCAATAAACACTCCAATGGACAGTCTTCCCTGTTTACAGTGATAGGTATATGGACAGGAAAGGAGTGGAGGGTTATGGGCTGAGTGCAGGTAGATGGGACTAGGTGAGATTAAGGGTTCGGCACGGACTAGGAGGGCCAAGATGGCCTGTTTCCGTGCTGTGATTGTTATATGGTTATATGTTATATGGAATGCACACAGAAGCTGGGGAGTTTACGTCTACAACTTAGATGGTCGTGAAAAAGAGCCTAGCCATTGATCGATTCAAAATCCATCAGAAAGTCTTGCATTGTCCTCTGTGCAGAGGGATGGAACCCTCATATTTTCTTTATGAGTTAGAAGGATGGCATTTGGCCCATAGTGTCAAATCTAGACCCCTCCCATCAATTCCATCTTTATGCCCACCAACATACACAGTCAATTAACCCACCAATCTGCAGCTCAGAAACTGGAGCACATCTAGCGAAGCCCACATGAGAAGGTGGAAAAGGCACACAGACAGCACAGTGGTCAGGATTGAACCTGAGTTAGAACACTGGAAAGTACAGCTAGGAACAGGCCTTCCAGCCCCCAATGTTGTGCTGAACACCCCCCCACAAAAACAAAACCCTCCTACCTATATCATGTCCATATCCCTCCATCTTCCTCTCATTCATGTGCCTATCTGAACGTCTCTTACATGCCTCTAATGTATCTGCCTCTACCACCATAATAGTCAGCTCATTCCAGGCATCCTCCACTCTCTGAGCAAAAAGCTTAGCCTTTGAACCCAACCCCTCTCACCTTCAACGCATGCCCCCTGATATTAGACACTTCTGCCTGGGAAACAGATACTCCCTGTCTACTCCATCTATGCCTCTCAGAATCTTATAAGTGTTTATCACATCTCCCCTCAGCCTTTACCAATCCAAAGAAAACAACACAAGTTTATCCAGCCTCTCATGATAGCACATGCCCTCTAAACCAGGCAGCATCCTCGTAAACCTCTCTACACCCTCTCCAAAGCCTCAACGTCCTTCCTATAGTAGGATAGTAGGGTACTCAGTACTCCAGATGCGGCCTATCCAGAGTTTTATTAAGTTGTAACATAACTTCTTGACTTTTGAACTCAATGTCTCAACTCTTAAAAGCAACATTACCGTAAGACTTCTTAACCACCCTATCGACCTGTGTAGCCACTTTCAAGGAGCTATGAACTTGGATCCCAGGATCTCTTTACTCAGCAACTGTTAAGGATTTTGCCCTTAACAGTGTACTGTCCCCTTGCCTTTGCCCTATCAAGATGCAACATCTCACATTTATCTGGGATAAATTCCATCTGCCATTTCTCTGCCCATATCTGCCACTTATCTATACCACACTCTATTCTTTGCCAGTCTTCAACATCATCCACAATTCCGTCAGTCTTGGAATCATCCACAAACTTACTAAACCACCCATCTACATTGTCTTCCAGGTCACTTATTCACATCACAAACAGGAGAGGTCCCAGTACAGATCCCTGTGGAACTCCACTAATGACAGACCTCCAGCTTGAATAGTCTGTTTAACCACTATCTACTGTGTTCTATGCACATGTCAGTTCTGAATCCAAGCAGCCAATTAGCCATAGTCCCCATGCATTGTAATCTTCTGGATTAGTCTCTCATGAGAGACTTTGTCGAACACCTTACTAAACTCCATGTAGACAACATCCTCTGCCATACCCTCATCAATCTCTCTCATCACCTTGTCAAGAAACTCAGTCAGGTGGGTAAGGCATGACCTGCCATACATAAAGCCATGCTGGCTCTCCCTAATAAGGTCATGGCTTTCCAAATGCTCATACAGTATATCCTATCCCCAAGAATTTTCTCCTGCAATTTCCTGTCAAATGACATGAGACTCACTGGTCTATAGTTCCCAGGATTTTCCCTTGTTCCCTTCTTAAATAGAGGTACAACATCAGCCATTCACCAGTCCTCCTGGTCCTCACCTGTGGAGAGAGAAGACATCAGTCAAAACCCCAGCAATCTCTTCTCTTGCCCTGATGGGGTAAATCCCATCAGGCCCTGGGGACCTATCCATCTTAATACTCATCATGAACCATAACACTACCTCCTCCTTGATCTCTAAATGCCCTAATGTATTTATACACTCAGTATTGATCTCCTGTTTCTCCATACCGTTGTCCTTGATCCTTGGTACTTTGCTGAAGCAAAGTACTCACTAAATACCTTACTCGCATTTTCCACATCCAAGTAAAAGTTCCCCTCTTTATCCTTGAATGGTCCCACCCTCTCCCTAGTTATAAAAAACATAGAAACATAGAAAACCTATGGCAGAATGCAGGCCCTTCGGCCCACAAAGCTGTGCCAAACATGTTGTTACCTTAGAACTACCCAGGCTTACCCATAGCCCTCTACTTTTCTAAGCTCCATGTATCCATCCAGGAGTCTCTTAAAAGACCCTAATGTTTCCACCTCCATCACTGCCACCGGCAGCCCATTACATGCACTCATCCTCTTGCTCTTGATGTGTGTATAGAATGCCTTGGGATTCATGATAATTCTACTTGCTAAGGACTTTTCATTGTCCCTCCTGGCTTTCCTAATCCCCTGCTTTAGTTCTTCCTTGGTTTCTTTATATTCTTTGTTTGATCATAATTTCTGAAGCTTTACACACTTCTCCTTTTTCTTCTAGACTAAATTCATCACCTCCTTAGATATCCAAGGTTCTCGCATCTTTCTATCCCTATGCTTCCTTCTAACAGGAACGTGACTTTCTTGTATTCTATGCAATTGATCTTTAAACATCCTGCACATGTCTGATGTGGACTCACCAGAAAAGCAGGTGTTCCCAGGCAACGCATCTTATTTCCTTCCTTCCTTCTTCTTGTTTTATGGCAGTTGGCACTCAGCTTAATGGTGCATTACTGCCACCTTCAGCAGCTCCAGAGTCTGGGTCAGACGATAGACTTACATTCTAAATTCTTACACACACACACACACACCATCCTAGTAACCTATTCCTGCTTATCCATCATATCCTATAAAAAAAACCCTGTATCCTTAAGAAAGCTACAAGTACCCTGACCTGTGCTCTCTCCCCCATGCCCAGTAACCCTTTTAATGTGAATTCCTGCACCCCCAATTCCCTTAGATTAATTCTCATCATCTCTCTCTCTCTGTATCCCATACTTCCTGCAACTCAGAACTACATGTTCTACTGACTCCTCGTCCTGAGATTGCTCACACAATCCTGCCTGGTGTTTCCCTATCATTTTCAATGTTTTGCTTAGGGCACAGTGCCCCAGCCTTAACCTAGTCCACACAGTTTCCTCTCTTCTGTATCTACTACCTACCCTAGTACCTGCAACACTCTTTTGTATTTGATATAAATGACTCCCTTTCCCCCCTCTGCTTTACTGATACTAATGTGCATTTCTATATTTTCTTTCTTTAACGCCCTCTTTTCCAACTCATCCTCCCTCTCATTCCCCTTCACCCCTACGTGAGCTGGAACCCATAGAAATTTAACCTGACCTCCCTGATTTGCAACTCTTGTGACTGACTGAAGGACTTCATGAAGTACATCTTGCCAGCTGTTTGAGTGAGAAGACCTTAAACCTGCTGGAACTGAAGATGAATCTGAGCATATCAACACTTTGACTGGTCTCGCTTTCTCCAACCAACGCAACACAACCAACACTGCCATCATCTCCACTGTATACACCCCTAACTTATCAGATGTTCTTCTGCTGATTGCGATTGCTTTTGCTGGTATAGCCACCCCAAACCCTGTCACTCCTGTCTCAGGTTCCTTAGCACCATCTGCATAAATCTGAGTATAATCACTATACATTTCCATCACATGACAGTTAAATGCACTTACCAAATCAGTTTTATATTTTCCTTTCCTTTTTACCTCTAACAAATGCCAGTCTACATCAGGCCATACCGGCTTCCATGGAGCTACAACCGGATAAACTATTTAAGGATTTATCCTTAGATCAAACATTTCACATTCTTTAGCGATATCATTCCCTACCCGACTAACGTTATTCCTCTGAAACTTCCCATTTTCCCAGGACTCCTGCAACACTCTTTTTGCAGGGTGAGAACCATTGTGTCCCTGCAAATTAGCCCAGTAGTTTGCCATCAATTGCATCCTTCTTAGCTCCAAAGGCATTACTCCCAATTCTACCTGCAGGGCTGATACTGGTGATGTTTTAAAAGCCCCACTGCACACTCTCAAAACCTGAGCCTGAATCACATCCAGTTTCCTTATAAGAGACCTAGCTGCTGATCCATATGCTACATTTCCATAATCCAACACAGATCTTACTAAAGCCAGATACATTCTCTTCAATGCTGAACAACTTGCTCACCATTCCCTACCAGTCAAACATCTCATCACGTTTATTACTTTTTTACATTTCTCATCAAATTTCCTGATATGTTCTGCCCATGTTAATCATGTTAATCAAATATAACTCCCAGAAATTTAAATGATCCAACCCTTTCTGATTCTATCCAATACATCCTTAACTTCTTCCCTACCTCAATTCTTTTCCTAGTGAAAAATACATTTTGAGTTTTTTTCTACTGAAAATCTACATCCCCAATCATAATCCCACTCTACAACTTCATCAATTGCTCCTTGTAGCTTTCTGATTATATGCTCCGTGTTCCTACCTCTTTTCCACAAGGCCCCATCATCCGCAAACAGTGACCTACCTATATCCACTGGTACCTTTGTGCAGACATCATTGATCATAATGATGAAAAGTAACGGGCTAATCACACTACCCTGAGGTGTGCCATTTCCCACTATGTACTGTTTTGATAATTCTGACCCAATCCGAACTTGAATTTTCCTACCAAACAAAAAATCTTCTATCCAATTAAAAACTCTCCCACCAACTCCCATCTTGTGCAGTTTAATTAACAATCCTTCCTTCCATGTCATGTCATAGGCTTTTTCAATGTCAAAAAACACTGCAACTACTGACTTTTTATTTGCCTGGGCCTTTCTTATTTCAGTCTCTAACCTTCTCACTGAGTCCATGGAATTCCTTCCCTTCCTAAAACCACTGATAACTTGCCAGCATTCCTCTCTTCTCAAGCTCATACGATAATCTTTCAGTTATCATCCTTTCCATTACCTTACATATATTTGATGTTAGTGCTATTGGCCTGTAGCTAGTGGGTTTTGACGGATCCTTGCCAGGTTTCCAGATTGGAATTACTACTGCTTCTTTCCATGCACTTGGTAATCTTCCCTCCTCCCACACTCTGTTGTAAAGATGCAGTAACTTCAAGGGTGCTCCTTCTCCTAGATTTTTTAGCATAACATAGCATATTAGATCTTTCCCTGGGGTGGTTGGTTTTGATCTCTTTATTGCTCTCATCATCTCTGCCGACGTAAATGGTTCATCAATTATATATATCATCAGTTTCTTCCCTCTGTTTAACACACCTGGGTGTTGACTCATTATTCTTTCCCTTCTCTTTCTCCCTTCTTCAGACAAATTTTCTGAACTGTGTGTCTGTACAAATGACTTGGCCATGATCTCAACCTTTATCCCTGCTGGAGACTGCTGTTTCCTCCTCAGATATCATTACTGGATATTCCCAATCCCTTCTATCTCCCCCCATCCTCTTAATCATTCCCCATACCTCTCCCACAGGCATTGTTCTTCCTATTTTGCTGCAAAAATTCCTTTAACTTGCCCTTTTAGCTTGACGTATAGTTCTTCTCACCACTGCCAGTGCCTTCTTATATTGAATTAAATGCTGCATATTATGGGTTCTTTTAACTAGTCTGAATGCTCTATTTCTGTTTTTTACAGCCTGACAACATTCCTCTGTCCACCATGGTACCAGTTTTATATTCATCCTATTTTTACTCCTGGGTATAGATCTTTCTGCTACCAATATAATTGCTGAAGTCACCTGACTGTTTAATTCATCTATATCTCCAGAAATGTCAATTTTTGTCAATGCTTCTTCACTTAACTTCTGAAACTTACCCCAATCTGCTTTTCCAAATGCCCACTTTGGGATTCCACCACCTGATCTTACTTTAACTCTTTCACCCACTGAACATGAAACTGGGTAGTGATCACTGCCTACCGTTAAAGCAGTCCGAACTCCCCAGTTACTGATGCCAGCCAAGGTATTAGACACTAAAGTAATATCTAATACTGACTCAGTTCCTGTTGTTGTGTTTATCCTTGTTCCTCTACCATCATTCATACACACCAAATCTCTTTCTTCCATCAAATCTTCAATTACCTTTTCATTTGAATCTGTAAACAAATCGTGAGCATTGAATCTGCACACACTACTTTATGTCTGTTTTGTCCTTGTATCCTTAGTAGGCTGTCCAAATCCAACCTTTTACATGGATTGTAGTAGTTAATTATAACCATTTCCTCCCCTCTCTCCCATATTTCCACCACTATGTATTCCTGATCATCTCCTTTTTCCAGTACTCTATATAGTATGCCTTGCTTGATTAACCTAGCACAACCCCCTCCACCCCCTAGATTTCTATCTCTCCTTATCATTGTATACCCATATACCACAAAGTCTAAAGTTGGTTTCAACCAAGTCTCCTGAATACACACTATATCCGGTTTTACAACCATTTCTTTAATAAACGTCTTGAATTCCTGCCTACTGGCTGGTAAGCTCCTTGCATTTCATTGCAAAAGAATCACCATAATGAGTGTTAACCAACCCATGACACTTCTTGGTTTGACTGATTAGTGAGGTTCTCCCTCACTTCTTCCCATGTCAGTCCTACTAACCCTAAATGGTTCACTGCTGCTTTGACCACCAGCTGAATTTTGTCACTTTTTGACATTACCTCAGCTGTACTATTAATCACTCCTGCAATGAATGTTACTAGAGCCTTTTTGTCTACATAAATCCTGTCATTTGTTCTTTGTTGCATCTCTCACATCCCTCTTGCTCCCTGTTCATTAGGAGCATTATTCTGTTCTCTTGACATTTTTACAGCTTCTGCATAAGTGATCTTTCTTTTCACTCTTATTTCTTGAATTTTATTCTCTCATCTCATAACCTCACATATTATAAGTTCCTCCACAATTGCAGCATTTTGATTACACTCCTGTTCCACACTTTCCACACTCATGATCACCCCCACATCTAGCACATCTCCTCTGCCTATTATAGCTTTTAACTATGTGTCCAAACCTTTGATAATTATAACACCTCAATGGTTTCGGCACATGCACTCTTACTGGGTAACTCATGAAACCCAGGAACACTTACCCTGGCACTCTTTCTTCTTCAAATTCAATCAATACTGTTTCACTTTCCCTTTTCACTCCCTCCTTTGTTGTTTTCAGTCTTTGAACATTCACTACTTTTCCTCCTTTGATATTCCTCTTTAACTCCTCCATATTTATACTCTTTGGTAACCCTGTGATCACTCCTTTGTATCCATCACCACTTCATGCTCCCACCCATCCTGTGTATTCCACCTTGCATTTTCCTCTCTTAATCTGAGTGCTTCCTCAAGCTGTTCCTCATTCACACCTCTTACCAATAGGTTGCCATCTTCAAGGACTTTTGCAAATTCTGTTTCCCCTATCTTATTTGCCAGTGTTGTTGGTAGCACAAATAGGTTAATTCTCTTCATGTTTCCTTGAGCCTTCTCATTAAACCTTATTATGACAACACCTTCTCTCTGAACTTGTTCATCTTCCTCACTTTCAAGCTCTTTCCACTATCATTTCTTATTCTTTTACTCCCTTTGTCTCAGTTTCCATTCATCCGTCCCCTCACTATCTCCTTATTCCCTTTAATTCTCCCTTCACAACCATCCATTTCTCCACAGCTGCCTCACCAAAGGCAGCAGTTCGGCAGCTTGCTCAGCCTTGCTGTAACCTGCCGGAACCAGAAACACAAGCACGTGCAACACCACCTCAACACACTCCCCCAAGCAGTTCCTCGGGACTTTGAGCCACTCCTCTTGGCACTAACTTGTCCTTATCCTTCTTATTTCCTGCCTAATGCCCTTGTAATTTGTCTTACTCTAATTTAAAGCTCTCCCACAAGGACCATGCCTATCCTTATCTATAGCTATCCTGAAAGATAAGGAGTTGTGGTCACTGTTCCTTAACTGCTCGCCCACTGAAAGGTCAGTTACATGTCCAGGCTCATTACCCAACTCAGGTCCAGTACAGCCCCTCCTCTCGTTGGACTGTCCACATATTGAATAAGAAACCCTCCTGGATACACTTAACAAACTCTGTGCCACCCAGATCCTTTGCACTAAGAAGGTCCCAGTTTATAACCATATAACCATATAACAATTACAGCACGGAAACAGGCCATCTCAGCCCTTCTAGTCTGTGCCAATGCCTACACTCACTTAGTCCCACTGGCCTGCACTCAGCCCATAACCCTCCATTCCTTTCCTATCCATATACCAATCCAATTTTACTTTAAATGACAATACCGAACCTCCCTCTCCCACTTCTACTGGAAGCTCATTCCACACAGCTACCACACTCTGAGTAAAGATATTCCCCCTTAAATTTTTGCCCCCAACTCTCAAATCATGTCCTCTTGTTTGAACCTCCCCTACTCTCAATGGAAAAACCTATTCACGTCAACTCTGTCTATCCCCCTCATAATTTTAAATACCTCTATCAAGTTCCCCCTTCAACCTTTACGCTCCAAAGAATAAAGACCTAACGTGTTCAGCCTTTCTCTGTAACTTAGCTGCTGAAACCCAGGTAACATTCTAGTAAATTTTCTCGGTACTCGCTCTATTTTGTTGACATCTTTCCTATAATTCGGTGACCAGAATTGTACACAATATTTATATTTATATATTCGGAAAATTGAAATTTGACATTTGAAAATTGAAATCCCCCATGACAACAATCCCATTAGCCTTATTAAGGAAACAAATTTCCTTAATCTGATTACATATTTGTTCCTCAATGTCCTGGTGGCTACTGGGGGGTCTGTAGAACAGTCCAATCAGTGTGGTTGCACCCTTCCTATTCCTGAGTTCCACCCAAATGGACTCGGTGTCTGCCCGCCACCCCCCATTATGTCTCCCCGAGTGCATCTGTCATATTGTATCTGATTAGTAGTGCAACTCATCCCTTCCTTTTTTACCTGCTCTATCTTTTCTAAAACTTGAAAAACCTGTTACATTAATCACCCATTCTTACCCTCTCTCTCAACCGAGTTTCCGTAATGGCCACCAACGTAGTAGTTCCATGTACTGATCCATGATCTAAGTTAATCATCTTTAATACTCCTAGCATTGAACTACACACACTTTAAACAATCCAATCCATCATACCTGTTATTTCTATTTTGCCTTTCAAGACTTACCCTGACATCTACTTTCTTGTCTGATCGTTCACTTGCTGACATGGTACCATCACCTCACCCACTCATTCATCCATGCTATCACCCCATTCTTACTTGTACTAGCCCATGGCGCAGGGAGCAATCTGGAGATTACTGTCTTGGAAGTCCTTTACTTTAGCCTCTTTCCTATCTCTATGTACTCACTGTGTAGGACCTCTTCCTTTTTCTGCCTATGCACCATGACCTCTGGCTGTTCATCCTCCCCCTTGAGAATGTCCTACAGCCTTTCTGATACAACCTGGACCTTAGCACCCAGCAGGCAACACAACATTCTGATGTCTCCCTCGAGGCCACAGAATGTCCTGTCTATCCCCCGATCACTACCGCACTGCCTAACTTTGTGCTTCCCTCTCGATCCTCAGAACCAGCCAGGCTGCGGCTTCCATGCTCTAACGGGTCATCGCCTCCAGCGGTATCCAAAGGTGTGTATTTGTTGCTGAGGGGAAGGGCCACTGGGGAACCCTGTACTGACCTCTCCTGGTGGTCACTGACTGAGTTGGTAGAGCTATGAGGCAGCAAAGCAAGCTGCCCCACCTCTGTGTCGCCCTCTATTTCACAGGGACGAGAATGCTCAGTTATCAAGTGTATCCAAAGGTGAGACCAATAGTTATTTAGATGCTGAAATCTGATTTGAGATTAGACTTAAAAGATGAACAAGGCCTAGGATGAACTGTGCACAGGTTTGAGGGGACATATGATTTACTCCTGCTCCTATTATCTGTTTGTTCTTTTGGTGAGTTCATTGCCACTGAATCAACACTGAACCTTCACTAACCTTAATCCTCTTCAGCAAAAAGCGACTGGGAAGATCCTGTTTGGTTGCATCTGCCAACACCTGAGGCTGGTTGAGGAGGATTACTTCGGTGTGGAGTTTGGCAATCGCCATGGGAACATGGTAAGTAATGACCTTTTTCAGTCAAATGGTGGCAAATGTAGTAGCAACATGAAGTTTAGAGAATTGATTCTCAGACCAAATCAAACACAAACCCGAAGAAAAATTCAGAGAAGAGCTAAACAAGCAGTTATTCAGTTTATTAGAATGGTAGTTACTAACTTTTTTCTGTAAACGTCTCAAAGCACGTTTACAGTAGCCAGGATGTGGAGTACACGTTACAGCCGGAGATAGAAAAGGAGATAAAAAGGGCAATGTTACGATGGTCATAGGGATTCCAACATATAGGTAGATGGGGAAAATTAGGTGGGTGCTGGAGAAGGAATTTGTTGAATGCTGATGGGGTGGTTTTTTACAGCAGCTCACTAGGGAAAAGGCAATTCTGTATTGTGTGTTGTGTAATGAACCAAATTTGATTAGGGAGCTTAAGGTAAAAGGAATCTTTAGGAGGCAATGATCATCGTATGATAGAAGTCACCGGCCAGTTTGAGAGAAGTTGGAACTGGATGTTTTGATATTAAAGTTGAGTAACATTAATTACAGAGGCATGAGAGAGGAGCCGGCCACAACTGATTGGTAGAGGACACCAGCAGGGATGACAGAAGAGCAGCAATGGCCGGAATTTCTGGGGGCAGTTCAGAAAGCAGGGAATCATTTTTTCTTAAAGAAGATACGTTCTAAAGGGAGGATGAGGCAACTGTGGCTGACAAAGGAAGTCAAAAACAACATAAAAGCAAAAGTGTGGGCATCCAACATAGCAAAAATTAGTAGAGGCTAGAGGGATAGGAAGTGTTTAAAAACCAGTAAAGGCAACTAAAGAAGCAATAAGGAGAGTAAAGATGAAAGATCAAGCCAATCATATAAAAGAATCAATATAATAAAAAACACAGAAGATTAGAAGAGAGGCAAGCATGTAAAATGGAACACTGGAAAACAACACCAGAGGGGGAGTAATAGAGGACAAAGAAAGTTCTGACAAACTGAATAAGTATTTTGTATCAATCTTCAATGTGGAAAACACCAGCTGTATGCCAGAAATTTGAGAGTATCAGGGGACAAAGGTGAGTATTGTCACGATTACTAAGGGAAAGGTGGTTGGGAGGCTGGTAGACAAGTCACCTGATGGATCTGAAAAAAGTAGCTCAAGAGATTTTGAAGGCATTAGTAATGATCTTTCAAGAATCACTGGATTCTGGATTTGTTCTGGAGGACTGGAAAATCACAAGTGCCAGTCCATTGGTTAAGAAGGGTGGGAGGCAGAAAACAGGAAAGAACAGGCCAGTTAGACTGACTTCAGTGGCTGGAAAAGTGGTGGATTTCATTATGAGAGTCAGAGAGAAGTATAGCACAGAAACAGGACCTTGGCCCACCTAGTCTGTGCCAAACCATTTAAACTGCCCAGTCCCATCAACCTGCACCAGCATCAAATCCCTCCTTCCCTTCTATCCATGTACCTATCCAAACTTCTCTTAACCATTGACATTGAGCTCACATGTATTGGCAGCTCATTTCACACTGTCACAACCCTCTGAGTGACGAAGTTTCCCTTAAATTTTTCACCTTTCACCTTTAACCCATGACTTCTAGTTGTAGTCCCACCCAACCTCAGTGGAAAAAGCCTGCTTGCATTTACCCTAACTATACCCCTCATAATTTTGTATACCACTATCAAATCTCCCCTCAATCTTAAAGGAATAAGGTACTAACCACTGCAGCCAATGTCAAGCAGGCTCTAGATCAGTGGTTCCCAACCTTTTTTTGGCCATGCCCCACCTAATCACCTCTAAAATCCTGATGCCCCCTGTGGTGATATATAATTCTTATTATTCAAAAAGTGAACTCCTGTTCACCTGGAGGAAGCCTAAAAGACCATTAACTTGGTTTAAACAAGCTTCCAAAGAACATGGCATTCATGAAAGAGAAAAATAAAAGAACCGAAGGACTGTTAAAGTTCTGAGGAAGAAATTACTAAGAAATTGTAAAAAAAAAGAACATGAAGTGATATTAAAATAATAATATGAATAATAATAAATAAAACAATGCCAATTCATTTCTACAGCATACAAAGACAGATACACCGTTTAAAAGAGATGATGCAATGTACACACCTTCACACCACCAAGAACCAAAAGCTACTGCAAAAAGCAGCATTGGTGCGACCTCGTACGAGTTTCTTACGCGTTTGGACTTGTTCATTCGTTCCTTCCTACATCAGTCAATTCATTAATTTAATTATGAAAGCCATTTGATGGTTGTAATGATGGTGATACACTATATATACAGTATGTACTCAATTACACATGTACATACACACAAGTATTTTTATGTATGCATACTGTATATACACATATGTATTAACTCGAACACACACTCATACTCACACAGACTTACTAGAAAAAATTCACTGTTATTAACTCATTCTCGAATTTCCCCCCTTAAAAATCAAATTACCCCCTGGGGGCGTACGCCCCACATTGGGAACCACTGCTGTAGATGACCTGAATGATGTGATCAACATGCATGAAACAGCACACTCCTGATGCCTTCACCACCATTTTGCAGGATTTTAACCAGGCCAGCTTGAAAAAGTCACTAAGCAATTATCATCAACAAAACACCTGTACCACCGTTACACCACTATTAAGAATGCTTACTGTGATATCCCGCACCCTCACTTCAGGAAGTCTGATCACCTGACTATACTGCTACTCCCTTAGTATAGGCAGAGACTGAAGACTGCAGCACCAGTAGTGAAGTCCAGGAAGGTGTGGACAATGGAAGCACAGGAGTGCCTACAGGACTGCTTTGAATCGGTGGACTGGATTGTATTCAGGGATTCATCTTCGAATCTGGATGAGTATGCTGCAGTTGTTACTGACTTCATTAAAACCTGTGTGGATGAGTGGAATGTGCCTACAAAAACACGCTGTGCATTCACAAAGTAAAACTCATCGATGAGTCAGGAGGTTTATCATCTGCCGAGGTCTAGATCTGTAGCATTTACGTCTGGTGACTCAGGTCTGTACCAGAAAACCAGCTATGATTTGCAGAGAGCTATTTCAATAGCAAAGAGACAATACCGAGTGAGGTTGGAGGTGACATCAGATGCACGTCAACCCTGGCAGGGTTTGCAGGCCATTACTTCCTGCAAAGTGAAACCTAATAGTATGAATGACAGTGATGCTTCACTACCAGATGAACTCAACGACTTCTATGCACGCTTTGAAAGGGAGAATATAACTACAGCTGTGAAGATCCCTGCTGTATTCGGTGACTCTGTGATCTCTGTCTCTGAGGCCAATGTTAGGCTGTCTTAAAGGAGGGTGAACCCTAGCAAGGCGGCAGGCCCCAATGGAGTAAAGCTCTGAAAACTTGTGCCAACCAACTGGCAGGTGTATTCAAGGGCATTTTCAACCTCTCACTGCTATGGTCAGAAGTTCCCACCTGTTTCAAAAAGGCAACTATTATACCAGTGCCAAAGAAGAATAATTTGAGCTGCCTTAATGACTATCACCCAGAAGCACTCACATCTACAGTGATGAAATGCCTTGAGAGGATGGTCATGACTAGACTGAACTCCTGCCTCAGCAAGGACCTGGACCCACTGCAATTTGCCTATCGCCACAATAAGTCAACAATAGCTTCAATCTCAATGGCTCTTCACACGGCTTTAGATAACCTGGATAACACAAACACCTATGTCAGGATGCTGTTCATCAACTATAGCTCAGCATTTAATACCATCATCCCCACAATCCTGATTGAGAAGTTGCAGAACCTAGGTCTCTGTACCTCCCTCTGTAATTGGATCCTCGACTTCCTAACCAGAAGACTACAATCTGTGCGGATTGGTGATAACATATCCTCCTCGCTGATGATCAACACCAGCACACCTCAGCAATGTGTTCTTAGCCCACTACTCTTTTCTCTCTATAACAATGACTGTGTGGCTAGGTATAGCTCAAATATCATTTATAAATTTGCTGATGATACAACCATTGTTGGTAGAATCTCAGCTGGAGACAAGAGGGCATACAGGAGTGAGACATATAAACTAGTGGCGTGTAGTCACAGCAACAACCTTGCACTCCACGTCAGTAAGACCAAGGAGCTGATCGTGGACTTCTGAAGGAGTAGGACGAGGGAACATGAACCAATCCTCAGAAGTGGAGAGAGTGAGCAATTTCAAGATCCTGTGTGTCAAGATCTCTGAGGATCTAACCAGATCCCAACATAGCAATGCAGCTAGCTATAAAGAAGGCAAGACAGCAGCTATAGTTCATTAGGAGTCTAAAGAGATTTGGTTTGATACCTAAAGCACTCAAAAACTTCTATAGATGTACCGTGGTAAGTATTCTTATAGGCTGCACTCACTTTCTGGTATGGAGGGAGGGAGTTATGCACAGGATTGAAAGAAGCTACAGAAAGTTGGAAAATTAGTCAGCTACATTTTGATACTAGCCTCCATAGTATCCACGACATCTTCAAGGAGTGATGCCTCAGAAAGGAGGCATCCATTATTAAGGACCCCCACCACCCAGGACATGCCCTCTTCTCTTTGTTACCATCAGGTCGGAGGTACAGAGCCTGAAGGCACACACTCAGCAATTCAGGAACAGTTTTTTCCCCTCTGCCATCCAATTCCTAAATGGGCATTGAACTCATAATCACTACCTCACTTTTTTATTATTTCCATTTCTGTACTTTTAAAAATTTAACTATTTTATATATATACACACTATTTGTAATTGACTTACTCCTTTATTTATTTTTCTATATTATCATGTATGGCATTGCACTGTTGTCACTAAGTTAACAAACTTCACAATGTAAACCTGATTCGGATCCTGACCAGTTCAAACTTTTCCTCTAACTCAGGTCCTCCAGTCCCAGCGACATCCTTGTAAATTTTTTCTCTACTCTTTCAATCTTATTTATATTTTCCTGTAGGGAGGTAACCAAAACTGCACATATTAGTTCAAACTAGGCCTCAGTAATGTTGAAAACAACTTCAACATAACATCCCATCTCCTGTACTCAATACGTTGATTTATGAAGGCTAAGGTGCCAAAAGCTTTCTTTACGACTTATCTACCTGTGATGCTACTTTCAATGAATTCTGGACCTGTGTTCCCATATCCCTTTGTTCTACCACTCTGCTGAGTGGCCTGCATAAGACCTACCCTGGCTGGTCCTATCAAAGTGCAACACCTCGCACTTGTCTGCATTAATTCCATCTGCCATTCTCAGCCCATTTTTCCAGCTGGTCCAGATCCAAATGCAAGCTCTGATTGTCTTCCACACTGTCCGCTACACCTCCTGTCTTGACGTCATCCACAAATTTGTTGATCCAGTTAACCACATTATCATTTAAATCATTGATATAGATGACAAACAACAATGGACCCTAGTGGGCCTACAGTACTCCACTAGGCCCAAGCCTCCAGTCAGAGAGGTAACCATCTACTACCACCGTCTGGCTTCTCTTCTCTTCACTTCACAGACTCTGTAAATACAGATGCAAAGAATCAGTTGAAGATCTCCCCCATCTCTCTTGGCTCTGCGCATAGATTACCATTTTGATCTCCAAGAGGAGCTATTTTGTCAGAGATGCCTATCTGTGTCTACAGATGGATATACTTAAAATGGAGGTTGATATATTTTTGATTACTAAGGGCATCCAAGGTTAAGACAAGAAGGCTGGAGAATGGAATTAAGAGGGAGATTAAATCAGCCATGATCAAATGACAGGGCAGATTTGACGGGCTTAATGGCCTAATTCTGCACCTATGTCTTATGGTCTTGTTACAAAGTTGTGTAGCCTGCAGTGCACAGTGATGAGGTCTCAACATTTGCAGACAGTAACCTTCTGAGAAGATCAGTGGCCATTCCCATGAGTTTCCTGTCCTTGTGTGGCAGTTTTATCTGTGCTTACTGGTTGAGATTGGGGAGTGCATTGGTGAAAGAAAGTTGAGGGTGTCCCTGTCCACTGAGATGCGTTTCTCCGCTGAAGAGATCTACCAGAATGAAGGAAGAGTCATATGCCCAACCCAGAAGCAGGGAATTCTTCACAAGATTCACAAGGGTGTGGAAACCTTCTCCGTATATAAAGAGCCCAAGTTGTTAAGGGAAATCTGAATGGATCTGTAAGTGCAGCAAATAGTTGCCTGCATGTGTGGGGAGCAAACAGTGCTCCAATGCCCAAAATAACATGCTTTCTTCACTAAAATCTATCAATTTATAGGAGGCATTAGCAGGGTAGACAGTCAGAATCTTTCTCCCAGCACAAAATTGTCAAATACCTGAGGACATGCATTTAAAATAACAGCTAGAAAGTTTAGGTTGTGTGTATCAAGTTTTCTTTTACATTCTGAGTAGAAGGTGCCTTGAACAGGTTGTGCTGGAAGTACTTTGCTTTAGTCTTCACTGTGGAAGGCACTACCTCTGTGGCAGAGGTCTGTGAGTGTCAGGGAGCAGGAAAGAGTGTGAGACAAACTGAAAGGTCTTAAGGTGGATAAGTCACCTAGACCAGATGGACAATATCCCAAAGTTCTGAGAGAGGTTGCTGAAGGGATAACGGATGCATTGGTCATGATCTTTCAAGAATCACTTGATTCTAGCATGGTCCCGGAGGATCAGACTCCACTTTTTAAGAAGGGGCCAAATGTCACTCCACTCTTTAAGAAGGGAGGAAGACAAAAGAGAAGAAATTATAGGCCAGTTAGTCTAACCTCAGTAGTTGAGAAAATTTTGGAGTCCATTATTAAGGATGAGCTCTCAGGGTGCTTGGAGACAAATGATAAGATGAGTCAAAGTCAGCATGGTTTCTGTAAAGGGAAATCTTGCCTGACAAATCTGTTAGAATTCTTTGAGGAATTAATAAGCAATGTGGACAAAGGAGAGGCAGTGGATGTCATTTACTTAGATTTTGAGAAGACATTTGATAAGCTGTCTCAACTGAGGCTGCTTAACAAGATAAAACCCAACGGTGTTACAGGAAAGATACTGGCATGGATAGAGGAATGGCTGACAGGCAAGAGGCAGTGAGTTGGAAAGGGGCCCTTTCTGGTTGGCTGTCCATGACTAGTGGTGTTCATTATCGGGACAGCTACTACGCACATTGTTTGTCAGTGATTTAGATAGTGGAGTTGATGGCTTTGTGGCAAAGTTTATGGATGATACAAAGATAGGTGGAGGGGTAGGTAGTGCTGAGGAAGCAATGCGATTGCAGCAAGTCTTAGACAAATTGGAAGAATGGGGAAAAAAGTGGAAGTTGTAATACAGTGTTGGGAAATGTATGATAATGCATCTTGGTAAAAGGAACAACAGTGTGGACTATTATCTAAATGGGGAGAAAATTCAAACATCAGAGGTACAAAGGAACTTAGGAATCTTCGTGCAAGACTCCCAGAAAGTTAATTCACAGGTTGAGTCTGTAGTAAAGATGGCAAATGCAATTTTGGCATTTATTTCAAGGGGAATAGAGCATAAAAACAAGGAGATAATGCTGAGGCTTTTTAAGACACTAGTCAGGCCGTGTTTGGAGTATTGTCAATGGTTTTGGGCCCCATATCTCAGAAAGGATGTATTGTCATTGGAGAGAGTCCAGAGGAGATTCACAAGGATAATTCTGGGAATGAAGGGGTTAACATATGAGGAGCATTTGGCAGCTTTGGGCCTGTACTCACTAGAATTTAGAAGAATGCGTGGTGATCTCATTAAAACCTACCAAATTTTAGAAAGTCCGGATAAATTGGATGTGGAGAGGATGTTTCCTGTGGTGGGTGTAACAAGATCTAGAGGGCAGAGGCCTAAAACTGAGGGGTGACCTTTTAGAAAAGAGGGACGGAGGAATTTTTTAGCCAGAGAATAGTGGAATGCTCTGCCACAGACTGCGGAGAAGGGCAAGTCCGTGGGTACATTCAAAGCAAAAGTTGATGGATTACTGACTGGCCATGGCGTCGAGAGATATGGTGAGAGGGCAGGTGTATGGCTTTGAGTGGGATCCAGGATCAGCAAAGTGGAATGGCGAAGCTGACTCAATGGGCTGAATGGCCTAATTCTGCTTCTATGTCTTATGGTATTATGGCTGGAAGCAGATCTTTTAGTGATGGTGCTGTTTGAAAGGCTGTTAGATAGGCAGATAAGTATGCAGCATATCGAGGGCAGGCAGAAGCAATTTAGTTTAATTCAGTATCATATACAACACAGGCATTACAGGCTGAGAGCTTTGTTCCTGTGCTGTACCATTCTATGTTCTTATGTCGGAAGCTGAGGGGCGAGTTTATAGTGGGGCATACAATCGTGTGGGTCATAGGCAATGAAAACAAGAGGTGATAGGTTTAAGCTGAGAGGTAAAAGCTGTAAATTTCCTCACACAGAGAGTCATGCATATGTGGAGCAAGCTGAAGCAGGTACAGTGACAACACTCAAAACCAGTTTGGATAATCGCATGGAGAGCAGGGGCGTGAGCCAGTTGGGCTAGCCGTGGACTAGTTGAGCGGAAGGTCCTGTTTCCAGGCTGAGTGACTTTATGAATCCATGAAATCAAAATCAGTTAGTTCATTCCTCTACTGATTCCGAGAAACAGCAGAGCTCTGCTGTGGCTGTTTGGGAAGAACTTGTGGCAGGGAAACTTAGAGTCTTTGTGCCCTTGGCCTCCATCGGGAGAGCAATTCAGGCATGGAAGCATGAAGGTCTTCCCAGAGATGACCACATATCACTGATTACTCCCTTGGAAAACCGGAGCCTATGACTGCACTGTCAATCAGAGAGGTTCCGATGTCAAAGGGAGTACTCTCCTCTGGGATGGGGCATCCCTTTGCCTCCTGCCCAAGATACTCGACCCGAGCTGAATGGCCAGCCATGGCCATTCCATTAAGCAAAGCTGCCACTGCAGGGATCTCAGCGGCTAAGAGCTGGAGGAAGCACTTGTGTCCGTTGTGGTCCACTCTGTGAGGGGCAGTGAGCTTCGTAGCAGCTGGTTGAACCGCAGTACTGTTCCGGATAAAACAAGCAACAAATTAGAGTGGTCTGGAGATTCGGCCAGCAGGGTGATCAGTTTTCCACTCTGGTTTATCTCACCAGTCTGAAGTGGTATGACATCACCGGGTGTGCACATGACTCTGGGAGAAGGACAAAGCTGCTAACGTGAACAATGCTTGGCTGTACAGACCATCATGCTGGCCATTCCCTAACTTCTGGGAAGTTTTACCTCCACAAACATGGAGGGAGTTATCTCAGCCCAAACAAGGAATCCTGATGTCAGGCCTTTCATCATCTACTGAATGTGTGAAGACTACCCTGTCACATGACACTGATCTGGAACTCTTGTCTATTTTCAGGTTTGGTTGGATCCCCTAAAACCCATTTTCAAACAAATCAGGGGTAAGTGTTTTGAAATGAGCTCTGCCAAAGCACCAAAAGTTGCTTTAAGTTGTGAATTTGTGGTCCATGTTCTCAGCTTGACCTTCACTGAGGTTCACAGAACAATTTGAAATCAGATTCAAAGGCAAACGTCACTTGAGTTATATTTTGGTCAGAATAATTTTCATTCTGTGTTCCTTTTCATATAGGTAGCTCAATCTATGACCTTCCGAACCAGGATGCTCAACAAATGTGGGATTGGTTGGACTATCACTTTAGATCTGAACAAATGTTGTCTCCCAAGATATTGTGTGTATTTTTACAATGCTGCAAGGTGTACTGGGGTAGGAGGCTGGCACTGAGGCAGTGAATGTGCTTGCCTTTACTTTTTCCCTTCTTCCTTTACCCTAGTTCTCCTGCCTTAGTATTTGCTTTGAATTTAGCCTTTTTCGTTCTGTCGTAAAGATGTTAAGCTGAAACATTATCTCCACTTCTTTCTTCAACCTGACCTGCTGAGTGTTTCCAGCAGTTTCTGACTGAGCGTTTGCTTGTTTCAGTGTAACTGTCTAACCCATGCAATGTCAAATACTAGAGGGCATAACTTTAGGATGAGAGGAGGGAAGTTTGAAGATGTTGTACAGAAAGTGGTAGGTGCGTGGAACACGCTGACAAGAGATGTAGTGGAAGTAGACATGTAGCAACATTTAAGGAGCACTTAGGGGATCCACATGAACTGGCAGAGAATGAAGGGATATGGATCACAGGCATCTTGTGGGATTAACTAGATTGGTACAGCCATCAACGGCTGAGGGCTCTGTTCCTGAGCTGTACTATGTACAGTACATCAAACAAAAGACATGACTGACATGAGCCTCGGGTAATTCGTTGTCTATTTCTTGACTGAGCTTTCTGTTCTTCCGAATTAAACTTGGTAAATTAAATCTGTTTATTATTGTCCCATGCACAGCGGTACAGTGAAGACCTTTGTTTTTCATGCCATCCATACAGATAACTTCATCAGGTCAGCACATCGAGGAAGTGCAAGGGAAAAGCAGTGAAACATCATGGTGTCCCAACAGATTTCACGACCAGATTCACCTGAGTTTGGTTTTACAGTGAGAGAGGGTGGCACTGAAGTTGATTCACTCACTCAGCGTAGTCATTATAGCTCTGCTGAGTTGATTCTGCAGAGATCACTGTAACCAAGGCAGTGTCTTTATCAACACCAGTAACTCCAGGTTTAGGATGGTCAGGCTGGATGTGCATTAAGCTCCCTCCACCTCTCTGCTTGGCCTTCGCTCCTCAGAGTTAAATTAAAGGGGTTCACTCCCTAACCTATGATATGCAATGACTGCTTTAGTTGGGTGGAGCTATTCCTGACTTCTGTCCTAAACAGGACTATCCTAGATAGAATTGAATGCACCTTCAATTAAATTAAGATTTGTTCTTATTGAAAATGTAACTGGTTTGGAAATCCCATGAACATAAAGAAGCAGATTCTGTGTTAGTTAATTGTGTGCATGCCTGCTTTCAGTGTGCCTGTCTGTCACGTGACATGAGAAGAGCAGTGGAGACACAAATCCCTCTACTTCACAATCCACTCTAATGTAAATGGCCATTATTTTGATTGTCACATGTGACACTGGTGAGGATCTCTTGCTTTTGCCAATGGGCTCAGAAACAAGTATCTGGAGATAACTGAGATGTATTTGCATACAGCTAAGGAAAATTACTAACTCCCTCCCTCCACAGATTCTATCTGATCTGATGAGTGTTTGCAGCATTTTCTGTTTTTGGTGATAAAAGGAGCAAACTCCCACCGTGGATTTGAGTCCAGAATCTAAAGTACGAAGGCCCAGTATACAAGGGAACAGGGGTCATTTTATAACTGAAGACCAAACCACAGTTACTGTAACTAAATCTTCCACTCAATACAAACTTCGGGAGGTTGGATAATTCATGCCATTGGATAATGGAACCAAAAGTTCTCTTCTTTTTGCTCCAGATACCAGCATCAGCAGTCTTTAGTGTCTCTCTTTTCTTTTGAATAGGTGAGAAGAATGTTCTGTTCCAGTTTGTAGTGAAGTTCTTCCCACCAGATCCCAGCCAGCTGAAGGAGGAACTGACAAGGTGGGAACAGACTATCGCCTGATCTCTCAGATGATAGTTTCATAAAGTTTTGAATGACCAGATCAGAATGTTTGAAGTATTCAAATGCGATCAGATTCGGACCCCCTTGGGGCTTCTGGGAAGGTCACACAGTAGGTCAAGGAAAGCTGGGACAGTGGAACACAAAAAGTAGGAGCAGGTTTAAATCACTCAAGCCCTCAATATCTGCCCAAACCTCAATTCTGCATAGCCTTCAATTCTCTGATCTGTCAAGAGTGTATGTACCACCACCTTAAATGCATTTAATAATCCAACCTCCAATACCCTCTGGATAAGAAATCACAAGGATTCACCAACCCCGTGAGAAGAAATTTTGGCTTACCCCTATTTTAAATGACCAGTTCTTTATTTTGAAACTATGTCCCCTCGTGATAATTTCTGCAGAAAATTCTTCAATGCCTCTTTTCACTCTTAAGATTCAGTCATTTTGACATTGCTCCCACTGTCCAATATCTGTTCCCTTGCAAAGGATCAAAGCAATGGATGATAGTTTGGGGGCATTGGCTATACGAATACTTTGAGCCCAATTTGCAAAGGACTCTGATACATTAAGACAAGTATAGATGAGGTACATGTGGTCTACACTTCCCATAGGCTAGTCAGCATGACTAATATCCCAGAAAGGATAACACCATTATGTTTCTTTTTTCTGTAATTTATTTTTTATTGAAGTTCATCATTAAACAAACATTTCCATAAGATGTACTTCAGACATTGTACATATATATCATACAATCATATATATCACAAATCTCCACAAAGTATTTATCTGAGGTATACACTTATAGAAAAGAGTGGGAAAAAAAACAAGCAAAAGGAAAAAACTATGTACAAGTAGGGAGTGATCCATTTTTTTACAACAAATTCATTTATTTGTGAGAATAAAATCAGGCCTATGAGGCATTATGTAGTTAAACCATTTTCCCAGTATGAATCAAATTGTTCCAGCTTATGATTAACAGATGCTGTTACCTTCTCCATTTTGTAAATGTCCATTGTAATTTCCATCTATGTATTTAAAGTTGGGCTCTCCTGTGATAATCATTTCCTAGTAAGAGTCTTTTTACCAGCCACCAACAGTATATTCATTAAATATTTATCTCTTTTCAACCATTCTTGAGGTATATATCCAAAATATATGGTCTTAGTCTCTAAGGGTATTTCACATTTAAATATATTTCAATGACTAAAAGCATGCTTATGGCCTTCTGATCTTTAATTCAGAACTTTCAAGTTGCCAGTTATCTATAATTATCACAATAGGGCATGGGAACAGCAGACTAGTCTGTCTCAACACTCAAAGGAAAGCAGTTTTGATTCACCATAGACTGAGAGAGCTGTTGGTTCACAAGACAGATTCACTGCCTTCTGAGGAAACATTGAGCCAACTTGGTCTGTACTCAGAGGGCTGGAAAATAAAATGGAATCTCATTTAAAAATACAGAATTCGGATAGGACTGGATCAGCCGGATGCATGGAGGATATTATGTCTGCCTTTCGGGATAGCGATCCAGCGGTCACCACTTCAGTATAATTAGGATTGAAAGGAGAGGACATTTCATTATGCAAAAGATGTGTGGAATCCACTATAGAGGCTAAGTGGTTGAATCTACTTAACAAGGAGGTGAACGCATATAAAAGTTAACATCATAAAAAGTAGCAAAAGACATGGGGAGAGAATGGACATATAGCAAAGTGATAGAGGATCATCCAAAGACATTGAATAGTCAAACAGGCAAAGGGTTGAGCTCCTGCTTCCCAAGTTTCTAGACCTCATAGTAACGATGCTAAGATTACTAGAATGGTGAATTAAAATGCCCAATACATTTCAGAATTTGGCTTCTGAGATGGAAAATGACAGAATGCAGAAACTAATTAATCCTGCCTTCCACATAACAATACACACACATACACACACACAATCTGTTCATTTTACTTCTGTTGTCTCAATTTCCTTTGTTTCGTATATGGTTTCATTTGGGCTTTTGGTCTTCAGATCCCATTTAGCTTTCCTGTGCTTATAAATCATCACATTTTCTGGCCCTGGTGTGAGCCATAGGTCAATTGGAACTTCCTTACCTTGATACAAAAGTCTTAGGCACATCATCAAGAGTGAGTCTCCAGTACAGTGGTTAGGGAGGAGGCCAACGTAACAAGCAAAGATTAACTGGTCTTTTATTTCACTGCTGTTGGCTGGGCCTTGCTGTTCATAAACTCAGACTCCATTTCAAGTGTATTTAGTAGTCTTTAAGAGATTTACGAATGCAAGTTTCCAATTTTCCCTCCTGAACCTAATAAAGTGGCCACTGAGTGTATGTACGGTCAAATTCAGTTAGATCACATTTCTTTCCCATTGTGAAGTATGGTCTGAACAACAGCTGAAAATCTTGACCATGTCTACATGCTTTAATTCATTGAGTTGCTGCCACATGATTGATTGATATTTGCATTAATGAGCAGGTGTAATAAAGTGGCCACTGGGTTTATGAATTTAACTAAGAAAAACAAATGTGGGGGACTGTTTAGGTAGTTCTGTATCATATAATCCATGGATTATACAGTCAAATAAATGTTCTCTGTCATCGTAATTGTTCACTGTTCCTTAAGAAATGATACCCACTGCTGTCCTTTTCCAAACAAGTGAGGTACAACCCAAACACCCCACAACCAAAGATCAAGTAATTGAACTTTACTTCTTGTGACTAACAATTTGGGAAATATTTTGTACAGCTGTTTCACTGAACAATAAAACACTTGCATCTATGAGTATCAGCAGGAAGAGCACACATCTCCAGTGGAATCCATGACTGCAGATACACAGGTCAACACAAGTTGCCTCAAATCAGTGTTGGAATCCGGGTCTTCTGGCACAGCTTCACTATCAGCTCTCTCGATGACATTATTGTGGGCCTTCATTAGAGTCCTTTCCTCAACTGGAAGAAATTCCCACCAATTGGATATTAGGAGGAACAAAGCCTTTGCTGTCAATCCCTTTGCACGGACTTTGTAATTTCTTTTTCTTCACATCCCTCCCTGAGGACTTCCCAGTTTGTGTGGTCCATGTCTAGTCTGGAGGTGAGCTAAGCAAACATCCCTTCATCACAAATCTTTCCTATGCCTCAGCTCAAAGCCTTTACCCATTCTAACTCTCTTCTCCCAACTTCATTTCTCTCTAAACAGTTCCCCCAAAACGGTCACTCATTCTCCATCTCACTCCCAGTCAGTCTGCCCCAAATTTCCTCTCTCACAGACTTTGTTATAAACCTATGAAACAAACAGGAGATCTCACAGTGTGTGGTTATAGCTTTACAAACTCAGCAAAGAGTTTGATTTTTGCAGACAACTGACAGTATGTGTTTTTCTCCCAGATTCCCAGTGTTTCTTTTCACTTCCTTTGGTAATTCCAGACAATTATTCTACACTTACACCTTCCCTGGGACATTAAAATGAAAGACCGTGCACCATTTAACGTCAAATACATTTCATAACAGGTAGCCATCAGGCTCATCGTCTATGCTGGTTTTCTGATCATTCCCATGAGTCTCTCACCCCCGCTTGTTTCCCTGTTCACTTGGAGCACAGTGCTCAGATCCAGTTGCCTTGCTATAGGAAGGATATGGAAGCTTTAGGGAGGTACAGAGGAGATTTATTAGAATGTTGCCTGGGTTACAAAGCATGTCATATGAGGATAGGCTGAACGAGCTTACACTTTTCTCTTTGGAATGATGGAGAATGGGAGGTGACAATAGAGGTGTACAGATAATAAGGGGCATATATAGAGAGCTTTTCCCAGGGTGGAAATGGCTAATATGAGAGGGCATAATAAGAGGAAAGTATAGGAGGTATATTAGAGGTATAGCACTGTACAGAAGTCTTGGACACACACATATATATTTGTAGCTAGAGTGTCTAAGACACTTGCATGGTCATGAATTTGTCAAATTGGAGAAGTGGGAGCAAAGGATGTTGGGAATGGTGAGGGTGGAGCACCACAGGAGGAGTGTGGGACAGGTGGCAGAGAAGGAGTGCCAGGGGAGGGGTGGGGTTAGTTTGGGTGCAGACACCAGGCAAGGTCATTTGATTCCAAATAATTGGTTTATTGATCATTACAGAAATTTTTCCTGATGCTCCCCACTCGTTCCCTTCTCCCTTCCCCTTTTCCCAACCATGATTCCCCTCTCCCTTCCTTCTTCCCACTCTCAGTCCACAACAGAGACTCACATCAGATTCAGGTTTATTATCATCAGTCACATATACTATGAAATTAGTTTTTTTTGTGGCAGCATAAAATTACTACAGTACTGTGCAAAAGTAATAAGTGCCCTAGTGTATGTATGTGCCTAAGATTTTTGTACAGTGCTATGGGCATTTTTGCTCTGAGAGTGATGAGCATGTGGAACGCACGGTCAGGGGTGGTGGTCAAGGCAGATCCAGTCTGGAGATTTAAGAGACTCTTAGACCAGCACAGGGATGAAAGAAACCTGGGGACTATGTGGAAAGGAAAGGTTGGATTGCTCTTGGAGTAGGTTAAAAGATTGACACAATATTCATGGGCCAAAGGGCTTGTACTGCCTTATTCTTGATCTTCTGTGTAACGTTCTGTCGCATGCCTATTATCTACTGATCCCACTGCTTCTCCTGCCATCCACCCACACTGGAGGAGACTTACAGCAGCCAAATAATCCACCAGCATTGCCTTGGCATGTTGGAGGAAACCTATGTGCCACAGGGAGAACGTGCAAACTCCACACAGACAGCACCCAAGGTCAGTGAGCTATGAGATGGCAGCAGCACTATGACTCCCGCTCCACCACAGATCTTCCTTCTTACTCTCTCTACCCCCTCCATTCTTTTCCCTGCATTTAGGACCTGGGATTATTCTACCTTTTACAATACTGATGGGAAAGGTAGAATAATCCCATCTTTCAGATCCCCAGTCAGGGTCAAAGTCCTGAATTCAGGTCTTTGATCTGAAGTATTAACTCAAAATCAAAGTCAATGTCAAGTTTACTGCTATTTGCACAAATACATGTATCAGAGGTTAAATGACAAATTTACTTACAACTGCATCACAGGCACAGGGCATCATATGATTAGAATCAGAATCAGATTCATCATTACTGACATACGTTGTGAAACTTGTTTTGCAGAATCAGTGCAGTGCATAAAAATTATGTAAATTACAAAAAGCATATATCGAAATAAATAGTGCAAAAAGAGAGTCAGTGTAAGATGATCAAAATGGTCATGGCATTGCTGAATTGTAGAGATTAGGTTGTGCTGGGTGACTAAAGAGCCAATTGGTTAAAGGGAAGTAGCTATTCTTGAAGCTGTTGGGTAGCTGAGACACCTCAGATTCTGTACCTCCTGCTGAAAAAGCTGCAAAACGATAGCATTACGCAGGTAGTGGGGATCTTGATGGCAGTTGTTGCCTTAATGAGCACCTAACCAGTCAGAATACTTTCAACAGTACATCTGTAGAAATTTGTTAAGAGTCTCAGTATCACACAAACTTCCAATCACCAGGTCAGTGTGTAAACCCTAGCCATGGACCTCCTCTCCAATCACCAGGTCACTGTGGAAACCTTAGCCATGGACCTCCTCTCCAATCACCAGGTCACTGTGTAAACCTTAGCCATGGACCTCCTCTCCAATCACCAGGTCACTGTGTAAACCTTAGCCATGGACCTCCTCTCCAATCACCAGGTCACTGTGTAAACCTTAGCCATGGACCTCCTCTCCAATCACCAGGTCACTGTGTAAACCTTAGCCATGGACCTCCTCTCCAATCACCAGGTCACTGTGTAAACCTTAGCCATGGACCTCCTCTCCAATCACCAGGTCACTGTGTAAACCTTAGCCATGGACCTCCTCTCCAATCACCAGGTCACTGTGTAAACCTTAGCCATGGACCTCCTCTCCAATCACCAGGTCACTGTGTAAACCTTAGCCATGGACCTCCTCTCCAATCACCAGGTCACTGTGTAAACCTTAGCCATGGACCTCCTCTCCAATCACCAGGTCACTGTGTAAACCTTAGCCATGGACCTCCTCTCCAATCACCAGGTCACTGTGTAAACCTTAGCCATGGACCTCCTCTCCAATCACCAGGTCACTGTGTAAACCTTAGCCATGGACCTCCTCTCCAATCACCAGGTCACTGTGTAAACCTTAGCCATGGACCTCCTCTCCAATCACCAGGTCACTGTGTAAACCTTAGCCATGGACCTCCTCTCCAATCACCAGGTCAGTGTGGAAACCTTAGCCATGGACCTCCTCTCCAATCACCAGGTCACTGTGTAAACCTTAGCCATGGACCTCCTCTCCAATCACCAGGTCACTGTGTAAACCTTAGCCATGGACCTCCTCTCCAATCACCAGGTCACTGTGTAAACCTTAGCCACGGACCTCCTCTCCAATCACCAGGTCACTATGTAAACCTTAGCCATGGACCTCCTCTCCAATCACCAGGTCAGTGTGTAAACCTTAGCCATGGACCTCCTCTCCAATCACCAGGTCAGTGTGTAAACCTTAGCCATGGACCTCCTCCCCAATCACCAGATCAGTGTGTAAACCTTAGCCATGGACCTCCTCTCCAATCACCAGGTCAGTGTGTAAACCTTAGCCATGGACCTCCTCTTCAATCACCAGGTCACTGTGTAAACCTTAGCCATGGACCTCCTCTCCAATCACCAGGTCACTGTGTAAACCTTAGCCATGGACCTCCTCTCCAATCACCAGGTCACTGTGTAAACCTTAGCCATGGACCTCCTCCCCAATCACCAGGTCACTGTGTAAACCTTAGCCATGGACCTCCTCTCCAATCACCAGGTCACTGTGTAAACCTTAGCCATGGACCTCCTCCCCAATCATCAGATCAGTGTGTAAACCTTAGCCATGGACCTCCTCTCCAATCACCAGGTCACTGTGTAAACCTTAACCATGGACCTCCTCTCCAATCACCAGGTCACTGTGTAAACCTTAGCCATGGACCTCCTCTCCAATCACCAGGTCACTGTGTAAACCTTAGCCATGGACCTCCTCTCCAATCACCAGGTCACTGTGTAAACCTTAGCCATGGACCTCCTCTCCAATCAACAGGTCACTGTGTAAACCTTAGCCATGGACCTCCTCTCCAATCACCAGGTCACTGTGTAAACCTTAGCCATGGACCTCCTCTCCAATCACCAGGTCACTGTGTAAACCTTAGCCATGGACCTCCTCTCCAATCACCAGGTCACTGTGTAAACCTTAGCCATGGACCTACTCTCCAATCACCAGGTCACTGTGTAAACCTTAGCCATGGACCTCCTCTCCAATCACCAGGTCACTGTGTAAACCTTAGCCATGGACCTCCTCTCCAATCACCAGGTCTCTGTGTAAACCTTAGCCATGGACCTCCTCTCCAATCACCAGGTCACTGTGTAAACCTTAGCCATGGACCTCCTCTCCAATCACCAGGTCACTGTGTAAACCTTAGCCATGGACCTCCTCCCCAATCACCAGGTCACTGTGTAAACCTTAGCCATGGACCTCCTCTCCAATCACCAGGTCACTGTGTAAACCTTAGCCATGGACCTCCTCTTCAATCACCAGGTCACTGTGTAAACCTTAACCATGGACCTCCTCTTCAATCACCAGGTCAGTGTGTAAACCTTAGCCATGGACCTCCTCCCCAATCACCAGATCAGTGTGTAAACCTTAGCTATGGACCTCCTCTCCAATCACCAGGTCACTGTGTAAACCTTAGCCATGGACCTCCTCTCCAATCACCAGGTCAGTGTGTAAACCTTAGCCATGGACCTCCTCCCCAATCACCAGGTCACTGTGTAAACCTTAGCCATGGACCTCCTCTCCAATCACCAGGTCACTGTGTAAACCTTAGCCATGGACCTCCTCTCCAATCACCAGGTCAGTGTGTAAACCTTAGCCATGGACCTCCTCTCCAATCACCAGGTCACTGTGTAAACCTTAGCCATGGACCTCCTCTCCAATCACCAGGTCACTGTGTAAACCTTAGCCATGGACCTCCTCTCCAATCACCAGATCAGTGTGTAAACCTTAGCCATGGACCTCCTCTCCAATCACCAGGTCACTGTGTAAACCTTAGCCATGGACCTCCTCTCCAATCACCAGGTCACTGTGTAAACCTTAGCCATGGACCTCCTCTCCAATCACCAGGTCACTGTGTAAACCTTAGCCATGGACCTCCTCCCCAATCACCAGGTCACTGTGTAAACCTTAGCCATGGACCTCCTCTCCAATCACCAGATCAGTGTGTAAACCTTAGCCATGGACCTCCTCTCCAATCACCAGGTCACTGTGTAAACCTTAGCCATGGACATCCTCTCCAATCACCAGGTCACTGTGTAAACCTTAGCCATGGACCTCCTCTCCAATCACCAGGTCACTGTGTAAACCTTAGCCATGGACCTCCTCTCCAATCACCAGGTCACTGTGTAAACCTTAGCCATGGACCTCCTCTCCAATCACCAGGTCACTGTGTAAACCTTAGCCATGGACCTCCTCTCCAATCACCAGGTCACTTCCTTTCAGTACAATCTTTTTGACTGGTTTATTCAGATGCTCAAAACTTTGGAAAGTGTAGTGGCATCTCTAATTCATGCAAAGAATGTTGATGTGATTGTTATTGTAACTCAGTGCAGAATATGAGAAAGGACAACACAGTGGTGCTTTTGATAGAATTTCTGCCTCACAGTCCAGTGGCCCTGATCTCTGGGGGGCTGGGGAGGGAGGAGTTGATATAAAAGTGGGGAGAATAAAATGGATTAGTGAAGAATTAGTATAATGACAGCTTGGTGATTACACAGATCTGATGGGCTGAATGGCTTGTTTCCCTGCTGTAGGACCCTTTGACTGTAAACCACATCTCACAGCCACCTTTCAATGAAGGCAGACATCAACAACGACATTCACCATACCTTCTGTATAGCAAAGAGAGTAAAGAGTTTTGAAGCTACTCTAGCTTTTCAAAGTCCTCAAAATTCAGTGGAAGAATGAACATTTCCACATCATTGCCTGCTCAGACAGACAGCCGCAGCACTGAGGCCCAAGTTACAGTCAGTTCAATTGGGCATGCCTAACTTCCGTGAAAGTCATTCCACTCTGGGCTTAGTCATGGCATGTACATTAGAAGAAATGATTCCAAAATGTCCTCATAACCTCTTTGAGAAAAAACTGTAACATCCTTACTGAGCCAGGAAAATTCTGGCTCCGGTTCCACAAAATGGAGCATGTAGAAACATGCAAGCTGCTAATAAGGACCTTAAGTCCCTTTGCTTAGCACGCAGAAGCCCAGGCAGAGGCTGTTCACTACTTTTAAAAATATCCCACCAAACCCATCCCCACAAGCATCTTCTACCCCACTTGAGGCAAAGTTCCTACTGTACGTACCTACAGATTAGAAGCTACAGAACTGGACTCAATGTCAAAGTCAAAATTAATTTATTGTTAATCATATACGACCTTGAGATTCATTTTCTTGTAGGCATTTACAGAATAATAAAGAAATACTATAGAATTTATGAAAAACTATACATAAACAAAGACTGAGAAATGACCAATGTGCAAAAGATGCCAAATTGTGCAAATAAAAACAAATAACACTGTGAACATGAGATTCAGAGACCTTGAAAGTGAGCCCACAGGTTGTGCAATAGTTCAGAGTTGTGGTGAGTAAAGTTATCCTCACTGGTTCAGGAGCCTGATGTTTCTAGGGGAAGAACTGTTTCTGAATCTGGTTGGTGGGTGTCTTTAGGCTCCTGTGCTTCCTTCCTGGTGGTAGTGGCAAGAAGAGAGCATGGCCTGGGTGGTGAGAGTCTTTGATGATGGATGCTTTTGCTTGAGAAAGTGTTCCATGTAAATGTGCTCAGTGCTGGGGAGGGTTTTACCTGTACTCAAATGGGCTGTAGCCACCATTTCCTGTAGACTTTTCATTTTTGGGTATTGGTGTCTCCATATCAGTCCAGTTAGGATATTATCCACTGTGCATCTACAGAAGTTTATCAAAGCTTTTTTCAGCAAGCCTAACCGCTCAAATTTCTAAGAAATTAGAAGTGCTGTTGTGCCTTCCTTGTGATGGCACTTACGTGCTGGTCCCAGGATAGATCCTCCGATGATTTAACACCAAGGAATTTAAAGTTACTCACCTTCTCCACTTCCAATCCCCTATTGAGGACTGGGTCTTAGACCTAGATTTCTTTTTCCTGTAATCCAAAGTCAGCTCCTTAGTTTTGCTGATGTTGAGTAAGAGGTTGTTTCGGTGGCACCAATCAGCTAGGTTTTTAAGAAATTCAGCAGAAAGAGAAAAGGAAATGCTGAGTTACAAGAATATTTAAAAGAGCTAAAGAGCTCAGGAATAAATGATCAATGTAGAAAAGTGTAAGGTTTGAATTTTTGGAAAAATAAAGGAGATAACAAGGAGCGAATACTATTCAGAATGTTGACATTGAATTGGTAGAATTCATTCTTAGATGGTAATTGAAATGTCAAGTTCAGGTCTGAAAGCCTCAATCCAGGAAGGATATAAGCTGGTAAAGTCACTGCCTCAGAGCTCCTAGCATCTGGGTTTGATCTTGATCCCAGGATACAGTCCTTGGAATATAGAATTCGCACGTTCTCCCTACTTCTGTTTCCCCCTTGGTCTCTGTTTTCCTCCCATATCTCAAAGTTGAGCAGGTTAGTAGGTTAATAGATGCAGATTGTGCCCAGTGTAAGGGGTTAGTAGTTGAATCTGGAGTGGGGCTGTGGCTGATGGGTATGGGGAATTAAATGGGGTTAGTGCTTAATGGTTGGCATGGATTTGGTGAGTCAAAGGGCCCACTGCTGTATTATATTATTCTATGATTTGATGCTTTTATTTTTACGATTGCAAGACATGTCAAGTGCTGCGGGTTTACCCCACTAGCGAGTTGCTTGATCATGGAGGAGATGGACTTGAAGTACACTGTGTTGCTGCCAGCTATACCACATCAGAAGCTATGCATCATGCAACAAATGGTGCAAGTGATTTTCTTGGACCTTCTTTTGGTGATCACAAGAGCCTGCTGAACATTGGTCATGTCAAATACTACCAGTCTGATTCACTGGTTCACTGGTGAGACAGATGGTGGGGAAGCTGCATAGCTAGCCCTCATGCTCCAGGGTCACCTGTTGCATCCCCCTGGGGCTGAAGAAGCTAGAGGTGGTGTGGGAAAGAGCAGACACACACTGAATCCATGCTGGGTAGGGAGATAACCCTTCCATCAATGCTGTTCTCTTGTATTCACAGTGAAAGACAAGTTGGATTTTGTTCATCTGCAGCTGTAATAGTGAATGATGAGGAACTGCTGAGTGGTTGTTCTTGGAGAAACATGGCTTGAAGGAAAATCAATGTATCATCAATCTCCAGGCCATGACACTCAGAGACTTGAGCTAGATCTTTTTTTGTAACTCTATGTTTTTCTGCTATCACAGTTATGTGATACACACAGCTGTGTGTGACAGTTGCTACTGTGATTTGCACCTTGGCCCAGAGGAACTCTGCTTCTTTTGGCTGTATTCATGGTTGAATGACAATTAAACTTGAACTTTTACAGACTTGAAAATGGTCAGTGAAGAGGAGCAGAATAGCGGTCCATGCTTGCGTCTATTTCTAATAATCGTATGTTTTAATACTTTAGTATTCATACCCAATTAAGGCATGAACAACAGTAGGATAATGACTAAGTAGTTGTAATTGCAGGATGTTGGTTGAGGTTTAAACTTGGCCAGGAGTCTTGTGAAAGTTTCCAGACTCTTCACTGGTCAGTGCCTTTGTTCATATCTTCCTGAGGGAATCTTGTTTCATTAACTCATTGGAGTGATAGCAGTTGCAACAGTGAACCACTCTCTAAATCACAAAGCTAGGACTTACCAGATTTATCATGGCTGGATCTCCAGGTGTTTCCTGAATATCCATGTAGCAGGTTCCAACTGTTACCTCTAACATGGGGACCTATCATTAGGGGCAACACAAAAGGCGAGTTCATCACCTGAGAGATCTCGGGAGGAAGGCAAATGGTAAATTCACTCCTAAGAGCATCAGCCTTGCTTTGGTACTTACGTGGAGCACGAGCCCATAAACCTTCGAATCAAACTGGCAGACTATGAAAATATCTCTTCCACTCCGCAGCTCGCTATGACATGCCCTGTTCCTGCCTTTGCTTGCATTGAGTACCCACTCTCATACACACGCACTGCTCTGATTCTAACCAATCCCATTACTTTCACAGATATTTGTTTGCTCAGCAAGTCAAAAGAGACCTGGTTGCCAGGAGACTCCACTGCAATGACAACAGTGCTGCTCTGTTACTATCCCACATCATCCAGAGTGAGTTATGATCATAATTATCCACTCCCATGGAGTTTAATAAACGGTTCGCTTCTCACTGTGTTCTAAAGACAGTCTGGGCTCATTGACATGATTTCAACAGTTATTATTTATTTTCAAACTCCTCAAAGTCAATGTTCCAGATTCCTGTCAATGCCAAATACAAGGGTTTTCATGTCAATCTATATGTAGTTCATGTTCCACCCAGAGCAAACTCTGTTTGCTTTACCTGAGTGAAGCAATCATTGTCTGGATGCAAGAAATTCAGGGCCCTAGCCTGGATTTCAGACTTTCTGATTGCCCCGGTTCTAAGTTTATGAGCTCAGCTAGAATGGAACCCTTCAGACAGCACATTGATGCAGTGGGTAGAACTGCAGGAAAATGGGTTCAGTCCCAATGCAGTTTGTGTGAAGTTTGTACAACATCCTTCTGACTACGTGAATTTCCTCCCACATCCTAAAAATCAGAAGGTTAGTAGGATATTTGGCTGCAATAAACTGTCCCTGATGAGTAAGTGAAGTGGTGAGTCTGGGTATGCGGGTTGGGTGGTTGTTGAGAAAATGGGGAGAAAATAAAATGGGAGTTAATATAAATGGGTTCTTAATGATCAGCATGGACTCAATGGGCTGAAGGGCCTGTTTATGTTCTTTGTCTCTCTATAACTTTATCACTGAATTAGAAGATGAACTGAAAGCTATTGTTGTCTTAGTAACTCTCTCTCATCACCCTGTGCAATGCTGAAAGATACTGGAGCTAAGAAAAGTTATAATTTCTATTGGGCACAGAGTCATTTGTCTAGCATGTGCCTACCACCACGCAGAGAGACAGCTTCTCCCAGAGGGAGACAGGGAATGTCTGGAACAGTGAGCTTTGAGGATTGCTGTAATATAGACACTGAAAGCAATCAATCACGTGGGATAATTCTCAAAGTGATACAAGCCCAGTATTATATAAGCTTCTTCTGCATCTCTTTATTAACAATGAAAATGAACTATGAAGAACGAACATCCAAAGTAACTCCCCAGTTTTGGTGATTTTATTTTATTTTGGCACAAAGTCTTCCATATAGTTGAGATGAGACAAATTGTTACCCTGTCATTTGATTGACTAACACACACACAGAGTCGATACTTGGTCCATACACTCCCCAACATGTGAAAAATTTTATTTTTACTACTTTTACCCTGTCTGCTTCCCTTATAATTTTATATACTTCAGCAAGTCCCTGTCAACCTCCTCGTCACCGGATGCTGGAGGGCAGCCTCTTACTTGATCAAAGCCATTGAATTTACAGAAAGACATACCCTGTATCAGACAAAGTGGCATTCTTCTCTCCATAGCTTCTGGCCAGAGGCAGACAGAGACCCATAAGAACATTCTGGACTAAGGACTGTTACAATGCTTTCACAAGCGGTGTGATTGTTTAGTAGACACCAACAATGAAACCACATGGGTCTGTGATGTTGAACAGCTGAAGCTCTAATGCATTTGGCACTGAAACTTCATTTACAGAGGATCTAAAGTAATTGAGTTGTAAAGCACATAAACAGGGCCTTCGGTCTACCTTGTCATGCCCATATAGTACACTAATCACAGTCGCCTACACTAGGACTGCATCCTTCTGAGTTTTGCGGTCTAAAGTCTAAATGTCTCATAAACAAAGTAATTGAGTCTGATTCCACCATCTCTTCTGGCAGCTCATTTCAGATATCAACCACTCACTGTGTAAAAGTCTTACCTATCAGCTGTATGCTAAACTCCTTCCTCTCATCTTAAACCTATGCCCTCTTGTTTTGATGCACTGCTATAGAACATAGAATAGTATAGCACAGGACCAGGCCTTTTGGCCCTTGACCTTATTGCCCACTACAATGTCAATCCAAACTAATCCCATCCGCCTGCATATGATCTATATTCCCCATTCATTTGACTGTCTAAAAGCCTCTTAAACATTGCTTCCATCACCTCACCTGATAGGATCCGGGCACCTACCTCTCTTTGTAAAGAAACTTGCCTTGTAAATCTCTTTTAAACTTCCCCATTCCAACTCCACCCCCACCCCAAGCTTAAAGCTATACCCTCTGATACTTGACATTTGCAACCAGGGAAAATGATTTTGACTAGCTACCCTACACTAGCCAAGATGGCGGTGCAACGCAGCTTGCAGCAGCCACTCCAGAGCTGATATCGGTTATTTGTTAAGCGGGGTGCCGTGCGCAATCCTAATCTGATAAAAAACGGATGTGGGACCACAGAGGAACATCCGGAAATCTCCAGGAAGGCCTTCTTCATTGCTGCTGCTGTTGTGAGGTTCGGGTCTCTGCTGAGAAGAACAGGCCCCCAGTCCTCGGGGTCGCGTTGCCGGTGACCGTTGGCGGGGGGCATCCTAATACGCTCGGCAGAGGATGGTGCACGGAGAAGCTGTGGCAGAGGGGCTGGTCGGAGGCTCGGTGGTTCAATGGACTCAGAGTCCACTGCGGTTGGGGTGCTTTCACTGTGTGCTACGTCTGCGAGGCTGGATTCGACGGAGCTCTCATTGTGTGCTGAGTCTGCGAGGCTGAGTCCAGCGGCGCCATGGAAGGCCATAGCGGGGGTATTCCCTTCTGCCGCCTGCGTGGGATGACGAGTCTATCGGGACCCTGAGGATTTGTGGAAACTGTGTGGTGGTTTCCTTCGAACTTATAGTCTTTTAACATCTTTGGACTATTTTTACTGTGCCCATGGTCTGTTTTTTTTTATCAATTATGCTATTGTTTGCACTGTTGTAACTATATGTTGTAACTATGTGGTTTTGTGCAGGTCTTGTAGCTTTAGTTTTTGGTCTTGTTTGTCTGGTGGATTTGGAGCTCCTTTCCGGGACGTGCTAAGACGGTAGCACAATATTAATACGCAGCAGCCTCTCCAGACTCTGGATTGGGGATTGCCAAACGTTATGTGGATTTTCTGGTGTAGTCTGTTTTGTCATGTGCTTTTGTGATATCATTCTGGAGGAATGTTGTCTCATTTTTTAACTGCATTGCATCTGTGGTTTCTAAATGGAAATAAACTGAACTGAATTGAACTGAACTTGCCTCTTATAATCTTTTATACTTCTATCAGGTCAACTCTCAGAATCCTTCACTCCAGGAGAAAAAAAACCCAGCCGAACCAGTCTTCCCATGATGAAGGTCCTCCAATCCCAGCAGCATTCTGCTGAATCTATCCTGCACGCCCTCCAGTGCAATGACATCCTGCCTGTAGTGTGGATTGTGGAACTGCATACAATGCTCTATGTGCAGCCTAAGCAGTATTGGGTAAAATAATGTACGTTATTTACTAATAAAAAAGAGAGATGTGGTCCTAACTCACTGAAAGAGTTTTTTCCTCCTCCGGTGGAACACAGCCAGTACCACAACACAGCCATCTCCAGCTCCACTTCCAATTCTCACACCAGCCTGCTTTTCACAGTGATTACCGTTCCTTCCCCACAACGAATCTAAATCCCCACCAGGCAGTGCTAAGACATCATCCAGTGATTCTCTCCATTATCCTGTCAAGGGCAGCAGGATAGAATAGTGTTCTTTCCATTAACCACAATAAATGGAGAATGAAAATGAAAAAAAATGTTAATGACTTAGATTCATGGAGAGGTAACTTTATGCTAGGATGATAGCATATGACAGCTGATATGGACCTCTGTAGCCAATTGAACAGCAGGACCTGATACACTGAAATCTGTATTTTACTCAATATTTAAATAAAAAGAACAAACTCTGTTTAACTTGTAGATCTAATTACATTTATTTCATTTGTTTTGTTGTTTTTATTGTAATTCCTTGTCTCTCCAAGCTGAGATTGGTAACTTTGATGAAGAATTGGACCTAGCACATCTGAAATCTGAGATCTACCTTCCAACCCAGGAACTACTGATTCATAAGATCATGAAGTTTCACCAGAAACTTGTGTAAGTATAAAAGAAGTCATCAGCAAGATGGAAAAAGACCTCACCATTGGTCAATTTCCTTTAGTTTGGTTGACAGTGTGCTTATTTTTGAGAGTTTGAGTCCAATGTTGGGTACACTGCCAGTGAGTGTAGTTCTGAGGAAGTACTGGACAAGTGAAGTGCTGGCTTTGGAACTTCTCCCTGATTCACGTGTAGTACCAATGGCAATTAAAAATATCAAAAAAAATTTTAAAATATGCACAAGAGTTCTTGATGAAATCCTGGCCAATACAGGCCCCTCAGTAAAGTTCCCAGAGCATTAGACCAAAAGGTCCTCCTCAAAGCTTGTGGGATAGTGGTATGTGGAAACTTTAATGTTGCTTCACAGTGTGGAGAATGTCCAGATTTCTTCTGATTTGTGGGAGTACATTGCAGGCACCTACTTAATCATTACATGGCTGACAGCAACATTTAGTTCACCCACACAGTTGCTCAACAGCATGCAAAGAGTCCATTCAGTTTGTCAAGGCCGTATTTCAATATGTGTGGGTGCCATGGTAGCATAGCAGTTAACACGATGCTGTACCACTTTGGGTGTTCTGGAGTTTGGAGTTCAATTCCTGCATCCTCTGTAAGGAGTTCCTATGTCCTCCACATGGAATGCATGGGTTTCCCCAAGAGCTCCGATTTCCTCCCACAGTCCAAAGACATACCGAGGAAGTCAATTAATTGGACATTGTAAAGTCTTCTGTGATTAGGTTAGGGTTAATTGGGTTTGTGGGATTGCTGAAGAGGTGTGACTTGAAGGGCCAGAAGGACCTGTATTAATAAATAAATAGATAGATAGATAGATAAAATAAAAATCCAGCTAGCCCTACTCTCCTAAGCCCTGCAAATTATTTCCTTTCTGTTATCTACCAGCTTTGTTTGGAATATTCTAATTGAATCTTTTTTGATCACTCTCTTTCCAATACTTTCCAGAACCTGGACACTTGGTGCAAAACTGCTAACCTCATTTCTGAGAACTGCCAGTTACCATGCCTGATAGTTGGTTCCTCAGAGTCTAAAGAAAAAGCATGGTAATAAAGATTCACCACTTATTTTGGTGAAGAATTCATTTAAGAGTGGTGCTGTAGGTAGGACTGGTGCCTGTCAGCTTCAGCAACCCAAGTTCAATGCTGATCTTGTGTCCAACCTGCTCCCTCTGACACCTCCCACTCTGCACGAGCAGGCACCTCTCAGACTCCACCCAGCTAATAGGACCCATCTCCCACTTGTTCCAGACTCATCACCTGTCGTCTATTTAACCCCAGTTCTCATCCACTGTCCTTGTTCACTCATCAAATCAGCCGGCCTCAACTAGCTGCTCCTAATGTTCACTCTCCCTGCGTAAAGTTTACCTTGAGCTTAATGTGTTCAGTTTTTGTTTTCTCTTGTTTTGTGGCCCCTTTGCGCTTGTTATTTTGCAGTCTATTATTAAAGTCATCATTCACCACCAAATACCGAGGCACTGGGCCTAGACCAGGCTGCTCCATGATTCCGATCTAAGGACTCATTTTGGTTCGGAATCTTGTTGCTTTCTTCTATTGTTTTCATGATTTGTGTTTATTATCCAAGGAGCATTTGATAGCTCTGGGTCTGTACTCACTGGAATTTAGAAGGATGGGGTGGGGGGGGTCACATTGAAACTTTTCGAATGTTGAAAGGCCTAGACAGACTAGATGTGGAAAGGATGTTTCCCATGGTGGGGGAGTCCAGGACAAGAGGGCATGGTGGAGCGTCCATTTAAAACAGAGATGCAGATAAATTTCTTTAGCCAGTGGGTGGTGAATTTGTGGAATTTGATATCCCAGGCAACCGTGGAGGCCAGATGGTTGGTTGTATTTAAGGTAGAGATAGATGGGTTCTTGATTAGATGTGGCATCAAAGGTTAATTCAAGAAGGCCAGGGAGTGGAGCTGAGGAGAGGAAAAAAGGATCAGCCATGAGTGAATGGTGGAGAAGACTCAATGGACCTAATTCTGCTTCTATATCTTATGGCCTTATGGAATCCATCCTGTGCCTTCCGAATTTCTCCCAGAAACTCTAGCCAATCTCTCACTGCACTACAAGGTTATCTATCTTATTCTGTATACCATGTGCATTCAACTACAACACCTTCAGTCCTGTTTTCTTCATCATTTTTGATTTTGTCCCCCTGTTACACTGCAATTTTGCCCTATCATTTGCCTGTTCTTCCTGACAGTCTCACTACGCATTGCCTCTGCTTGTATACCAACTGCCCTATAGTCAGCCCTATCACACATTTTCCCATCCTCCTGCCAAATTAGATTAAAGCATCCCCAACAGTTCTAGCAAATCTGTGCGTAAGGATATTGGTCCCCCTCAGGTTCAGTTGTAACCCGTTCCTTTTGCATAGGTCATATCATCCCCAGAAGAGATCCTAAGGATCCAGAAATCTTAACCCCTGACCCCTGCACCAGTTCTTCGGCTATGCATTCAGTTGCCACATCATCGTATTCTTACCCCCAATAGCACATGACATAGGTATCAATCCAGAGATTACTACACTGGAGGACTGGAGATATAGAATGCATGTCAGTAATATGCACAGTATAGCATATAATACAACTATGACCTACAGAAACATAGAAACATGGAAAATAAGTGCTGGAGTAGGCCATTCGGCCCTTTGAGGCTGCACCACCATTCAGTATGATCATGGCTGATCATCCAACTCAGAACCCTGTACCTGCTTTCTCTCCATACCCCCGATCCCTTTAGCCACAAGGGCCATATCTAACTTCCTCTTAAATATAGCCAATGAACCGGCCTCAACTGTTTCCTGTGGCAGAGAATTCCACAGATTCACCACTCTCTGTGTGAAGTTTTTCCTCATCTTGGTCCTAAAAGGCTTCTCCTTTATCCTTAAACTGTGACCCCTTGTTCTGGACTTCCCCAACATCGGAAACAATCTTCCTGCATCTAGCCTGTCCAATCCCTTTAGAATCTTATACGTTTCAATAAGATCCCCCCTCAAGCTTCTAAATTCCAGTGAGTATAAGCCTAGTTGATCCAGTCTTTCTTCATATGAAAGTCCTGCCATCCCAGGAATCAATCTGGTGAACCTTCTCTGTACTCCCTCTATGGCAAGAATGTCTTTCCTCAGATTAGGGGACCAAAACTGCACACAATATTCCAGGTGCGGTTTCACCAAGGCCTTGTACAACTGCAATAGAACCTCCCTGCTCCTGTACTCAAATCGTTTTGCTATGAATGCCAACATACCATTTGCCTTTTTCACCACCTGCTGTACCTGATGCCCACCTTCAATGACTGGTGTAAAATGACACCCAGGTCTCGTTGCATCTCCCCTTCTCCTAATCGGCCACCATTTGGATAATAATCTGTTTTCCTGTTCTTGCAACCAAAGTGGATAACCTCACATTTATCTACATTAAATTGCATCTGCCATGAATTTGCCCACTCACCTAACCTATCCAAGTCACCCTGCATCCTCTTAGCATCCTCCTCACAGCTAACACCGCCGCCCAGCTTCGTGTCATCCGCAAACTTGGAGATGCTGTATTTAATTCCCTCATCTAAATCATTAATATATATTGTAAACAACTGGAGTCCCAGAACTGAGCCTTGCAGTACCCCACTGGTCACTGCCTGCCATTCTGAAAAGGTCCCATTTACTCCCACTCTTTGCATCCTGTCTGCCAACCAATTCTCTACCCACATCAATAGCATACCCCCAATATCGTGTGCTTTAAGTTTGCACACTAATCTCCTGTGTGGGACCTTGTCAAAAGCCTTTTGAAAATCTAAATATACCACATCCACTGGCACTCCCCTATCCACTCTACTAGTTACATCTTCAAAAAATTCTATAAGATTCATCAGACATGATTTTCCTTTCACAAATCCATGCTGACTTTGTCCAATGATTTCACCTCTTTCCAAATGTGCTGTTATCACATCTTTGATAACCGACTCTAGCATTTTCCCCACCACTGATGTCAGACTAACTGGTCTATAATACCCTGGTTTCTCTCTCCCTCCTTTTTTAAAAAGTGGGGTTACATTAGCCACCCTCCAATCCTCAGGAACTAATCCAGAATCTAAGGAGTTTTGAAAATTTATTACAATGCATCCACTATTTCTTGGGCTACTTCCTTAAGCATTCTGGAATGCAGACCATCTGGCTCTGGGGATTTATCTGCCTTTAATCCCTTCAATTTACCTAATACCACTTCCTTACTAACATGTATTTCCCTCAGTTCCTCCATCTCACTAGACCCTTGGTCCCTTACTATTTCTGGAAGATTATTTATGTCCTCCTTAGTGAAGACAGAACCAAAGTAGTTATTCAATTGGTCTGCCATGTCTTTGTTCCCTATGATCAATTCACCTGTTTCTGACTGTAAGGGACCTACATTTGCCTTGACCAACCTTTTTCTTTTCACATATCCATAAAAGCTTTTACAGTCAGTTTTTATGTTCCCTGCCAGCTTTCTCTCATAATCTTTTTTCCCTTTCCTAATTAAGCCCTTTGTCCTCCTCTGCTGGTCTCTGAATTTCTCCCAGTCCTCAGGTGTGCTGCTTTTTTTTTGCTAATTTATATGTTTCTTCTTTGGACTTGATACTATCCCTAATTTCCCTTGTCAGCCACGGGTGCACTACCTTCCCTGGTTTATTCTTTTGCCAAACTGGGATGAACAATTGTTGTAGTTCATCCATGTGATCTTTAAATGCTTGCCATTGCATATCCACCGTCAACCCTTTAAGTATCATTTGCCAGTCTATCTTAGCTAATTCACGTCTCATACCTTCAAAGTTACCCTTCTTTAAGTTCAGAACCTTTGTTTTTGAATTAACTATGTCACTCTCTGTCTTAATGAAGAATTCCACCATATTATGGTCACTCTTACCCAAGGGGCCTCGCACAACAAGATTACTAACTAACCCTTCCTCATTGCTCAATACCCAATCTAGAATGGCCTGCTCTCTAGTTGGTTCCTCGACATGTTGGTTCAGAAAACCATCCCGCATACATTCCAAGAAATCCTCTTCCTCAGCACCCTTACCAATTTGGTTCACCCAATCTATATGTAGATTGAAGTCACCCATTATAATTACTGTTTCTTCATTGCAGGCATTTCTAATTTCCTATTTAATACCATCCCCAACCTCACTACTACTGTTAGGTGGCCTGTACACAACTCCCACCGGCGTTTTCTGCCCCTAGTGTTATGCAGCTCTACCCATATCGATTCCACATCCTCCAGGCTAATGTCCTTCCTTTCTATTGCATTAATCTCCTCTCTAACCAGCAATGCTACCCCACCTCCTTTTCTTTCCTGTCTATCCCTTCTAAATATTGAATATTCCTGGATGTTGAGCTTCCATCCTTGGTCACCTTAGAGCCATGTCTCTGTGATCCCAACTATATCATATTCATTAATAACTATTTGCACATTCAATTCATCCATCTTGTTACGAATGCTCCTCGCATTGACACACAAAGCCTTCAGGCTTGTTTTTACAACACTCTATAAAGACATCCACAGCATAGTAAATTTTAAATTTTCCCATTCAGGCCCATAGGTTTAATCACAGTGGAGGATTTTTTACTCTTGTGGGATAACATCTTTCCTGACAAGAGTAGGGGAGTCACTCTTCTTTGTAAGTGAGACGTGTGGCTACAAAACAATCTCAGGCTCTGGGGCTTCCTCTGCGGTGGTTTTAGGAGTTGTCTCTGGGACCAGGAAGTGGTCTGACAGCTTTGAACACCTTTCATCTCCTTTCTTTTCCAAAATGCTCTTGGCATCATCTGGACATGTTGGTATCTCAAGCAGTGCTTGGCAAGCTGCTTAATCTGCTGACCTATCCCAGGCCACCAGGCAAAGCTTTAAGACAACACTTTCATTTTGACCACACCTAGATGACTGGCATGTAGCTCCTCTAACACTTAGCTCTTATCATAGATGATACAACTCTCAATCCCCACGTAAGGCACCTCTGTCAAGGGCAAGTTCATGCTGGCACTGGTAAAAACAGGAGAGGTGGATTTTCTGTGCACACTCCATCCATTTTAGGTTGCCATATAGATCTGAGACACTGTAGGGTCTTTTTTGGTTTCCCTTTGAATCATTTCTTCCATAATAGGCAGACTTTCAAGTTCTGTTAGGGAGAATACGTCAAGAGGAATGTCATCTTTTGTAGATTTTTCAGGTATTTCCTTTTCCAAAAGTAAACGTGACAATCTGTCAGCATTTCCTTGATTAGGTGTCTTGTTGAATTCCATCTTGTAATTGTGTCCTCCAAGAAACAGAGCCCATCTCTACAACTGGGTTGTTGCTGTTAGTGGGACACATGTCAGTGAATTGAAAATGGCCTCTGATGATTGATGATCAGTAACAAGTTCCCTCCCATACAAGTACTAGTTGAAACATTTTACACCCAAACCAGATTCAAGACCTCTTTGTCAATTTGTGCGTAATTTTTCTCTGCAGCGGAAAGGGAACATCATGCAAAGTCTTTGGGGCGTTCACTTCCATCACTCAGAAACATGACATGACCATAAGGCGAGACATCATGGCCAAGCACAGGATGGTGTGAATCATAATGTGTGAGCACAGTGCCTGACGTCATCACTTCCCTTACCTTTTGGAAAGCCACCTCAGACTGTTTGAATTTTCTCAGCACAATTGAGTAATTCTTTTGGGTCGATGCTGCAACCACAATAAATGATGCTTGGTTTAAAGAATTCACACTTGTTGGTCATGCTCTGAGCTCATAATCTTCTAATCTTTTGTACACTGGCTTAAGATTTTGCAGATGTTCCTTGTCATCCTTACTGGTAACAATGGTGTCATCCAGGTGCCTAAAACAGCCTTGCAGCACCTGGCCCATAGCTTCTTGCCAGAATGAAAGTGCAGATGCCACTCCTAAAGTAAGCGTACTATAACGAGAAAGCCCTTTGTGAGTGTTTATGGTGAGAATCACTCGGGACTCTTCTTCCAACTCCACCTGTGGGTGTGCCTTAGCTGAAGTGTTACCCTCCAGAAAAGTTTGCAAAGACATTCTGTATCTGGGCAGAGGGCATTGACCTATTTTCAGTACTAGGTTGATGGTGATCACCACTGATCCTGACAGACTGATTCTTCTTACCTACTGGGACCACTGACATCGTCCATGGGCTCCACTCAGCCTTGGGCAATCTAGCTCACTGGCTACTTTATCATGGGTGGTATAAAACTTTATAAAACTTTGGTGTGGCATTTTCATTTAACAGCATTTTCCCCTTGATGTGTTTGAATTTTTCCAATGCCACCCCTAAACACTGCTTGGCATCATCCAGTATCTTTCTGAATTTGCTTTCAATTGACTGTGTTGCAGGGGATGTGGCATGTAAATAATGGCTGGATCGCCAATTAAGTTGTTGCTGTCTTAGCCACAGTGCTGACCCTGCTGTTTATATCACATGCAAGGCTAATGTGGCTTGTTGGTTGTTGTATTTCACTGTTACAAATGTCACTCCCACAAGAGTCTTTTCTCCACTATAAGTTCTTAGTTGTATATCTGCAGGCTTCAGTTAAGTGGCGTTGAAACGCCATTCAACCTTATTTTGTGGAATGACTGAAACAGCTGAGCCATTGTCCAGCTCCATTTTAATTACTGTTCACTTCTGGTATTAGCCATATTGCTTGTCTACTGTTAGTTTTCACACTGTAAATCTCAGGGCTGTTCTCATCATTATCAGATTTTTCATCAATAGCATGCAGATTAGTGGTCTTTCTGAAATTATAACTTGACTTTTATCTTTTTCTCTTCCCTGTGCATAAATCTACTTATTTATGTCTACCTGACATGCACTTTGTACGTGCCCTACTTTGTAGCATTTTCTGCAAGTTTCACCTTTAAGCCTGCATTAACTGGGGTACGTGAGCCACAATGGTAATACAATTTGGTCAGCCAGGCATTGCAATTTTGTTCATGCTCACTTTCATTCCAGACTGCAACTCAGGTCTGTCTCTGGCTGCTGTTTCCACTGATAGAGCGATTTCAACTGCTCGTTAAAATATGAGTTGTGCTTCAGTTAGGAGCTGTTCTTGAATGTTTTCTTGTAAGATTCCATAAACTAAGTGATCTCTCAGTGCATCATTAAGCCCATCACTAAAGTGACAATGCTTAGACAATTTCTTCAGTTTAGCCACCTAAACTAAAATGGACTCCCCTTCCTTTTGATTCTGCTTATGAAACCTAAGCAGTTTTAGTTTTAGTTCTAAATGCTCCAGCATGACATTCACGATATCAGTAAATCTCACCAGCTGATTTGGTTGGAGCTGCATTGTATGTTTTTCACCTGTTGCACTCAGTAACACTGGCAATCGCTTATCATTGGCTATTTCATTTGCTTCAAAATACTGCTTAATCCACTCCATATTCAATATCCAGTTGTCACTTGTACAATCAAATGTATCCATGTTTCAATTTAGCCCAATTTTCTGTTTTTTATTGATGATTATTATCACCTGGGACTGTTTTTGACCCCCTGAATTTGTCCATTTTCTGCCTTTTTTTAACTCAACTCTTTCTTGATGCACTTTTTAAAAAAATATGGTATCTTGCTGCACTTCAATACATAGGTAATCATCTCAGGTTTGTTTAAAACTTGCTCATCACCACTGTTACGTTTTGTAATTCCAAAACATAAAACTAATTGAAAACAAAAGCACAGAGCTGGGAATACATCTCTTAGGTTTGTTTATACTTTAGTGGGACAAACATGTGATGTGATGGTGTAATGTCGTGCGTGATTGACATTGCTTTAAATATAACATGCAAGGCATTATGTAAACAACAAAGCATGCTTATCAAATTAATAATTTACGATATTACTCAAATATTTCTGAAATATCAAATACACAAGATCAGCAGATTGTATTTCAAGTGCGGCATTACCAACGATTTGTAAAGTTGTAATGCGCCATCCTAATTCCTGTACTCAGTGCTTTGTCTGATGAAACACTTTCTTCAGCATTCTGTCTCCCCATGTCTGCACTGTGCACCGGCACCCTCAGGTCAGTGGTTTAGCGTGACCTGCCACCCCTTTTTCAGGATATTTACTTATGCAAAGCTTCATTCATTGGGGAGATTCTTGACTGGTCAGTGAGTTAAGGTTTACAAAGAGAAGGCAGGAGAATGGACTTATTAAAACAAATCAGCCAGGATTGAACGGTAGAGCCTACTTGGTGGGCCTAATTCTTCTCCACAATATTTTGGTCATGTGGTATTCACACAAACTGTTCTTTAAAACTCCTTGCAGTAGATCCAAACTAGTCTAGTGGCTATTGAAATACTGAATACTTAATGACTGAGCATTCTAATGCAAACTATGTTTGGTTTAATAATCCAGCATGACAAATCTGTGCAGTGGAGATTTACCAACATGCTGCCAGGATTAGTAACCTTATCTCAAGAGGAAAGGTTGAGAGAGCTAATGTTTTGGAAGCAAAAGAGTGTGAGAAGTAACTTGATAGAAGTGAATACGATGATAAGAGGCATTGATAGAATGGTCAGCCAGCATCTCCTTCCTAGGACGGAAAGGCTAATTATTTAAAGAGTTTGGAGGAAGGCATAGAGGGATGTCAGGGCTAGTTCTTTTAGCCAGAAAGTGGTGTGTGTGTGTGTGTGTGTGGAACGCATTGCCAGGATGGTAGAAGAGGCCGATGCATTAGAGACGTTTATATTTAGATAGGCGGATGAAAGAACAATGGAGGGCCATGTGGGAGGGAAGTGTTAGATTGATCTTGGAATAGATTGAAAAGCTGGCACAACATCAAGGGCTGAAGGGCCGTTACTGTTCGACATTCTATGTTCTATGTGAGTCTCCAAGCTTCTGGAGGATTTTCATTGTAGTCAGTGAGTAATAATTCTGTCTCTGTACAGTGGACTGACCTCAGCTGAATGTGACACCTCTCTGCTGGACACTGCACGGAAGCTGGAGATGTACGGCATCAGGCTGCATCCAGCCAATGATGGAGAAGGAACAGAAATCAACTTGGCTGTCTCTCACATGGGCATCTTGGTCTTTCAGGTTTGTGAGTGTAAGGAAACTGTTGCAAAGTGCTTACAGTGGGCAGATGACCTACCAGCACAGCTTTGCGGCATGGGAAGGAAGTGAAACACCCGACCGAGTTGGTCACAGAGTGAACTTTCTAGCTGTTGGATGTACAGTGATGCAGCAGGTGGCGCTGCTGCCTTAGAGTTGTAGAGACCCTGGTTTGATCCTGACCTCTGGTGCTGCCCACGTTCTCCCTGTGGACGGGTGGGTTTTCCCAGCATCCTCTAGCTTCCCCTCGCATCCCAAGGACTGGCCTTTGTAAATGATGCTTTTGTTAATTACAAAATAATCAAAGGGCAGTTGATCGGCTTATGTGAGAGAGTAAGTTGCAGGGGAACAGGACGTTAAAAGTTGGGAATGGGATTGATGAGAGTGCTCCACTGGAAACCAGCATGGATTCAATGGGCCAAATGGCCTTCTCTGTGTTGGTGAATAAGTAATGAACTAATGTATTGGAGAAGCTCATCAACAGCTTCAGAGAACATTGCAGAAGATAAGAGTCTTAAAATATTCTATACAGGACCGAGAGCTGTTGGGAGCTAGACCCACACAGGAGTGTAATGAGTAATACTAATCAAAGTCAGGAGACTGAGGACGATATAGGGGCGGAAATAAACAAGAAATTCAGATAGCACTCAGCAGGTCAAGCAGATTAACAAAGAGAGATTAACAAATTTCACTACTCTCTCAGCTGCCATCAGCATGATTTGTGTCGTGTGAATTCTCCTGCTCTTCACTCTCACATCTGCTTTCCATCCTCCTCCTTCTTTGCAACGTACTATCCATTTGCTTTCTCACTCACCTGTTCCAATGTACGGTGGCTGACATGATCCATTATTTTAGCTTTTCTCCCTACACGTGCTCCGAACCTGCTGAGTATCTGTGGTGGAGCAGATGGGATTAGATTGAGTGGCTGAATTTCACCAGGGCGCAAAGCCCCTCCATCTCAACTGCTTCAGACCTCCAGCAGTGACCCAGCCTTCAGGATCTAATACTTCTGTGCCAATCCCTGCCTGTTTCGTCACCATTATGAATGTTGCCGGAATGGATCATTATATTATATTAATGAAGCCTCCTGTTAAGGTGGCTGGATCAACATTAAACTTCATCTCTCATTCCAGGGCAAAATTAAGATTAATACATTCAACTGGGCCAAGATACGCAAGCTGAGCTTTAAGAAGAAATATTTCCTCATCAAGCTCCATTCTAACATGTTTGTAAGTCATTTTTAATGTTCCCCTATGGATAAAGGTTAATGTCACGTCATTCACTACCCAGTAACACATCCTGTCTTTGAAAATCACAGACTTCTTCCAGTAAGGACTCCTTGGAATTCCTGATGGAAAGCCGTGATACATGCAAGCACTTCTGGAAGACGTGCGTTGAATATCACACGTTCTTCAGGCTCCCTGAAGAACCCAGGTCAAAGGCCAGGTCCTTACTGTGCAGCAAAGGTTCTGGCTTTCGGTACAGGTAAGAGGATCATTCTCCCTCAAGCTACGGTTGCTCATTATGTGTGTTCATTTAAACTGCCCTCAGCCATGGGTGAGGGAGGACTAGACGATAACTCATGATGTTCCATTGCTCAAGAAAGGCTCGAAGAATAAGTCAGGAAATTATAGGCCATTGAGCCTGATTCATAAGTGACTTAACTATTGGAGGGTATTAGAAGTTCAAAGTAAATTTATTATTCAAGTATGTACATGTCACATACTTGAATAATCATTTTCTTGCAAGGATTCGCCGTAGAACAAAGGATAAATGAAAAACTACACACAATCAACATGAAAGAGACAAACTGCAAATAATTAAAAATAATATAATACATAAATAAATAAACAGAGAACTGAGTTATAGAGTCAATGAAAATGAGTCCATAGGTTGTAGAATGGTTGGAGTTGAGGTGAGAGTATCTATGTAATAATAATAGTAATATAAGTTTTGGCAATTAAAGTGGCAGAGGCATTTTATGTTTCAGTAAAGCTGTAGCAACTCATTTATTGAACTCAAAGCACGCTAAAAACCCTTTGCGTAATTACATCATCATGTCAGACCAGTCTCTTAAAGTGAAACCCCAATTCAGTGTTGGTGATTGTGAATGATATAAGTTTCCACTAATTACATTACTCTACACAGCACCCCCCCCCCCCCCCCCCAGAATTCACTAAAACCGGCATTACGAGCACATCTGGTGCTCGCTTGAAAGAACAGCAGAGGCCTCTGGTTCGTCCAGAGGTGTGTTGACATGCTCGTGGTCATGTTGTGACGGCAGAGGAACCCTCCAAATCTTGGTGGGCCAGTTTAAGGCAATCTTCTGAAATATGTTCAGGTTTACTCTTCTTATCTATGATAAAAGTCTTTCCAAACGCAGAATGGGCCGTCATAAGGGGGCGTAAGGGGGGCGTTGGTGTGCGTCATGGCAGACAAAAACCATCAAGGCAGAATGTAGGTCAACAGGAATCCAAGATGCTGTACACCATGTTGGGAGGTAGGAAAAGGTGTAAAGGAATTGAACTTACTGGGGAGAGTGGAATGCTGTTGAGAGGCTGACCCGGTGGTTGAGGGGTCAGGAATAAAATTACCTCAGAATGGTTGACCATATACGAACAGCCACGGACAACTGCAGGTCCTCTTTTGAAGCAGCTCTGAGCCACAGCAGGGCCCACAGGCGATGATTGTGCCAACACTCACCCTTCAGGAAAGCCCTCAGAGCTACTTGTAAGGAGCAGAGAAAGCGCTTGCCTAGGCCATTGGACTGTGAGTGATATCCCATGGTGCCGAACGCCAAGGATTTGGGCCATCACAGCCCAGAGGGGACCACAGTCAGAGGAATTATCAGATGGGGTGCCAAACCCAGCAAGCCAGGTGCTGAGGAAAGCCCGAGACATGTCTGTGGCCATCGTCGATGCTAGAGGGACGACCTCTGGCCACCTGGTGGTACACTCCACCATAGTAAGGAGGTGCCCAAAATTGTGGGAGGGGGAAGGTGACCATTAAGGTCCACATTGACATGGTCAAACCATCACTCAGGGACCTCAAAAGGTGCCAATAGTGCCTGAACATGATGGCTAATTTTTGCCCATGGGCACTCCACACAGGCTGCATTCCAATAAACACCATGGAAACAAACTTCAGTCCAATCAGGTTCTGTGAAGCCTTCTGGCCTGGGTGCAAGAGGCCATGTATGGAGTCAATAACAGCCCACTTCCAGTTTGTGGGCACTATGGGGTGAGGGTGACTGGTCGAGACATCGCACAGGCGAGAAACCCCAGCTTCCCTGAACTTAATGTCAGCCGATCACAGGCCTGCGACTGCTGTCCGATAAGCCTGGACCTCTGGGTCAGTAACTTGGCTGGCTGCCATGCTGGCATGGTCAACCCCTGTGTGTATGTACTCAACAGCTGGCCATGAGAGACAGTCAGCCACGGCATTGCTTATCCCCGTTGTAGATCAGCTCTGACCTCAATATGTAGGCCAGGGGGCATCACTTCCTTGAAGACCAAAGGTCTGATACTTTGGCCATCACGTGCATGAGGGATTTGTGAAATGGCGACCCTCTAGAAGAAAATGAGAAAAGTGGACAGCCAGGTAGAGATTGAAAAACTGACAGTTAAAAGTGTCATACTTTCTTTCTGGGGGATGGAGCTAGCAGCGGAAGAAAGCGAGTGGCTTCCTCATGCCTCTGATCAACTGTCTGTGCACAGGACCCACAGCATAGTCTGATGTGTCTGTAGTAACGGCTATGGGTACGCTGGGGATTCTGTAGTTTTTGAGTAGTGTGGGGTAGTGAGAAATCCATATTAGCAACTACTTTTGAGGAAGGGGGTTTCACACCTTATGCAGAGATGCGATGGTCAAGAAAGTCAGTGGTTGGCAGCCCAAAATGGCATTTAGCTGGGTTAATAATCAACCCATTTTGGCTTAATCACTTGAAAAGTGTGCAGGGATGAGATACGTGTTCAGATTTGGTTGCACTGGTGACAGGTAAACTAAAAGCAAATCCAAGTCTTTGAATACCGAGGCAACCAGCTGTTGGAAAGTCGATGCTGCATTTTGCAGCCCAAGCAGTATGTGCAGAACCTCAGAGAGGCTACTCAGGGTTATCATAGCTTTTTTGGGAATGTCCTCCGAGCACATAGACACCTGCTGGTAATTCCTAAGTCAACTTTAGAAAAAATTAACTTTCTGGCTAAATGTGCCGAGAAGTCTTGGATGTGAGGGACCGGGTATCGATCAGGGGTGGTCACCTCGCTAAGGTGTCAGCAATCGCCAGAAGTGTGGCACCTGCCATCAGACTTAGGGACCATAAGGAGGGGTGAAGTCCAGGGGCCATTCGATTGACGCACAATGCCTCGTTGTTCCGTTTTGGCAATACCATCCTTCACAATGGTCCACTGTACGCACACGGGCATGGACCAGCAGGTTCGTTGTGATTGACACCATAGGTTTGTGACTGTAGTGGAGAACGTGGGCTTGGTGAGGTTTGGGAATTTGCCCAGAAGTAAACTGACATGCAGTGGTGCATGCACTTGACAGAGTCGTTGTGGGGAACTCACTGGGGGAGCACGGTATCGACACAAAGTCCTTGACATCTACAAGCTGGCAGTTCTTAAGATCAACTAACAGTCCTTAGGCACACAGGAAATCTGGACCGAGCAGAGGTCTAGCCACTTTAGCCAGGACAAAGTCCCACATGGAACATCGTCCACTGAAGCAGAATGGTCACCCGTCAAATCCTGTACGTCTGGACCTTGCAGCCTCCATGAGGTTTTGTCGCTCTTTGCCTTCACATCAATGGGCATTGCTGGCAGCACACTCACTTGAGCACCCGTGTCACATAGGAAGTGTCGCCCTGAAAAGGTGTCTGTAACGAACAGTGAATGACCCTGACAGCTGGAACCTGCTGTGTTCACAGACCTCTGATGTCCCGATGGGCTGGCGCTGTCAAAGCTGCAGTGTGGTCGGCACTTCCTAGCGTTCCTACCAAAGCGAGCCTGGTAAAAACACTGGCCTGCTGTCATCTGATTCGCAGACGTAGGTGTCCTTTTGTTGGGGCCTTGCTGACTGGGTTTACTGAGGTAGGAAAGAAGGAGGAATGATGCATCACTGCCTGGCTGAGAGTAGCCATTTTAGCAAGCTCCCAATAATCCTTCACGGGTACATTAGCAAGAGCTAATGTGAACTTGATCAGGCATTTGCTGCATGAAGAGTTCTTTAAAAATAAAACAAGTGTGGTGATTTCCCAGGGGAGACAGCACGTGGTCCATTAGCTCTGAAGGCCTAGCATTACCAAGACTGGGTAAGGAGGGCAACTGTGTGTTATTCTGAAAGTCTGTGAATGAATGGTTTCCAGCGGTCAGTATTGATTGTGTTCAGGTGGGTGATCAAGCAGACTCACCACTTTCACAGCCATGGAGTTGCTGAGCAATGCTACCATATAAAAATATTTTGTGTTTTCAACGGAGATTTCTCAAGGCGTGAATTGAGTCTCTGCTTGTACGAACTAAGCAACAGCATTTTGCTCCCAAACTTCCAGCAGTTTCAAAACAACTGCGTTGGCCAACATGCTCAATAACTCTGGAATTGTCCTAGAGCATTGGTGTCACCAAGATAGGTTTTCACAAGTAACATGGCAGAGGCATTTTATGTTTCAGAAAAGCCATTGCAACTCATTTATTGAACACCAAAATCTGAACACAAAGCATGCTAAAAACCCGTTACTTAATTACGTCATCACGTCAGACCAGCCTTATAGAGTGAAACCCCAACTCAATGTCGGTGGTTGCGAATTATGCACATTTTCACTGATTACACTACCCTGCAATAATAATAATAATATAAACTTATTCATAGAGCAAATGAGAGAAAATCTGCAGAAACTGGAAATCCAACAACACGCACAGAGCACTTTTCATACAAACGATGCGGCTGCTTTATTGTGGGATAAAGTGCAAATATGAATATAAAAGACAAAGTTGCTGGTTAAAAGCAAGGTTAAATAAATGGGTTGGTGTTTTCAAGTGTCAGCTGAGTCTGTGTCCCTTATAGTTCTAGGCTTTGAGTTCCATAGATTAGGAGTGTAGTTCATAAAATCTGGCCTGCCAATTACCTTTGAATAGTTTTGCTTGCTGGTTCAGGAGCCTGATGGTTGAAAGGTAATAACTGTTCCTGAACCTGGTGGTTGGGACCTCAGACTCCTGAGGCTTCTTTCAGGTGGCAGCAGAAAGAACATGTGTTGGATGCTTCATAAGCATTTTGGATGGATAGGTCCTGATTAAAGATAGTCAACATGAGTTGTGCATGGTAGGTTCTGCCTAACTAATTTTATAGAGGTTTTTGAGGAGGCTACCTGTAAGGTTAATGAAGGAAAGGCAGTGGACATTGTCGACATTGTGTTTAACAAGGCTTTTGACAAAATCCCAGGTGGGAGGCTGGTCCAAAAGTTTCAGTCACTTGGCATTGAGGATGAAATAAATTGGATTCTTCTTTGGCTTAGTGGAGAAGACAGAGTGCTAGTAGATGGTTGTCTCTCCGACTGGTGGAGTGCCACAGGTACTGGGTTTGTCATCTATCTTAATGATTTGGATGATGAAGTAGTAAACTGGATCAGCAGATTTGCAGATGACACCATGATTTATTGTGTAGTGGACAGCAAGGAAAGCTCTCAGAGCTTACAGCAGGATTTGGACAGCTGGAAAACTGGGCTGCAAGTGGCAGATAAAATTTCATGCAGATAAGTGTGATGCATTGCACTTTGGGAGGACAAACTTAAACAGTGATCAGTAGAGCACTAATGAGTGTGATAGAAGAAAGGGATATGGGAAATCCATTATTCCTTGAAAGTGGCATCACATGTTAGGGTCGTAAAGAGAGTTTATGGCTTATTGGCCTTCAGAAATCAGACTATTGAGTACAGAAGCAACACACACACAATGCTAGAGGAACTCAGCAGGCCAAGCAGCATCTATGGAAAAAGTACAGTCGACGTTTCGGGCTGAAACCTTTTGGCAGGACTGGGGAACAAAACTGAGGAGTAGAAGTGGGGGGAGGGGAGAGAGAGAAACACCAGGCAATGGGCAAAACTTGGAGGGGGAGGGATGAAGCAAAGAGTTAGGAAGTTGATTAGTGAAAGAGACAGAAGGCCATGGAAGGAAGAAAAGGGGGGGAGGTTGAGGAGCACCCAAGGGAGGAAGTGGGCGGGCAAGGAGATAAAATGAGAGAGGGACAAGGGGGTGGGAAATGGTGAATGGGAGGGGGAAGGATGAAGGCATTACTGGAAATTTGAGAAATCTACGTTCATGCCATCAGGTTGGAGTCTACCCAAATGGAATATAAGGTGTTGGCCCTCCATCCTAAGTGTGGCCTTATCCCGACAGTGGAGGAGGCCATGGATGGACATATCAGAATGGGAATGGGAAGTGAAATTAAAATATGTGGCCATTGGGAAATCCCACTTTTTCTGGCAGGTGTAGTGTAGATGCTCAGTGAAGCGATCTTCCAATCAACATCAGGTCTCACCGATGTAGAAGAGGCCACACCGGGAGCACTGAACACAGTACCCCAGCAGACTCACAGGTGAAGTGTCGCCTCACCTGGAAGGATGTTTGGGGCCCTGAATGGTAGTAAGGAAGGAGGTGTAGGGGCAGGTGAAGCACTTGTTCTGCTTGCAAGGGTAAGTGCCAGGAAGGAAGTCAGTGGGGAGAAATGAAAGGACAAGGGAGTTGTGTAGGGAGCAATCCCTGTGTAAAGCAGAAAGTGGGGGTTATTGAAAATGTGTTTGTTGGTGAGATCCCGTTGGAGGTGGCAGAAGTTTCGGAGAATTATGCGCTGGATGCAGAGGCTGGTGGGGTGGTAGGTGAGGACAAGAGGAACTCTATCCCTGGTAGTGTGGCAAGAGGATGGGGTAAGAACAGACATGCGTGAAATGGAAGAGATCAGGTTGAGGGCAACGTTGATGGTGGAGGAAGGGAAGCCCCTTTCTTTGAAAAAGAAATCTTCATTCTAGAATGAAAATCTTCATCCTGAGAGCAGATGCGGTGGAGATGGGGGAATTGAAAGAAGGGGATAGTGTTTTTACAAGTAGCAGGGTGGGACGAGGTATAGTCCAGGTCGCTGTGAGAGTCCGTTGTTTTATAATAGACATCGGTGGATAAGCTGTCTCTGGAGATAGAGGAAAAAAAGGGAAGTGTTGGAATGGACCAAGTGAACTTGAGGGCTGGGTAGAAGTTGGAGGCAAAGTGGATGAAATTGACATTCATCACGGGTGCAGGAAGCAGTACCAATGCAGCCATCGACGTAGCAGATGAGTTCAGTACAGGTGCAGGAAGTATCAGCTATTGGGTACAGGAGTTGGGATGTGATGCTGAAGTTGTATAAGAGGTTGGTGATGCTGAATTTAGAGTATTATATGCTGATCTGGTCACCTACATAAAAGAAATATATGAATATGATTAAAAGAGTACAGAGAAAATTTATAAGGATGTTGGTGGGATTTGAGGACCTGAGTTATAGGGAAAGGTTGAATAGGTTAGGGCTTTATCCTTGGAGCGTGAGAGAATGAGGGGAGATTTGCTCAAGGTATACAAGATTATGAGGGGTATAAATAGGGTAAATCCAAGTAGGTTTTTTTACATTAAGAAGGGATGAGACTATAACAGGAGGTCATAGGTTAAGGGTGAAAGATGAAATATTTGAGGAGATCCTGAGGGGAGCTTCTTCACTCAGAGGGTGGTGCAAGAGTGGATCGAGCAGGCAGCGGAAGTAGTGGATGCAGGTTCAAGTGCAACATTTAAGGGAAGTTTGGATAAATACATTGTTTGGAGGGGTATGGAGGTCTGTGGTCTAGGTGCAGGTCAATGGGTCTAGGGAGAGTAGCAGTTCAGCACAGACTAGATGGGCCTGAAGGCCTATTTTGGTGCTTTAGTGTTCTATTACTCTATGATTCCAGTTATTGGATATAATTGTAATTTTGAGACATAAGAGATTTATAGAAAGTGGAAATTGTGAGCAGCACGCACAAAATGTTGGAGGAACTCAGCAGGTGAGGTGCAATCTATGGAGGGAAATAAGGAGTCAGTGTTTGTGCATAGACCATTGTCAAGACTGCCCTGATGAAGACTAGTCATGATGTTGGGTTTTAACCAGAAATGTCGAATAATTATTTCCTTGCATAGATACTACCTGGCCTGCTGAGTTATATCAGTATTTTGTATAACAGTTGTAAGTGTTCTCACTCATGGCTTACAGAAAATCATTTGTCCAGTAGAACACAAACAGAATTGGCAGCTAATGGAGTACACACCTGTTGAATTTGATGGCCTCTCAAGCCAACTCTGAAGACAAATATAAAATCTAAGCTTACCCCTTTCAGACTGTGTACCTCTTCTTTCAAGTAACGTGCAAGGCTGAACCCTTCTCAGTTGGATCCAAGTGTTTTCATGGTAAAACTTGGAGAGAAAAATGGACCAATATCTTTCCTTGGACTATTAGCAATAAGAGAAGTCATCTAATCAATGCCACAGTGGTGGTCTTGGGATCATTCTGTTCACAGCTTTGTTTGGGGACATGCTGAGACCGTGCAAGGTGCCACATAAATGTAACTTGTCACTTAACTCTTACAGTGGAAGAACCCAGAAGCAACTAGTGGAGTACATGAGCAAAGGAGACTTCAAGAAAGCAGCCTTTGAAAGGTAATATTCAACAAACTCCTTACATAACACCAAGCCCACTTAAAGATCCTCTATTTTCTCAAGTAGAATCAGAGAAAGGTGGCGAAATGCAAGCATTTAGCCAGAGTTGTATAGATCAGAGAAAGGCCCCTTGGCCCACCAATACTGATCCCGCTATCTACTCTATCTGAGCTTGTGATTGGCTCCATGACCGCCTGCTCCCTTTCATACTAGAAGATGTGGGCAGCAAAGTGCTGCAGCTAACAGAGCTAATAGAGCTAATACCAATACCCAGGGCCAATCATTACCTTTGGTTTGCAAGTTCGCTTTGTGTCTTGACACAAACTGTGGTGGATAAGTCCCCAGTGCCTGACAAAATGCTCCCTTAGACCTGGTGGGAGACAACTGCAGAAACTGCAGGGGCACTAGTAGATGTATTTAAAATGTCCTTAGCCACAGGTGAGGTGCTGGAGGATTGAAGGATTGCTATTGTTGTTCCATTAAGAAAGGCTCTAAAAATAAGCCAAGAAATTATAGGCTGGTGAGCCTGACATCAGTAGAGGGAAAGTTGTTGTAAGTTTTTGTAAAAGACCAGATATATAAGTGCTTGGATAGACAGGGACTGATTAGCTATAGTCAGCATGGTTTCATTTGTGGTAGGTTGTATCTAACCAATTTTATAGAATTTTTCAAGGAAGTTACCAAGAAAATTGATGAAGGAAAGGCAGTGAATGTTGTCTACATGGACGCTGGCAAGGCCTTGACAAGGTCCCGCATGGAAGATCGGTCAAGAAAGTTCAGTCACTTGGCATTCAAGATAGTAAAATGGATTTGACATCAGAATCAGAACCATGTTTAATATCACTGGCATGTGTCGTGAAATTTGTTGTTTTGTGGAACCGGTACATTGCAATACATAGTAATAAAGAAATTATATACAAATTACAATAAGAAATACTATGTTTTAAAAATTAAGTAAGTAGTATAAAAAAGAGCAAACAAATTGAGATAGTGCACATGGGGTCATTGTCCATTCAGAAATCTGATGGTGGATGGGGAAGAAGTTATTCCTAAAATGTTAAATGTGTGTTGTCAGGCTCCTGTACCTCCTCTTCAATGGTAGCAATGAGAAGATGTTCTGGGTGATGGAGATCCTTAATGATGGATGCTGTCCTCAATGTTGGGGAGGCTAGTGCCCATGAAGAAATTGGCTGAGTTTGCAAATCTCTGCAGCTTTCTCAACTCCTGTGCAGTCACCCCTCCATAAAATACAGCGATGCAACCAGTTAGAATGCTCTCCGCAGTACATCTGTAAAAAATTGCGAGAGTCTTTGGTGTCATACCAAGTCTCCTCAAACTCCCAATGAACTATAGCCACTATCGTGCTTACATTTTAATTGGATCAGTATGCTGAGTCCAGGATAGATCTTCAGAGATGTTGACAGCCCGGAACTTCAAACTGCTCACCCTCTCCACTGCCAATCCCTCGATGAGGACTGGTATGTGCTTCCTTGGCTTCCCCATCCTGAAGGGAAACTTGCTGGGAGAAGCCAAAGAGTGGCAGTAGGTGGTTACCTCTGATTCAATACCTGTGACAAGTGAAGAGTCACAAGGATTGGTGCTGGGTCCAGTGTTGTTTATCATCTATATCAATGGTAAATTTCAATGTGGATAGAGAATTGGTTGGCAGACAGGAAGCAAAGAGTGGGAGTAAACGGGACCTTTTCAGAATGGCAGGCAGTGACCAGTGGGGTACCGCAAGGCTCAGTGCTGGGACCCCAGTTGTTTACAACATATATTAATGATTTAGACGAGGGAATTAAATACAGCATCTCCAAGTTTGCAGATGACACGAAGCTGGGTGGCGGTGTTAGCTGTGAGGAGGATGCTAAGAGGATACAGGGTGACTTGGATAGGTTAGGTGAGTGGGCACATTCATGGTAGATGCAATTTAATGTGGATAAATGTGAGGTTATCCACTTTGGTTGCAAGAACGGGAAAACAGATTATTATCTGAACGGTGGCCGATTAGGAAAAGGGGAGATGCAACAAGATCTGGGTGTCGTTGTCCACCAGTCATTGAAGGTGGGCATGCAGGTACAGTAGTTGGTGAAAAAGGCAAATGGTATGTTGGCATTCATAGCAAAAGGATTTGAGTACAGGAGCAGGGAGGTTCTACTGCAGTTGTACAAGGCCTTGGTGAAACTTCACCTAGAATATTGTGTGCAGTTTTGGTCCCCTAATCTGAGGAAAGACATTCTTGACATAGAGGGAGTACAGAGAAGGTTCACCAGATTGATTCCTGGGATGGCAGGACTTTCATATGAAGAAAGACTGGATCGATTAGGCTTATACTCACTGGAATTTAGAAGACTGAGGGGGATCTTATTGAAACGTATAAAATTCTAAAGGGATTGGACAGGCTAGATGCAGGAAGATTGTTTCCGATGTTGGGGAAGTCCAGAACAAGGGGTCACAGTTTAAGGATAAAGGAGAAGCCTTTTAGGACCGAGATGAGGAAAAACTTCTTCACACAGAGAGTGGTGAATCTGTGGAATTCTCTGCCACAGGAAACAGTTGAGGCCGGTTCATTGGCTATATTTAAGAGGAAGTTAGATATGGTCCTTGTGGCTAAAGGGATCAGGGGGTTTGGAGAGAAAGCAGGTACAGGGTTCTGAGTTGGATGATCAGCCATGATCATACTGAATGGTGGTGCAGGCTCGAAGGGCCGAATGGCCTACTCCTGCACTTATTTTCTATGTTTCTATGCAATATGGTAAATAGGATCAGCAAATTTGTGGATTCTACGACACCAAGATTTGGGGTGTAGTAGACAGTGAGTAAGATGATCAAAACTTGCAGCAGGTTCTGTACCACCTGGAAAAATGGGCTGAAAATGCCAGATGGGACAAAATGCACAAGTGTGAAGTGTTGCACTTTGGGAGGATGAACCAGGCTAGGACTCATGTGGTCGTGGTGGGGCTTTGTGGAATGCAGTGGAACCAAGGGATCTAGGAGTACAGATCCGTATCTCCCTGAAAGTGGCATCATAGGTAGATAGAGTCATAAAGAGAGCTTTTGGCACATTGACATTCATAAATAAAAGTAGTGAGTACAGGAGATGGGATGTTATGTTGAAGTTGTATAAGACACTGGTGAGGCCTAATTTGGAGTATAGTGAGCAGTTCTGGTCACCTACCTAAAGGAAAAAATATCAATAAGTTTGAAAGAGTGCAGAGAAAATTTACAAGGATTGTTGCTAGAACTTGAAGACCTGAGTTACAGGGAAAGGTTGAAAAGTTTAGGACTTTATTATCTGGAGGGTAGGAGAATGAGGGGAGATTTGATAGAAGTGTATGAGGTGTATTGATAGGGCTAGTTGAGTGAGATTTGAACCAGAGGTCATGGATTAAAGGTGAAAGGTGGAATGTTTAAGGGAACATGAGGGGGAGCTTCACTCAGAGGGTGGAGAGAGTATGAAATGAGCTGCCAGCACAAGTGGTAAATATGGGTTTGATTTCAACACAAGAGAAATTTGAATAGATACATGGATGGGAGGGGTGTAGAGGGCTAAGCTTCATGTGCAGGTCCATGGAACTAGGCAGAACACACTTCAGGCATAGATTAGATGGGGCAAAGAACCTATTTCTATGTGGTAATGCTGTATAAATTTATTACCCCATGGTTCCCTCAAGTGCTCTGGTTTCCTCCCTCATTCAAAAGCACCATAAATTTCTCCTAGTTTTTAGCTGCATGGTATAATCGGGGGTGAGGGGGGGGGGGATGATGGTATGGATAGACTATGAAAAGGACAAAACAAATGTAAAATTGGTGGTTGATGGTCAGCATGGACTCAGTGGGCTGATGGGCCCATTCCTGTGAGGTACCTCTCTATGATGTTATGTCTGAATTGGCCCTGTGATACCATGGTTCAAGACAGAGAGTTGTGTTGAACTTCAGCACATCAGCCAGACTCATCATCATTGGATAAGCTGTTAAACTCAACATCCCCCAGCACTGACTTGATGCAGCACAGCACTGATATTTGAACATGCCTGAATGGTATTGAACTGTTCTTTCCTTGAAATGGTGCTCTTTTTTTTGGAAGGAGACCATGCCTCGTACAAACTGAAGAACATTCTGTTCCAAGGCAGCAGAGACAGGTCAGTGAAAAGAATACTCTCTCTCAGTTGTAGGAATTAGTCCAAAGGTTCAATATCTAATGAGTCAGGTGTGGGATGGTGATAGCTCCTATTCTGGCCTGGAGTGTTCTCAAGCATGGTTCGTTAGGACCAAGAAGCACACTCAATGTTGCCCTATTTTCCATGGTGATATTTCAAGCTCACTCCCCAGTTTTAGCATGCTGAACTTAAGGCAGAGTAAATACTCAATGTAAATATTTCCTCTTTGATTACCTACACTATACAACCCAACAGATTTTCCTGTATACAAACTGACTCAGGCGGGTGGGAGAAGTGTGGAATACAGAGCATATTTCCATGAGGGTCAAACATCTTTCCAAACAATTTTTCTCTGATTACACAAAGTCAACTTCTCTTGCTGTGGTGGTGGCCATGTTGAGAATCTCAGGGTCATGTGTGTTGTCTTGTTTGTGGACAGACCTTAGTCTGTTTGAAAAAGAGAGAAAATCTGCAGATGCTGGGAATCCAGGCAACACAGACAAAATGCTGGAGGAACTCAGCAGGCCAGGCAGCATCTGTGGAAGCATACGGTTAAAGTTTTGAGCCGAGACCCTTCAGCAGGACTGGAGAAAAAAAAGTTGAGGAGTGGATTTATAAATGGGGGGGGGAGAGGAGATAGCTTGTTTGGATGGTTTTCTCATCTATCAAGCTATGGAATAGCAGGGCCTCCTTGCAAAGGAGGCTCCCATTCTGTTTAATGCTTTACAGATCTATGACTCCTAATCTCTCAGAATTGCTTGTGGTGGTCATTGATATCTTTGCCCCATTGAGAGAATCAACTCTATATTTATTTGCTTTTGGTTACCAATTTGCAGGGATCTGTCCCAATTTTTGCCCCAGCACTGAAATGTGGTGTTGTGCTTCTGTCTTGTTTAACTGAAAACTTCTGTGCAACCAGATTAAATCTTATTTTCTGTTCAACTCAAGGAACAGACACATAATCATCGCGAGAGTGGTCCATCAAATCCAAAAGTTAGAGGCCAACAGAAGGCAGTGCGAAGAGAGAGGAAGGAGCCAACAGTGGAGATAGTGTTCACTGCTGAGCTTGAGAGGTCCAAACCTGAGGCTGACCCTTCATCGGATGTTCTTTCAGGCATGGACACCTCCATTATCTACACTGGTGGCAGTGACACAGAGGTTAAGGAGGACACAGCCCCATTGCAAAGGCACCCACAACCATTCCAGGCACTCAGAATTCAAAGGAACACTGGCATAGGAAATCAGACTGATGGGAATTTCTCTAGATCCAGGACAACTAGCCAGCACATTGATGATGCTTTCACAAATTCACCCAACTGTTTGTTTCTCAAGGTACAGAAAGCTCCTTCAGCGATGGACAGGATTGTTCGGCCTTCTGGTGTGGCTCGCCCGGTTAGCCTGCCTGCGCGCAGTGGCTTAGCCAAATATGACCTTTACCAACAGTCTATGATGAGAAGTAGCTACAGCAACAGTCTCAACGTAGTGAAGGAGGAAGAAACCCACTCAGAAGGTGGCCTGCAGCCTCCCAGACGATCACACAGCCAGTCAGACATGAAGGCCCTTGGCCTAGATTGTGCACCAGAGTTACAGCCATTAGTTCATTACCTGCCATTGAATTGGAGGCAGAATCCCAATAAACTGAGGCCTGCACATCCAGCCCATGTTGCCCTCCAGCAGAAGGAAGCTATCAGGGCAACCGAGAGATACATCAGCAGCGGCACTGAGTCCAGTGACTCGGACTCAGAGATCATTAGCCCCTACTTCCACCCGTGTCTCTTTGGCAAAGCTCTCCAATCTTCAGTGCCGAGGAGGGGCTGCTTTCCCTCAATCAGCCTTCAACCAAGGGAAAATGCCTCATTTGATCTGAACTGCAAAGACAATACCAGACACTTGACCATCTACACTGAATTCATTTAGTCTTGGGTCTCTGAGAACCCATGCTCTTGGCCAGTGTAGGGAGTTCTAGAACTGGTCACACATGCCACGAGGTAGGGACCTGTGCATTGTACTATTTGTGCTTACTTCCCTCAATACATTCTGGATCACTCTTGCACCAATGGCTCATTCAAGGATTAGCTAAGATTCAGCCACTGTGTATCCTATTCCCCTTGATTCACCATACCCAAAGTTACTGCCACATAATGAAGGTGACTGTGATGTGATTAGCCTTGGGGAGGGTTGTAGGCTGTTACCCAGAGCTGGCCTTTAAATTAAAGCCACATAAATTGACTCAACTCTGATTCCACAGGCTACATTGCACAGAGGTGGGCTGAGGGTTAGTTACATTGCAGCTGGGATATATAATCCAGGCCACTTCAGGACAGACTGTCACAACATTATGAAAAGTTGGTGTATGAACCTCTCCAGATATCCAGTGCTGAGACGAGATTCCTAGTCAGGCAGGGGATAAGTTCCAAACCAAGTTCTTGCTGTCTTGTTTAAACTCCAGTGTCAATTTAACTTTAATCAAGGAGAACATGAGTCTGAGCAGTAATAAACACACTTCACTGTATTCCTTTTGATACTTGGTTTATTTAACAGTTTGGTATGGAGTAGCTGATTTCATACTTTGAGTTGCCAGTAGGCTGTGGTGGAGCATGTATGTCCCTCTGTGGGGTAACCCACCTATTTATGGGCTTAAGTAAACATTTAAATCAACCTGCCTGCCCCACACATTGGAGTAACTGGGCTGATTGGTCCTGTTAATAAAACCTGGTTTGCTATGAACTGCATTTTTAAGTTGGATGGGATCTGGCCAGTGGTATCAACGTAATGTTGGAAACAGCTGAAAACATTTGCACAGCAAGCTCACATAAATGTGATGACCTCCAGACAGCCCCATTGCTCCTGGTACTTTTTGCAAAATAAATATTGTGCAGGGTAACGAGGAGATATATCAGACTCCTCTTGAAAATTATATCCTGGGTTTGCTCGAGTCCACCTGAGGGGTTAGATAGGGTCTCCATCTATCTGGATGATGGCCCCTCCTCCATCGGTGAGCTGAAATGTGTGTGGGATTCATGAACACGAGGCTCTGGAGTTGATCAATCCTCATCATTCAGATCCAGAGGTGAACGTGCTACCAGTCATTGACAGTTGGGCAAGATACCACATCTGGAATTTTATGTGCAGTTTTGGTTGTCGAGCTAGTTGGAAGGAGTTAATTAAACTGGAAAGGGTGCAGAACACATTCACGTAGATGTTGCTGGAATCGAAGGGTTTGAGTTGAGGGAGAAACTGGATAGGCTGGAACTATTCCTCTGGAGCCCAGGAGGGTTAACAATGCTATAATAGAGATCTATAAAGTCATGAGGAGCACAGGTAAGGACAGTTGTATTCCTCAGGGTGGAGGAGTTTAAAACTAGAGGGCTTAGTTGAGAGGAAAAAATAATTAAAGAGAACCTGAGTGGCAGGTTAATTTCAACAGGCGGCGAGTAGATGAGCTGTGAGAGGAAGTGGTTCAGGTGGGTATAATTCCAATGTTTAAGAGAGGTATATGGATTGGAAAGATTTAGAGGGACGTGCCAAATGCAGGAAAATGGTACTAACTCTGGTAGACAACTTGGTCCAGGAAAGGTGGGACCTGAAATGGAGAGGTACTAATACCCTTGCAGGAAAATTTGTTATTGCTCCACGGTGGGGTTTAAACTAGAGATGCAGGGGAATGGGAAACATAGAGCCAGAACAGTTAGTGGAGAGGTTGTGGAGGCAGATGTTGGTAAGACAACAAAGTCAGGAATCAAACAGTTGAACATGGTGCGACTAGTGTCGTGAGCCACCTATATTTCATAGGAAAGGCAGATGTGCTCAGGACATGGATCAACACCTGGAATTATGGTGTCATAGCCAATAGTGAAACTTGGATGCAGGAGGGGCAGGACTGGCAGCTCAGTATTCCAGGTACCATTGTTTTAGACGAGACAGAGCAGGAAGGATGGAGTTCCTAGTCAGGGAAAATGTCACGGCAGTGCTCCATCAGGACAGACTGGAGAACTTGTCTAGTGAGGCTTTCTGTGTGGAACCGAGAAATAAGAAAGGTATGACCATGTTAATGGGGCTATGTTACAGACAACCCACTGTCTCATGGATTTAAAGGAAAAAATTTGTAAAGAATAATTGTTGCAAGAAAGGTTGTTATAGTTGGTGATTTTAACTTTCCACATACTGACTGAGAATCCCATATTGTAAAAAGACAAGATGGGATGGAGTTTGTCAAATGTGTTCAGGAAAGTTTTCTTTATCAGTATGTAGAAGTCTCAACGAGAGAGTGTGCAATACTGATTCTATTAGGGAATAAGACAGGGCAGGTGACTGTGTGTAGGGGAACACTTTGCATCCAGTGACCACAATGCCATTAGTTTCAAAGTAAATATGCAAAGAGAAAAAAGGAAGAGTACAGCAGGTATACGCAAGTAGGAACAAATTAGCTGCTTATGGAGTATAAGCAATGCAAGAGAACACTTAAAGAAATCAGGAAGGCTAAAAGAAGGTATGAAGTTGCTCTAGTAGATAAGGTGAAGGCAAATCCTAAGCAATTCTACAGGTACTCGATGTTCAGAGCAAAAGGATTGCTAGGGACAAAATTGGTCCTCTGGAAGACCAGAATGGTATTTCATGTGTGGAGCCAAAACAGATGGAGAGATGTTAAATGCATTGCTTTTTGCAATCTGTATTTACCCAAGAGACAAATACAGAATCTATAGAAGTGAGGTAAAGTGGCATCTACTCCATAGACCCTGCACAGATTACAGAGGAGGATGTGCTTGCTAACCTGAGGCAAATCAGGGTGGATCGATCTCCAGGGTCTGACTAAGTGTCCCCTCTGATCCTACAACAGTGCAAGTGCTGACGTCTTCCGGGCCTTAGTAGATATTTAAAACATCCTTAGCAACAGGGGAGGTATTGAAGGATTGGAGGATAGCCAAAGTTTTTTTTTGCTGTTTAAAAAAGGCTCTAAACATATACCAGGAAATTATAGTCCAGTGAATCTGACATCAGTTGTGGGAAAGTTATTGGAAGGTATTCTAAAGGACATGGATAGACACGGACTGATAGTCAGCATTGCTTTGTGCGTGGTAGGTCATGTCTAACAGAGTTTTTTTTTTGATGAAGTTACCAGGAAAGTGGACGAAGGCAAGGCTGTGGATGTTGTCTACGTGGACTGCAGTAAGGCAATAGACAAAGTCTCACTTGGGAGGCTGCTCAAGAAGATTCAGTTGCTCAGCATTCAGGATGAGGTAGTTTACTACCATGGATTAGACATCATCTTTCTGGGAGAAGACAGAGAGTGGTAGGAGAGGGTTGCCTCTCTGACTAGGGGCCTGTGACTACTGGTATGGTGCAGGGACCAATGCAAGATCAGCAAATTGGTGAATGACACCAAGACTGGGTGTGCATTGGAAGTAGGGAAGGCTATCATGGCTTGCAGAGGGATCTTCATCAGCTGGAAAAATGGGCTGACAAATGGCAGACGGAATTTAATGCAGACAAATCTGAGATGTTGCACTTTGGGAGAACCAACCAGGGTAATTCTTACACAACAAGTGATAGGGCACTAGGAGTGGGGTAGAACAAAAAGATCTGGGAGTACAGGTACACAATTTGTTGAAAGTGGCATCACAAGTAGATAGGGTTTAAAGAAAGCTTTTGGCATATTGGTCTTCATAAATCAATGGATTGAGTATAGAAGATGGGATATTATGTTGAAGTTGTATAAGACATTGGTGAGGCCAAATTTGGAGTATTATGTGCAGTTTTGGTCACCTACCTACAGGATATATGTAAACAAGGTTGAAAGAGCGCAGAGAAAATTTACAAGGATGTTGGATGTTGCTGAGTTATAGTGAAAGATTGAATAGGTTAGGATTGTATTCTTTAAAACGTAAAAGACTGAGGAGATTTGATAGAGGTATGCAAAATTATGAGGACTATAGATAGGGTAAATGCAAGCAGGCCTTTTCCACTGAGTTTGTGTGGGACTACAACCAGAGGTTATGGCTTAAGAGTAAAAGGTGAGAAGTTTAAGGGGACAATGAGGGTGATGAGAGTGTGGAATGAACTGCCTGCACAAGTGGCCCATGCAAGCTCCATTTCAATGTTTAAGAAAAGTTTGGAAAGGTACATGGATAGTAGGGGTATGGAGGGCTATGGTCCCACTGCAGGTCGATGGAAGTAGGCAGTTCAGATTTTTCTGGCATTGATTAGATGGGCCAAAGGGCCTGGTTCTGTGCAGTATTGCTCTTATACATATATTGTACCTGGCTCATCCAGTTAAAGATGCACTCAGAACAAGCCTCCAAGATCTATAATAAACATACAAAACACAAATGAGGATGATTTAAATATTTATTCATAAAACCATTCAAACCCCAGAACTATGAATAACAAAACATTATCTACAAAACAGATTTATATACTCCTGATAGCCACAGAACTAGCTCACACATCTTGCTCTCTACTAGATTCTATCTTATATTTACATTACTATATTCTATACACTTACAAAAATATTGCTTTAAATCAAGATATTAATTGTGACTTTTTGAAAAATACCCCAGAAATAGAACAATTTCAATCTTGAAACAAAGGCCCTGATTTTATGATGCTCAGGATGGAAGGTTAAGTGGTAAACATGTAAAGAGGTCAGATACCAGATGAAGGCTAATATTTGGCATCTTGTGGCTGATGCTGGATTTCAATGAAACTGTAAATTTGAAAATACCATTGGTAAGTAAATCTTCCCCAATTTAACTGACAAGATGCAGTCTAAAGACCAATCACTTGTTCAAACATTTGGCAAAATATATTTAGGCAATCTCTCTGTATAAATGTGTATTTAAAAAACATTTGACATAAAGGTAGCATTGTAGCATTTACAGAGTGTGTAAAGAATGTAAGATTGAATGGTCTATCCTTACATTATGCACCCACACACAAAATAAAAAGCAGATCTGAAGCAGTGCAACTACCTTGTGGAGTTCTGTGATAAAGTATATACATGTGTGACCTTCCTGGGAATTCTGTCCTTTCCAGGTACTGGGCTCAGAGAGAATCATCCCTCCTTATTCTCAGCTGCAACACTTGAAAGTTCAATTGGCTTTGTTAAATGGGGCATTTTGTCCTTGCTGCTAGCTTGGGAAGATCAGGGTGCTTACAAGGTTGGGGGTGGGGGGGGGGGGGTGGTTGTACTCCAGCAGCTGGAAGTTCCCAATGTTTGGTAAAATTAAATGGTTATCCCATTTAAAAAAAAACATATCCACTCAGCTACTCAGATGCCCAGAGAGGATTGTTGCCAAGACCTTTCACACACACAGCCACCGAACACTAATCACCATTCTTCAAGTCAGCTTCACATACACAAGTGCAGCTGTGCATGACTGCCCTTGGATCTTTTCCATCCAGAATTGTTCCACGTTCACCATGGTTAAAAACTACCGAGCGGCTGTTAACAGGACCGCAGTTACATGAGGTGGATCCCATATGGACTGACTAGCTGAAGTCACCAGAGGGACGGGAATAGAATTAATGTTGGCGAAGGCTCCGTGCAGGGATTTTGGACAGGCTTCCATTTCAGTCTGACTCAGGGAAGAATGGGCTCCCATTTCATTAACCTAAGTTACATCTTCTCTAACCTGGTCTCTAAATTGCAATTTAGCTCAATAAAGCCACAGCAGAAGAATATGTTTTGAGCTACGACCTGGTGGACATTTTAGTCTCCCAGACTCTTCTCTCTTCCCCTTGCCCCATTCCTTCTGAGGGGTGTGCCAGTTCTGTCCCACACACAGTGGGAAGTTCAGCAAGGTCAATGCCTTTTCCTGGACGAGCTCTTCACACACAACCACTTCCAAAGGTCATTCATCAAGAGCAACTTCACAAGCAAACTTATTAAAACAAAGGACCGTTAAAACAAGTTAGGGAATTTAGGATCATGACTGAAGGCTCCTTTAAAGCACAAAAGGCACCCTCCCCTCTGCCAATATGAGAAGAAATTCAGGGGCACTGTTCAAATCCATCCTAAGTTTGAACTTAGTTTAGTTTAGATTAAGTTTAAGTTTAGATTTAGGTTTAAGTTTAGATTAGACTTGCAGGGACTAGAGGCACAAAACTCCAATAAAAAGTGTCTCAAGGCAGAAAAGTGGAAGTCAATGAGAGACTGACTTACTTTCATTTTAAGAGGGCCTTTCTGAAAAATGCTTCTGCTTCCTTTCTCTTAGACCTTGTACGTAGTACAATAGGTTCCTGCATTGATTTCACACCCTTCCCCACAGTAAACAGGCACCAAAAAAATGAAATGCTGCACCGTTTTATTTTGTTGAGGATATACAACTGAGACTGCTCACGGGATTATCAGTTTTACAAAAAGCTGATGATGAATAACAATTTACACTTGGTTGGGCTGTGGTCTTTGAAAGTTGCTTAAGATAACGTCAGGTGCAATTGGAATCAGTGTAGATCTGTATTTTTATTTGTCGACAGGATCACATTTTTGGGTTCTGATGCATTAATGAGGCCCAAGAACAGGACTGGTCCAGGAAGTTCAAAATGGAGTATCTCAGCAAATGCAAAAATGCAGTTGAGGTGTGGTGGATGGGAGTGGGAGTGTGAAACATCAGTGTTGCCGGTTCGTGTCTGTGCCATCAAGAGTCACAGAGACAGGAACAAGAGTAGTAACACTTTCTGAAGTAGCACTGTGCCTCAACTCGACTAAAGTCGGCCCCTTTGCATGTCAGCAGCCATCTCCAGCAGAAAACAACTGGATTGAAAGCACCAGCCAGTCAGTAGTTTGAGACTCATCCTCAATATACCTACAACATCATCCTCCCCTACCTCCAATTTGTGGCCCAGTATTTCAACTTCTGTGTAATGGAGATTAAAGTAAATGTGACACATTTTCAAAGGCAACACCAGTAAGACAGACTTTCTACTCAGTGCTGGCAAATAATATTTCTAATTCATTGGCACAAAAGTGCAGTGAAGATGAATTTTAACTTGAGTTAACAAAACAATTAGTCCAGCTTTCCTGCACTCAGCCAGGAGCTTGCTTTTGACATTCAATTCACACAGGCGAGATGTTGGCCATCATCTTAAGGCATTGCAGAAAATCCTGTAGAGTTAAGACCTGATTTGTGAGAGAAGGAAATGGGGGAGGCATGGTTGTGGGGAGGAGGTTTTGTACAGCGTAGGTGTGTTGGGACCTATGAAAGTATCCAGTCATCAGGTGGAGTCCTTAGCACGCTTCAGTAGCCGAAAACCTAGAGTGGAAACAGGAACAAACATTAAAAAGGGTAGACACCACTTTACAAATAGAACTCTTCCACAGTCACTGCTAACTTGAGCATATTCATTACTCTCCCATTGGCATTATAAACCACAACAATCTCCGTTTCTCCCTTCCCCATCACTTCAAACTCCCTCTCTCTTCACCTGTATTCTAATGGGTCAATAACTTCCTTGAGGAAAACAAGCCTGACTTCACCCAGGCTACACGTCACGACACTCCAGCACTGCAGGGAACTGCCCTCAGAGAATGGTCAAGCCCCACCCAGGTCACAGTTTCACATGAACACAGAGCTGGAGGAAAGCAGGGACTCCATCGTAGTTAAGGAGGAAGGCAACATGCTCAGTTCTGACCCCCGCTGAGCACTACTGGTGCTACAGCTCCATGTACTGACTCACACAGTTAATCTCTCTTTTTTGGGGGGGGGGGGGTGTTTTGAGGTTCTAACATTTAACTGTCATCCATTCTTTGGAGCACTCCTCTGTTTTTGCAAAGAAAAATAATTTCAGGATGTGTATTGTATACGTTTCTCTGACATTAAATGTACCTACTGAAATAGCAGAGGGTGCCTCAGGGAGGTGCTTGCAGGTACCCTGTTTTATTTGCCACAGATGATCTGACTGGGATGTCTCTACTATTACTGGGGGGGAGTCTTACACAAACACACTTTCAAGTGTGTGTGTGTGTGTGTGCGCTTGAGTTGAAGATGAAATGGTGGAAAGCTGGGGGACTTACAGGTGGGGTAGGGGCTGGTGAGTGAGAGGTTGTCCTGCATTGTACATGTGCCAGACCCAGCCCTTGCACACACGTCAAAGCAGAAGGCATAGCGGGTTTGCAGGTGGAGCTGCTGCTTCACACCTCTGATGATCCCAGTTCATCCTGACCCCCGTGCTGTCTGAGGGGAGTCTGCACGTTTTCCCTGTGACTCAGCTTTTCTCCCCCAATTTTCTTCCACAACCCAAGATGTGACAGTTAGTGGGTTCATTGCCCACTGTGAGTTTCCCCTACTGCGAAAGTGAGTAGGAAAGTCTGGTTTGGACTTGGTGAACATGGGAGAACGAAATGGGATCCGTGTAGAGTTGGTGTAAATTGATGGCTGGCATGAACGCAGTGGGCCAAACACCACAATTTCATGCTCTGACTCTAACCTCGTGCATCTGCTGGATTCTGAACGGGGCTCCAATCCTACACTCCTGCGGCAGCCAGAAATTACCCAGCCCTCTGGCCCATTCCAAACCCATTAGAATGAATTTCCTGATCCTTTGAAAATTGTGGTTTTCATCACCTCCTGCACACACATCCATCACCCACACTGGGACTGACAAAGCCCAGAAACGTAACTGGGTCTGCCAGTGATCACAGGAGAAATACTGGAGTTGGGTGTCCCACAGCAACTGACTCATTGCCCAGCTCGGCAAAGGCTTTCTACTACCTGATGGTCACAGTGGGCTGGAACACTTCCAACTACTCAGACAACACTGACAGCTCTATGGATTTCTAGGTCAAAGCAACATAGATGCGCATAGAAACGGCAGGGTTCACATTTCCAGTCCCCTGAAAATGACAGCATGGGTGACCAATGAATGCTAATGGCATTCACAGGTCTGGGTATAGAATAGGAGTGTCAGAACATCTTGAAACATTGAAACTTGCTAGACTGCACCTGGAGTATTGTGTACCATTCTGATCACCACACTACAACATAGCAATGGTACAATGGGGATTCAACAGGACGCTGCCTGGATTAGGGGTCTTTAGTTATGGGGAGGAGACTGGATAGACTGGACTGGTCTACATGGGACAGGAGGCTGATGGGTGACTTCGACTGTCTGCCCAATTTTTTTTTCCCCATTGTAGGGGTATCAAAAACAAGACTGCACAGGTTTAAAGTGAGAGAAATGAGTTTTAAAGAGGATCTGAGGTTAAACGTTTTTTTTTAATAAAAGCAGAGAGTTGTTGATATCTGGAACACACTGGCAGAGCAGATGGCAGAATCAGATATAATCACTTCACTTAAGATGTATGTACACAGATACTTAAATGGTTCAGGGATAGAAGGATATTAGGACTCAATGCAGATGGGCAGAAAGGCTGCAATGTAAGGAGCAGGATGAGGGGCCTGGCTCTCTGTGCATGACTGCATTACCAGTAAAAAAACATGACTCCAAAACTCACTGCAGGTATGTGCCAACATTTCTTTGATAATATCTCTCAAATTCAAAGACTACATACTTAGAAAACATGGACCTAGACATACATCCCATCTCCAACGGATTAAGATCTACAAAATTCCCCACTGTGCAGCACAAGAGCAGCATCATGGTAAGTACTGTGGTGTTTTAAAGCAATACTCATTACCTTGTCAGAGTAACTGGGGAAAGATAGTTAACACTAACCTTAACATTTATTTTCTCAAAGCCAATGAAAGCATCTCCCTCAAATGTTTCAACCAGAAACCTAACCCTTCAAATCTAACACTGAGACAGCCTGTGTGAAGTTGCAGCAATGCTCATCATCTCTCTACCCGAGACCGTAAGAGCTTGGCATTAGGTACAGCAGCTTCAAGCTTTGTTGGTGGGACTCCATAGATGACAACTTGTTAATTAAAGGCAGAGCTCATGAATAAACTAAGCAGTAGGAAATAAATATCTCAAATTTCTCATCCAGATGTTATTTATTTGTATGGGCATTCCCCATTTGCTCATCTGTGGTCTGACAGTGCAAATGAGCTAATCTATATATTCACTTTCAAACATGAACTGTTATCTTAACCCTTAGCAACCAGTACATGAAGGGAAGAGGGCAAGAGATGATGAGATGATGAGATAATGTGTGTGTATTAAGAATCACAACAGGTTCTGTTAATGCAAAGCCTTCGAACATCCAGTGCATTCAAGCACAGCTTGATACAGGGCTACAAAAGAGAAGTGAGAAACAAGGTTACAGCTGCAAAGCATCAGAGGCTTCGAGGGGCATGGTCCACACTGTGAAGCCCAGGTGATTGTGGAAGACCAAAGAAGTAGGGGAGATGCAGAAAGTCAGCTCTCTGGGAGGGTTGGGCTGTTTCAGAGAAAGATCCATAGTTTGGAAGCTTTGACATGAAGGCTAAAAAGTGTCACTGGCAATATTACTAGCATGGACTTAAACAGACTAAGAAAAAGTGGATAACTCAGGCAACATATAGAACAATAAACTAAATAAATTACATTATAAAACATCTGATTGCAGTAGCATTAGTGCCCAGTACCTCAAACAAACCAAAATAAACTGACCTTTGAAACCTTTCGATTATTTTCTTTACCAACTTCTCTGTGATGCCAGGGTAGCTGGCTTCAACCCTGTTCATGCTTTTTTCCAGAGCATCAATTGCTTCGGCCCTCTTGGTGTTGTCTCTGTCCTGTTCCTTCAGCTGGGTTGAAGGAGATGCACAGGTTTTAGTTCCATTCCATTGCCACCCTCTCTCATGCAAACAAAGTACAGGCAAACTCTGATAATCTGCTATCCGATCATGTGGAAATCCTGATGGCTCTTTATCGGGTCCACCCGGTGCTGATTATATGGAGCTTTTAACACAACAGGATTCAGATTCTTGTGTTCCATTCACACACTGGGGCCCTGGTTCCGTCGTTCCACCTCACACACCACAGTCCCAGTTCCCAATCTCTCATGGGGTGGTGGGGGGGGGGGGGGGTGGGACAAATTATCTCACCCCCTCTCATACTATAATGTGGCCCTGGTTCCTTTGCTCCCTCTCACACACCAGAATCTTTACTTCCCTCACCTCCTACACCTACTGGGGTATCAGTTTCATCACCCTCTCTCATACATGGGGACCCCCCGGTTTCTGCCCTCCCTTTACACATCAAGACATAAAACTCACCCCTTTCTGTCTCCCATACTCCCTTTAACATTGCTGCACTCGCTGGAAAATGCATTGCTCTACTGTTTAACTATGTTAAGGGAATCATTAAAGGGAAAAATGTCCAGCAGTCTGGAATGTCTGCAAAGTCTCCATCCTGACCGATTCCCCGTCTTACTGTCTTACCTCAGCCAAGAGAGGACCAATCACAGAGGATATATATGCTGATACTTTGGTGACATCCTGGTCCTGGATAATGAAATAACACATTGTTAATAGCTGTTTAGCCCTGTGCAAGCCAGCGATGACTGACAGCACTGTGCAACATCACCAATACACTGATTTTTTTTTACAAGATCAGTACAGACACGGATATTGTAAGCTTCTTTTTATCCCTCAACTCCAGCTGCACTTCAGGTGACAGTCATCACTCAGAGCTTGCACTCTACTCAGGGACAGAAAGTGGAGAGTTAAGTCCCACTCCAAAAATCAAGACCCAAACCTCCCACGGCACCAGATTTCCCTTAATCAGGTTTCGGAATGGACAATGAACCCACATATACCACCTCACTACTTTTTTGCATGACTTATTTAATTTGAAATTTATATATTTTTATTATAATGCACTGCTGCTGCAAAATAACACATTTCATAACACAAAGTGGGGGAATAAAAATGAAGGGGCCTGTTTGAGAGTAAATGGCAGGGGTGGAGAGAGCAAAGGAGAAGAGAGTGGTGGGAGGGGGAAAATGTAGCTGATAGGATTGCTCAGCTGCAAAGCATCATGGATCTGATGGGCAAGTGGCCCTTAGTAGCACAGTAGGTAAATAATAAGGGACAACGCCCCTTTCAGAGGCAATAGTAAACCACAGCCCATTTTTTTGGTGACAGTTAAGATAACACAGCTTTGCACAAAGTAGAATAGGGATCCAGACCCTCCCTCAACCAAAGTCACAAGGAGCACAGTCATAGACCACAACAGCCCTGAGACAGGCTCTTCAGCACATCTACTCCATGCCAAACTCGTATTCTTTATTCCTCGCTCATTCTCCTATGCTTCAGGGAATAAAGCCCTAACCAATTCAATGTTTCCCTATAACTCAGGCCCTCAAGTCCCAGCAACATCATTGTACATTATCTCAGTACTCCTTCAAACTTATAGATATCTTTCCTGTGGGCAAGTGGCCAAAAATGCACATAATACTCTAAATTTAGTTTCACCATCATCTTATACAACTTCAATTTTAACATTCCAACTCCTGGGCTCATTACTTTGATTTATGAAGGCCATAGAGCCAAAAGCTCTCTTTATGACCTTAACTATCCGTGACATCACTTTCAAGGAATTATGGACCTGTTTTCCCAGATCCCTTTGTTCTACCACACTCAATGCCCTACCATTCACTATGTAAGACCTACCCCAGTTTGCCCTCCCAAAGTACAACACCTCACGCTTGCCTGCATTAAATGCTGCCATCTGCCATTTTTCCAGATAGCCCTAGATCCCGCAGCCTTTGATGGCCTTCCTCACTGTCCACTACACTCCCAATCTTGTCATCAGCAAACCTTCTGATCCAGTTTACCACTATCATCCAAATCATTAATATAGATGACAAACAGGAATGACTCAGAACCAATTCCTGTAGCAGTCCATTACTCACAGTGGCCACTTACAGAGATAACCATTTTGTACCACTCTCGGGCTTCTCCTATTAGTCCAATGTTGAATCCAATTGACTGCTTTATCTTGAAATTGAATTGAAACTTCCTGACCAACCTTCCATTAGGACCTTGTCAAAGGTCCATGCAGACACCATACATTCATACTTGCCCTTCATATATCAACATTCCTACTTGAAAAACTGAGATTGGTTAGACATGTCCTACCACACACAAAGACATGTTGATATCCCTGATCAGACCCTGTCTATCCAAATAGTTATATACCTGATCCCTTAGAATACCTTCCAATAATTAACCCATAACTGACGTCAGGCTCACTGGCCGATAATTTCACAGCTTATTCTTACAGCTTTTCCTAAACAACGTAACAAACTTGGCTAACCTCCAATCCTCTGGCACCTCACCCTTCACTGGAGATGCTGTAAATAACTTCTCTAGGACCCTTGCAATTTCTGTACTAGCCTCCAACAACGTCTGAGGAGGCACCTAGTCAGGTTCTAGAGATCTATCCAACCTGATATAACTCAAGACAGCAAGCACCTTATCCTTTGTAATACATATATGGTCCATGACCTCACTGCTCTTTTGCCTCGAATCAATAGATTGCCTGTCTTCCCAGTAAATACAGAAGAAAAAAATCCATTTAAGATCTTCCCCACATCTGAATTGTATTATCTTCTTATTTCTAGCTTCACTAGCAGGTGGCATAGGTGGTAATTGAGGTCCTGTCCACCTCACTGGTTCCAACATAGATCACAACTTCTGGCTGCTTATCCTCCCCCTAAAGAACACCATGGAGTCGATCCAAGATGTCCCTTGACCCTATCACCTGGGAGGCAACATACTATCCAGGAATTTCCTTATTATCTGCCTCTTCTCCCCTTGCGTTCTGAGTCAGAGACCCAGACTCAGTACCAAAGATCTGACTGCTGTATGTTTCCTCTATTACAGTATATCACAACCCCAATAAGTATCCCAAACAATATACTTGTTACTGAGAGAATGGACACAGGTACCCTGCACAGGTTGCCCATCTCCTTTCCGTCTCCTGAAAGTCACCCAATTGCCTGTGTCCTACACCTTCAGTGAAACTACCTCCCTGTCAACCAACTACTGCCTTTCAAATGAACCAGAGTTCACCCAGCTCCAGCTCCCTGAAGTGGTCTGCAAGAAGCTGCAGCTGGATCCACTTTTGCAGGGGTAGTCGTCAGGGACATTGGAGGTCTCCCTGTCCTCCCGCATCTCACAGGAGGAACACTCCACTGTCATGACTGTCAATTCTACTGCTCTAACTGTGCAATAAGAAACTGACAGAAACTTGGTCTCCACCACTCCTCATCAAAGTGTCAAGCTACCCACTCCCACAATGGCCACTCCACTTAAACCTAACTTATTGCTACTGACCCTTGTCCAATAATCTAATCAATCTCAAGCTCTGCAGAAAGTCCTGACAGAACATGCTTGCTTTTTTTGCAGAAAGTCCCAACTGACAGTCACACCACCCACACAAAGCAGAGGTTACTCTTCCAATGACTTCTCAGCAACCCTGGTATCTGACCTGAAGGCTCTTCCACAGTCTCACATGCCACACCAAGTGAAGTAGTAAATCACGAGGGTCGCCGATAAGGTAAAGTCACAGTCTTTCTCCCCAGAAAAACAATAACTGAGGGAATCAAAAACTAGGAGGCACGGACTTAAGGTGAGAGGGGAAAGACTTAAAAGGGACCCGAGATAGTGTTGGGTACATGGAACGAGCTGCCATATGACATTATAGAGGTGGGTCTGATTTCAATTTTTAAAAGACATTTGGCAGGTACATGGATAGAAACATTTAGAGGGATATGGATCAAGATCAAGTCAATGGGATTGACTCAGATGAGCATCTTGATCAGCATGGTTCAACTGGGCAAAAGGTCCGTACAGTATAACTCTATATAAGTCTACATGTACGAGCTCAACTCGCCACTCTCGGGACCCAGCGGAACCATTAAACGTTAAATGGCGGGTTCAGGTGAGACGGTTGCTGCGCTTACCATCCCGTTCTGCAGCTTCTTTGCATCCGGTTTCTTCTTCACCGTGGTGAAGGACCACTCGATGGGTTTTGCGTTCTTGTTCTCCTTGTCACTACTCCCACTGAAAGGAAGAAAGACATTACAAGCTGGTTGGCAGATATTTTCTACCATCCTCAGTTTCAGGCCCAGATGTCTCCGAGTCCCTCCACTCTCAGTAACACTAAGCACAGGCTTAGCCCATCAGGAAAACCCATTCCTCAGAGGTAACCCATGTGCTTACCGATGTGCCCAGGACCAAGGGCTGGTTCTAAATCTGTCTTCCTCCGAAATTCAAGCTGCTCATCACAGTCAGACAGAAGCAGCAGCTGCAGGCTCTTCAGTATATGATGACCAGCAACCACCCATTTATACAAACCCTGCCTCAACCACGTCTATTCTAGCCCCATTCACAACTCACTGCCAGATTCTACCACATGAGGGCAACTTGTAGTGACTGATTAACCCACGTATGAAACAGGCTAAAGACCTTTTGGTAGTACATCTTGTTAAACTGTGGCTCCTCCACAAAGTGCAGCACTTTCTCTGTACCTGAAGACTCTGCCATGACATTGAATACAGAAGCAGGCCCTTTGGCCCACCAACTACCCACTTACACCAACCCAGGGGTTCCCAACCTTTTTTATGCCATGCACCAATACCATTAAAAAAAAGAGTCTGTGGATCTCAGGTTGGGAACCCCTGCTCTAATCTCATTTTGTTCTTTGCACATTTCCATCAACGCCCTCTAGGCTCTCCCATTCACTCTCACACGAGGGGCAATTTACAACGGCCAATTAACCTGCCAACCGCACGTCTTTGGGATATGGGAGGAAACCAGAGCACCCGAGGAAAACCCAGGTGGTCGGAGAGAGGAAGTGCAAACTCTGCACAGTCAGGTTCGAACCGACCCTCCAGTGCTGATGGGAAATGGCTCTATCCACTGTGAGGCACAATCAACATCAAAACTCGAGTAAGCGACAAGCTGTGGTACCCGCACTGCCTGCGGGTAGACATGCACGAGCATGGCACTTGCTATTTATTCATACAATTACAACAGAGTAATAGCTGGACAAATGAAAGGGACAAAGTGATGGACACTGAGCACTGATGACAGTGCTAGGATTGAACTTACATCTCCAGGATCGTCTTTGGCATCACTGGTATTAGTTTCATGCAGTCCACAAGGCCCCCACCACCACCTCGTCCAGAATCAGAGAGTCAGAAGTTCAAATACACTCCAGGGATCTGACCCCAGTCTCCAGGCTAACTTGCTAGTGCAGTATTACTGAGAGCAAAAGTAGTTTTGCCTCGTTGAACGTCCAGCTGAAGTAGGGACAGGTTTGCTCCCTGGGCTAAAAGTACATACTTTCATAGGAGGGTGTGCTGGGGTGATATCCAGGCGGAATCAGGACCATCAAAGCAGGCTGGTCCAACACTCAATTAGTTTAGACAATGGACAAACTCAGAGAGACATAGAAAGGGGTTTGACACTGTGGACAGTGAGAGGATGCTTCTACCCCGCTGCTTTTAGGCTTTGAACCAATCACTTCTACACCCCCTTCCCAGTGGTGCTGGCTCATTCTTAGACACTTAATTCAGGCAGTCTTGTTGCGCTATTATCGTCACTTTAGCACCATTTCAGATTGTACTACAATGTTTGCACCACTCTGTTGTTCTGCAACCATTTGCCTTATTTATTGGTGTATTAATTACGACCATTTAGACGGTTCGTTCTGAGAGCTTCACTTGGTACCCTGGCACACTCTGAAACTGAATAAACAGACAGCTCCTGAATCAGTTGTCATAGAGATGAGGAGGAATTTCTTTTTGCAGAGGCCTTGAATATCTGGGATACACATCCCCACACATGGGCAGGCAGAGCCAAGCAGGCGATGAAGCCAATTTTTTGCCTTATTGGGTGTACAGAGAGGATCTGAGGCTCAGACAGCAGATGCGATCTCATTGTTCTGGAGGGACAGAATGGCTAACTCACTGCATCTACTAAGTGCCAGTCTCTCCCCCTCAAGTTCCATGAGAGTATTTAAAGGCAAATTCTCCCTGGAGTCCTGGCTATAACTTATCCTTCAATTACTGTCACTAAAAATAGTATAACCCGGCTGTCAAGGCCTCTTACAGTAGGTTCACAAGAGCTTCTTTAGTATCATTTGCACTAGCAATAAATCCTAATTAAGGCTGCAGAACATATGACTCAGTGACCAAAAATAACTGGGCTAACTGAAAGCTGCCTATTCACAGTCAACAAACACGCAGATAACTTGAGCTAACACTGTCCCAACTAAAAGAAACAAGCTGAGGCCTTTGATGAGTGACGAATCCATTTTTAAATATGCATAGTGCTGAGCTAGTCTGGTGGAACAGAGTGGGAAGATCCCACTGGTTAGAGTGTTACCAATCAGCAATGATCTATAGTATTTTGTACTGATACCAGAGCTTTAGTTACAAATTCAGGGCTTTCCTGCATGTAGTTCAATGTAAAAATCACAGTGATGTTCAGGAAATACAAAAAGAACCTGGATGGGTTTCTAAAGAGATTCACAAGGACAATTATTTGGATGCTATACAGAGATGGGAGAAGTTGTTCTCAAGAACTATACAGTCCTTCAGCCCACTGACCATCAGCCATCCAGTGTACACTAATCCAACGCTAATCCCGCTTCATTCTCCTGACAAAGCTAGATTCTATATTCACACACACTGGGCAACTCACAGCAGTCAATTAAGCTACAAGCATCACTGGGATGTGTGGGAGAAAAAGACAGTGTGCGGGGGGAGGGGTGGGGGTAAAATTGTGTGGTCCCAGGGATAATATGTGAATTCGACACAGACAGTACCTGATCTCTGAAGTTACGAGCCAGCCGTTTTGCCTGCCACGCCACTGCCCTTGTGGGGTGGTCTGATTGAGGCATTTATGATAAGGAAGGGCAGATCAGGGGACAGAAAAGGCAGATGAGTGGCAAAAGGGCCAGAAGTTACATTTAGAATAAAACTTACCCTAGAGCAAGTAGGTCACACTTGGAATGGATAGCAAATGGGATTTCATGACAGGTAATTCAATTGAACAGTATACAGGGAGGTGAATATGTTCTGTATAGAAGGGTACAGCAAGTTACAAGGCCCTTCAGCCCATGATATTGTGCCAACCCTTTAACCTATTCCAAGAGTAATCTAATGCTTCCCTTCTACATAGCCCTCCAGTTTTTTTCTATCATCCCTGTGCTGGAAGATTTGCAGGGTTAAGGGGAAAGGTTGGAGAACCGTGAGCCAGAACAAACTCAAAAGGCTGAATATCCTCCTGTAACTGAATGGTTCAGCTCTCCTGTAGATTATGTGATTTGCAGCTTTCTCCAACTGGATTAACAGACAATGCTTGAGCTGATGTGAATTTAAACCAACGAGTTACCATTACAATGCATCCTCAATGTCTCATACTACGTTGCAAGAGGTCTGTGTCAGCTTTTAATGCAGGCTAATCCATTAGTGCTGCACTGTAACTCAGCAGCCCATACAAACTAATTTGTTCCACCTATTAACATTTTTCAGTATTAGGAATATTCAGACACCAGGGTTTAAAAGATTACAAAGTGTCATCCCTGTATTTCAATCGGCAGTTTCTTATGCTTCCATGGTTACTATATCCTCATTTTAACGTGGTGCAGCTGCCTCAACTCCAGAGAACCGGGCTCAATCCTGGCCTCAGATACCATGAAATAGTGTGGAGTTTGCATGCTCTCCCTGCAACATGTGTGTTTTCTCCTACTTTGGTAGATTAATTGATCACTATAAATGGGAGACAGAATCGGGAAGGAGCTGATGGGAATTAAAGTGATGCATTCATATCTGCTTCCACCACCTTCCCTGGAGAGCATATTCCAAACACCTACCACTTTCAGTGTAAACAAAAAATTGCCTGATATATCCTTAAGATTTCACCACCCATCTTAAAGCTATGTCTTTTCATATCTGACATTTCTACCTTACCAAAAAGAGTCTAAGCCTTTACATTTATTTGTTTCTCATATTACAAATTTCTGTCAGATGATTTCCTCAGCATCTGATGCCCAGAGAAAACAACCCACGTGTGTCTAACTTCTCCTTAAAGTACTACTCTCTTCCCAGACAATCTCTTCTGCATCCTCTCCAAAGCCTCTATTTTGTACGGCAATCAAACTCCACACAGCATTTCCATTGTGGCTTATTTAAGGCTTCACACGGATAAAACATGACTTCCTAACTTTTATACGCAATGTTATGACTGATGAGGGCAAGTATCTGACTGCCTTCTTTACCACCCTATCTACTTGAGTTGCTCCTTTCACAGAGCTGGGTACTTCTAACATCCCCTTGTACGTCAATCCTCCTACGGGTCCTGCCATTTACCATTCAACTTTCCTCTTACATTTGATCTCCCAAAGCTCAACTCCTCTGGACGAAATTTCATTTGCTATTTTTCTACCCAAATTTTCAACTGAACTATTTCCTGCTATTCTCTGAAAGCCCTTCTCACTAACCAGGACTCCTCCAACTTCGGTGCTATTTGTAAACCTCCGAATCACTACCTACACTTTCATCCAAATCATTTACATATATACATACACACACACACATTATATATAACCAAGCAAACTCCACACATACTGTAGCCAAACTAGGGATTAACTCACAAGAGTTGAGGCTATTGTACTACCTGCTGCACCAGACTGGTGGATGTTTGTTGTACCAGTGGCCCAGGGCAAACCCTGCAACTTGTACTCAAAACAGCTGCATCAGAACTTCACACTGTAATTGTTTGATTTATATTAAAACTTCACAGCTAAGGTAGAAACTAGGTTAATTATTTCCCCACAAAGTCACAGAAATATTCAAAATCTTTCCTGATAATTACATTTTCCATTCAGCATACATCTTCGGTTGATGCAAGGAGGGAGCAGGTTACTTAGCACATTGACCATAGTATTAAAAAAACCCTAGCCTCTCCAGTATTTGACATTTTCACCTTAGGAAAAACTAACCGCCCCATCCAAGTCATTCATAATTTTATATAATTGTATCAGGTCATCTTTCAGTCACTGACATTCCAGAGAAATCAATCTAAGATTCCCCAATGTTGCAAATACTCTCTAATAGAAGCAACGCCCTGTTCATTTAAATATTCAGTGGACTCTACATCCATCAGAGATCCTCACCACCCAGGCCATGCTCTTCTCTCGCTGCTGCCATCCGGTAGAAGGTACAAGAGCTTCAGGACTCACACCAGCAGGTTCAAGAACAGTTACTACCCCTCAACCATCAGACTCTTGAACAAAAGAGAACAGCTACACTCACCTATTGAGATGTTTCCACAAACAATGATCTCACTTTAAGGACTTTCTATCTTGTTTACTTCATGCTCTTGTTATTTATTGCTATTTATTTATATTTGCATTTGTACAGTTTGTTGTCTTCTATGCTCTTTATTCCTCTTTTATTGATCTTGTTTACAGTTACTGTTCTATGGATTTGCTAAGTATGCCTGCAGAACAAGAATCTCAGAGTTGTATGTGGCGACAAGCACGTATCCTGATAATAAATTTTACTTTGAACTTTGACTTTCTATGCCTCTTAATATCAAACTTCCATCATTCTTGCTGGATGAGGACGTGTTATGGGAAGTGAATGGATAGACTGGGCCTCTTTTCCCTGAAGCGAAGGCAGCTGAGGGGGGATAGACAAATATGAGAGGCATGTATAGAGTTGATACTCGCCTGAATTGTTCAGTATTCTGGCAGTTAACGTTTGTCCTCTGGATTACTAATCCAGTAATTTCTTATATATTCAGAGATTATATTAGAAAGCACTTACGAATCTGACTCATCTGAACTAGAGTCATCATCACTGTGCCCCTCTGCTTTCCACCTCTTGTACCCGTCGATTAGTTCTGTGAGATAAGAGGTCTTCTTGCAGTTTTTAAGGATGAACTTGTGTTTCAACAGTTCCTTGGCCGTTGGACGCTGAGCAGAAATGGAAAGCGAGAATCAATACCTCTTCAGGCTGTACTGAGACACTCAGACTGGCAGAAAACTTTGGATCAATGACCTGTCAGCAGAACATCAATCTACATACAGTTGCAACAAGAAGTTTGTGAACATTATGAAATTTTTTTTTTGCATCAAATACTCATACAATATGGTCCAATCTTCATCCAACTCACAATAATAGACAGACACAATCTGCTTAAACTAATAAGAAACAAATGTAATTCTCCTTGTCAATACTCAGTAAATCTTTTAAACAATCATAGTCCAAGTTCAAAAAAGTATGTGAACCTCCGGGGTAATGCCTTCTACAAGAGATATTTCGAACCAGGTGTTCCAATCAATGAGATTAGAGGTGTGGGCGCCCTGCCCTATAAAAAACAGTCAGGTTACTGACAGAGCCTGCTCTTCTCAAGAAAGGTCTGTTTATGTGCAAGATGCCTCAACCAAAACAACTTTCTGAGGACCTTAGAAGAATTGTAGAGATGCAGGAAGCTGGAAAGGATACAAAAGCACTTTGAGACCTGAGTGCTCATCAGTCTACAAGAGAAACTGTCTACAAATAGAAATTCAGTACTGTTGCTATTTCCCTAGGAGCGGACATCCTGCAAAGAGAACAACGTACAGTGCTGAAGGAGGTGAAAATGAGCCCAAGGCCTGCAGAACTTCCTAAAGTCTCTGGTTATGTGTCCAAAATGCTGAAAAAGAATGGAGTTCATCGAAGTTCACCATATTGAAAACATTGGCTCTCCAAAAACAAAAAACATATTGCTGCACGCCTCAGGTTGGCAGATGACCGCCTCGTTGTTCCTCAACATTTCTGGGGCACCTCAGGGCCTGGACAGCTTGCAATCGTTGAAAGAACAATAAAGTCAAAACTGAATGAAGACGTTATACAGGAGAATGGCAGGGTAGTGGTTCATCACCTGAAGCTTAACAGAAGTTGGACAATGCAACAAGACAGTGATCTGAAACACAAGAGTAAATCAACAACAGAATGGTTTAAAAAGAAGAAACTTCGTGTTTTGGAATGGTCAAGTCTGAGTCCAATTGAGATGCTGTGGCATGACCTGAAGAGGGTTGCTCATGCAAGGTATCCCAGAAATATTGATGACTGAAACAATTTTGTGTGGAGCAATGGTTTAAAAATTCCTCCTCGCTGTTGTTCAAGTCTGATCAGCAGCTACAGGAAACGTTTAGTGGAGGCTATTGCTGCTAAAGGAGGTTCTACCATTGTTCAATACAAGGGTTCACATACTTCTTCCAGCCTGGACTGAATGATTAAACAATGTGTTCAATAAAGACATGTAAAGTATAATTGCGTGTTATTAGTTTAGGTAGTTTGCGTTTGTCACTTTATCAGTAATTAATGCAGAAAACCAGGTAATTGCCAAGGGTTCACAAACTTTTTCTTGCAACTGCATATTATTAGTGCTGTTGCCACCTGCGTGGATACTTCCTGACCTGCTGAATGTCTCCAGCATTTTCTGTTTTTATTACAAATTTTCAGAACCTGCTGTTATTTTCCTTTTCAGTAGAACATTGCCTGATCATTCATGGCATCTTACTTGTCTGAATAAACTCTCAGGATAACTTAACTGAACCTTTTACATTTCTCTTCATGTGCATACTGAAATGCAAATACAAGCGATTTATTATTAACTGCAACTTAGTTCTTGGAACTGTGCAGTGTTCTTGTCTGAAATGGCTGCAGAGTCTGAGGTCTGTGTGTATGGAGGAAACCATTACCCACACCTTCAGACTTTTGCTGTAGCCGTATTACAGCCAAGGCAATGGAACAACAGCATGGTGTAAAGCTCACTGAAGGGACAGGGACCAGATCTCCCACCAAGCAAACATGTGGTGGAAGATGCTATTCAAACAAGAGACGGAACCCTGAAGCCAATCCTGATGATACTTACAAAGGATGGGTCCTTATTTAGGCATGCGTCCACAAATTCTTTAAAAGATTTGCTGAACTCTCCTTCCAACGTTGGTGGGTTGTTTTTGGGTATGAGGAAGAGAACCCTCATGGGATGCATGTCGGAGTTGGGTGGCTCACCCTTGGCCAATTCAATGGCAGTAATTCCCAAAGACCAGATGTCTGCCTGGAAGGAGAGAGACAGTAAATTTACAACAGAACACACAGCTGCCCAGCAGTTGTGGCCGGATGAAAGGAAGCACCACCATACTGCATTAAATTACCCAATTGAATTGGACAGAGCGGGGGGGGGGAGGGAGAAAAGCTGGGGGGGGGGGGGCGAGGGAGAGAAGGCGGGGGGGGGGGGGGGGGGTGTGAGGGAACGTGAGGGAGTGTCTCATCCCTGGAAGAGATTTCAGAGTGTAGTACTAGGAGTAAAGTAAGTGGGGAGGGATGAGTGGACAAGGGACGTTGACCATCCCATTTGCCTTGTCTCCAGCACATAATTTGGGATCTCTCATAGCCACCATTTCAGTTCTACTTCCTATTCCTAATCCAACGCATCAGTCCATGGCCTCCTCTACAACCACAATGAGGCCACCCTCAGGTTAGGTGAGCAACACTTTATATTTTGTCTGCCTAGCTTCTAACCAGACAGATCAGAAGTTCAGGTAATTGCCCACCTAACCTTCACTATTCCCCATTCCTGTTCCCCCCCCCCCCTTATCTCCTTACCTCCCCTTACCTCTGTCTGGTGCTCCTCCTCCTCCACTTTTACCCATGATCTTCTACCCTCTTCTATCAGATTTCTCTTTCTCCAGCTCTTTACCTCTTTCACCAATCAACTTCCAAACTCTCTTCTTCACCCATCCTCCTCTCCCGGTTTCACCCATCACCTACCACCTTGTACTTCTTCCTCCCTTCCCCCACCTCCTTACTCTGACCTCTCATCCTTTACTCCAGTCCTGATGAAGGGTCTCAGCCTGAATCGTCGACTCTTTACTCTTTTCCCCAAGATGCTCCCTGACCTGCTGAGTGTTCCAGCATTCTATGTGCATTTCTTTGGAGTTCTAACATCTGCAGATTTTCCTGGGTTTGTGAAGCTAACGTAAGGTTGTTTCAAGATGCCGTTTTGTTTAAAAATTCAAATGCCAGGAGAACTTAGAAGTTGAAGGCTTAGGGCAGCAGAAGAATACAGAGCATGTATAGAATAGATGGACTGAATAGCCTCAGTTATGAAGCCAGCTGCCATGGTGCTCTTACCTTTGAGTCATATGCAGACTGCTGAATGACCTCTGGTGCCATCCAGAACGGAGTGCCGACAAATGTGTCCCGTTTGATCTGGGTGTCCGTCAGCTGTCCAGCCACACCGAAGTCCGCCAGCTTTACATCGCCTTGCTCAGATAACAAGACATTGGCAGCTGGAGGAGATACAAGGAGTTGAGAAACACTTCACACACCATAAAACTGAAACTCGGTTGTGCTGAAGTCACAGCTTACCTTTAATGTCCCTGTGGATCTTTTTTTCTGAGTGCAGGTAGTCCAAACCTTTGAGGATTTCCCTCAACATGGTAGCAATCTGGAATTCATCAAAGGGTCCAGCCTGGAGCTGAAAGAGAAATTTCCATTACTAACAGGCAACAGACTACAGTATTTATTATAAATATTATAACAGGACTTGCGCAAATGCCAACTCTTCAGAACTGCTCAGGAAAGTGCAAGAGGGAGGGCACACTACAGTTAGAAGCTGAACAGATAGAGGTGTTGAATGGAGAATATAGCCGACATCAGAGGCCTCCTCTGCAATAAGTACTCAGACTTTTCCAGCATCTCTTATGCTTCACAGACAAGGAAGAACATTTGAGGGGCAGTGATAGAATCTGTGGAGGTTGGTGGAAACCTGTAGATGGACAGTTGATCATTGGCATTGTCTGAGAAGTGGGGGTGACGTATCACTCTACAAATTTAAACATGTTACACAACAAGCTGACACAACTAGGGATTCTCCGGGTTTGGTCTCATGACCAGAGCTGAGATATTTGAGACATTTGCGTGTCCCAGTGCATGATACGCAAAATCTAATACGTACATACAACAAGTAGGAATGCAACCAGAAGGTTAGAATTTATTGTAAAGGGAAATGAATACAAAAGTAAGTAAGTTATGCATCAGATATAAATGGCACTGGTGGGACCGAAAGGGCTGCTCATGCATTGGAAAGATGTTAAAAGTTTATGACAGTCATACCTAGAATGGGAAACGTTGTCTCATGAGAAAAGGTCAGAGGTTAGGCACTGATGTTTAGAAGAATGAAATTTAAAGGCCTTGACTGAAGTATACATGGGGAGACATGGAGAGGGAACCTCCTCTTGTGAGAAGCTGGAGATGAGCATCATAGTTTAAAAACTACAAGATACCCATTTAAGAAGGAGCTGAGTAAAACTTCTGTCAGAGGACTGAGAGCCTTTGCAGCTCTATCTTGAAGGGCATGAGAAACAGAGCCTTTGAGTATTTTAAGGCAAGGTTATCCACACAAAGTGGGCTAAGCAGGAATATGGTACTGAGGTCACATTCAGATTTGCCATGACCTGATTGAATGTCAAGGTAAATGCTAAGGGCTCCAGCTCCCAAATCCATAAAACAATGAACATCACAATCTCTGAAGACTGAGCTGCAAAATCCAGGGGAGCCAAACACTAGACCCTGCCATTAGAAGTTAACTTTTTTCTCCTTTCCAAAGAGGTCATCCAAAGAGGTTACTTTCTAGTATTTCTTAGCTGCATTTTCAGTATCCACAGCATTGGCCTGTCAGTTCCATGCTGGAACACTTCATGCGAGGTCAGATATTTAGCTCCTATCCACTTCCCTCCCCCAGCAAACTCTAACCTCTGAAACCTTTAAAAGGAATCTTTACCCACTCTGTAACAGTACATCCAAAAGTAGGGTAGGCTGGTGGTGCAGCAGTTAAGTTACTCGACTGTTATTCCAGAGGCCTGGACTAACAATCCAGAGAACCAAGTTCAAGTCCTACCTTGGCAGATGGGGAATTTAAATTCCATTAACAACTTGAACCAAAACTACACAAAAACCACCAAATTACCAGATTGCTGTAACAGCTAGTCAGGAAAGGAAATCAGCCAACTTGCCTACACGTTGCTCCATGCCCATTCATGTGGTAGGTTCTCAGTGGCCCCCACCTGTCCCCACCACCTCAAGAGGCAACTTAGAGATGGGCAATAAATAGTAACGATGCCAAGGTTTTAGAACTGAAGAGCCTGCCAAGGTCCTGAAACACAAGTAAATAACAAGCTGGGGCGTGAGACACTCTCATTGATGTGACGGTAGAGTGCACAGCTTGTGTGAGATAAATAACCCAGTGACAAAGTGATATCAAACTTTGTGTATTGTAGGTGGGAGGGGAGAAGGCCCATGGCCATTGACTGCTCTCTACCCAATGAGACTGAGCAATGAAACCTGGATACCAGTTCAGCAAACACACAAATGATCACAAAGGGTCACACTCTGAGACAGGGGTAAGAATTAATTAAACCACAGGGGGACTCCTTTAGTACTGTTAGACCACCTTTCATGGACAGGGAATCACAAATGGCAAGAGTGGAAGAAAACCAACATTTTTCAGTCTGGAACTCTGATGGAGATTGAAGAATTGACAGAAGACTGACTGGAAGAGGCTATTGAAGTGGGGTCATGAGTTGATTTCAGTGGTGAATTCCGTCTGGGGAGCTTTCAAAAGGGCTGTGATACCACGACTGGCCCCTTATAATGCTGCAGCAAATGCAGCTCAAACCATTTTCCTGAATGCATAGCTCTACTCCCCTGCACAGCTGACAGCAAAGGGTAACCACAAGTTGACACATAAAGCAGAGGTTTTTGCACAATCGGAAATAAAGCAGAGGGCAAAGGTAAAGGAGTACTGGAGTCAGTGAAGAGGTCTAGTTTTAGACCTGGAGAATTTGGAACTCTTCACCAGATTATGACAGATGCAGCCAGCGGTTGGGGGTGGGGCCTTATTTCACATCTCTGGGTGCTAATTCACTGCCGACACTTGACTTTTGCTAAACTGTTACAAGGGATTCACATTAATCATTAAACCCATTGTCTTTTGCCTTCTGTCTGTTGGACAGAATTTGCTGTCATCTGGGGAATGACGCAGAGACTGAGAGTAGTGGAGTTCTATCAATTCATCTTGCAAGACTCAATGTCAAACCATGTCACAACTCCGAGATAACATAAACAATACTTTCAGCTCCTGCTTTTTATACAAAATAGGGAATGCATGCTGCTGCTTGGAATCTTTTGGTCACTTAAGAATTTCACAGAGTTGAACTGTACCACGCAGTCTGTTGCTAAGATGCAGCATGTAGATGGACGGTACAGGAACAGGCCCATTACATTCATGCTGACCACTTACACCAGGCAGATTAAGAGCTGATCTGGATTGACTGGAATCTGTTAATAAATGGAGACAAAGAGACTGACGATGCTGAAAACTGGCACAAAAAAACACTACTGGAAGAACCCAGTAGGTCACGTAGCATCTGTGGAAGGAAAGAGGTGGCCATCTTTTGGGTTGAGATCCTGCAACATGACTTCACCACCAGTGATTAATCCCAGTCTGTCTCAAAAAAATACAGCAGGACCAACCATTAAGTCTGTGTCAGATCTCAGGGTGAGGCTGCTCCCCCTCACAGGCTTGTCACCTCCTCCAAAATCCCACCACTTCCTTCACATCAGGGGTAATTCCCAGCAGCCCATCAACTCCCCCAGCTCCCATCTGCACATATTCCCGATTCTCACCTACACTCAGCTAATTAACCAACTTGCACATCTCTGCTACGTGGGAGAAAAGTTCAAAGTAAATTTTATTATCTCAGTACACATATATACGACCCTGAGATCCATTTTCCTGTGGGCATACTCAGCAATTCTATAAAATAGTAACTATAATAGGATCAATGAAAGATCAACCAGAGTGAAGACAATGAACTATGCAAATGCAAATATAAATAAATAGCAATAAATACTGAGAGCATGAGTTAACAGGATAACAAATCCTTTGGTTGTGGGACTATCTCAATGGATGGGCAAGTGAGTGTGGTTATCCCCTTTTGCTCAAGGTCTTGATGGTTGAGGGGTAGTAACTGTACTTCAACCTGGTAGTGCGAGTCCTGAGGCTTCTCTACAGAAGCAAGAAAAGAGCATGGCCTGGGTGGAGGGAATCTCTGATGATGCTGCTCAGGGGAATCCCACACAATTCAAGAGGGAAAGTGCAGACTACATACAAACAGCACCCTCGGTAGGGATTGAAGCCAAGTCTCTGGAGTAGTTAACTCCAGCTCCAACCACACTGTCGCACTTGGGGGTCAGAATGCTGCCCTGTGATTCAACCAGGGACTTCCTAACCACAACAGTACGGGTAAAGAGACCAGTATTGAAGTGATGGGCTACAGGGCCTGTTTAATGCTCCACAGTCCTCTGACACTGTGAGATGTGCTGAGCACCAGGAGATGAGAGGGAGGTTTCCACGGATGGAAGGAGAGCATCTCCCTGTGCAGCGAGGAAGTGGAGAACACTCTTGAGGAGAATTTGATTGTGACTGCTGATGAAGCAGGACAGTGTTCACTGAAGAGAGAGGAGTGTTAATTGTTATGCTTAGACACATTAATGGCCCCATTATTGCTGAGGTCTTGCTGTTTCTCGGTCCTGTAGTGGTGTGGATTGTAAACAGCTGTGAAAACACAGGTGATGCAGATGTCAGTGGCAGCTTCTTGTGGGAGTTATGTTGTAATATATTGAGAATGGGGACTTTGAAACTGTCAAAGGACAACATTATGCTTGAGCATCAATTCTGGGTGTAATCTGTAGCCAACTTGCAAACACTCCTGCCATTATTTTCAGATTATTAGTCTGTGCCCTTTCCCTGCCTCTAAAGGCTGATTTATACTTCTGTGTAGGCTCTATGCTGTAGCCTACGCTGTTGTGAGCATTCATACTTGTGCGCTGGTGTGTCTGCGTCACTCTGCAATTCACCGCCAAAACGCTAGTCGGCGGTGGGGTTTTTATGCCACTGTGTTGAGTTTCTTCCTGTACTTTAAACAATGCGACTGAAACTGAGCGCATCATGTTGGAGTTGGAGCTAATAAATGTTGAACAAGAGCTACTTTTATTGAAATTACTGCAACTCAGAAAAGAGAGAAGATGTCGGAGGAGATGGCGTGTACAACCATCGAATGGATTGAGGAGGGTGAATTTACTGTGCTTGTCCAGCCACTGAGAGACATGGACGAGGAAATGACAGAGAAGCAGCAACCAGAAATGCAGACCAGTCACAGTTGTTGTAGTCTGTGTCGCCGTGACGCTCAGTTACATTTTCAGGGAGGTGCGCGTCAGGTTACGGCGTCGGGTATGTGGCTATGCTGTGCTTACAGCGTAGATTCAACGCAGAAGTATAAATTAGCCTCAACTTCATTCAACCCCACAACCACCCAGCCCCAACTCTGGAATGCTGGATCATCTTCATGTGATTCCTGGAGCCAATGTGACTGCAGACTTGAGTGGTCTTCATTCCCAAAATCTTCTCTGATAACTCTACATCCCCCCACACACCCTGCCATTCCACCTCTTTCTGCTCCCTTAATTTGCCCCTTGAGGGTGCTGGAAAGGAGATATATCTCTACCAAAGGAGGTGTAAGGCGCTCCTTCCCTCCACTAGCCTGCAGGTCACCCTTGGGCAAGGTGTAGCACCCGCTTACCCCTGATCAGGGTCACGTGAAGTGATGGGAGCAACCGGTACAAATCACAAGTCCTGATTAAGTGACCACTGACACCAGGCTGACAGTCTCTGAAGAGTATTGATAATGGCTGGAATCACCTGTCTTGTAAAGACACTGCCCAGAAGGCAGCAATGGAAAGCCACTTCTGTAGAAAGATTTGCCAAGAACAATCATGATCAAAAGACCGTCATGCCCACACCATACGACACGGCACATAACAGCTCTGCACGCAAACATTCCCTCCATCCACTTTCACAGAAGATTGTTAAGTTTATACTTGATTACATTGCCAAGGTAAAGCCTGAATGGTTTTAATGATGTTACCACATTCAGCTGTCAATGTTTTCGTTCCCACATTCCGAGTGTTTTGGTTCATCAAAAAGTAGGTCTTTACATTCTCTTTTTAAAAAACATTTCAACAGAAAGGGATGAGCAACATTAGCTGGAGGTACGGTGTCATAGCAGCTACAGTAACTGAGTATGATACCGTCCTCTCCCTGTGACCGGTGGGTTAGCAGGCTGATGTACATCGTGTGCAGATGAGTGGTAACATCGGAATGTGGGGTGAATAAAATGAAATTAACGTGGGATTAGTGACATAAAAGGATGGCTGATGCACAGTCTGAGGCACAGACTCAGTGGGCCAAACGGTCTCTGTTTGTGCTGTGTGTCTCTAAGACAAAATCATGGGCTCGGGGACAGGGCCTGGTCATCAGGTACAAAGAGAGTGCTACCCTTTATGCAGCAGCCATTCAACATTGAATGAGGTGCTTGACTGAGGCCACCAACTTGTTACCATGCCCTGTTTTGGAAACAAAAAGAAGCAGGCATTTGAGTGGGAGAAATACATGAGCCACAGGTTCTGCTACAATTATGTGATGTGGCCAACAGGTTCCAGGGTCAGGACATCTTATTGCCATCTGTCTCCTCTGTAGTGACAAATGATCCTATAATAGACTCAGAATTAAACAGAACAGAAATAGGCCCTTCAGCTCCAGAGATGCTGCCTGTTTTGCCCCATTTACCCATTTGCCTATATTAAGAATGTAATCATTCTATGCCTCGTCTGTTAAGTGTCAAACTCCCTCTTAACTGTATACAATCCGTGCCTGCTGGCAGCAAGACCCAGATATTAACCAATTTCTGTCAACAAAACAACTTGCCTCTCAAATCTCCTTTCAAACTGCTTCACTCATCTTAAAAGTATGCCCTCTTGATTTTGGATACTGCCAACGCAGAAAAAAGATTTTTACTATCTAACCTATCTCTGCTTCTCATAATCTTATATACTTTCTATCGATTCATCCCACAGCCTTCTTTGATCCAGGGTAAACAAGCTCAACTTATCCATTCCCTCCTCATAACAAACGTTCTCCAAACCAGTCACCATCCTGGTGAATTTCCTCTGAACCCTCTTCACTTATAAAACTGCTGAGTGGCCAATATTTGTCCCTCAGCCAACACCACAGACAATCCAGTCCCTCTTATTCAGCTGTCTATTACAGTGTGATAGCTCATTAATGATTTGGGACATCTGAGAAAATGATTTAAGTTCTAGCTCTAGTTTCAAATGTAATTTCCATAAACCTGTCAATGGACAGCCTGAGATCTGGAACAAGTGTGTGATGCAAAGCTGGCCGGCTGACCAGCTGGTCTGACCACCAAAGGGAAAAGTTGTGAGCAGGTATGAAGATCAAGTGAAGTTTAATTTCCATCACACTGGGTAGAGTTGGGGCTGAAGTAGAAATTGGATTAGGAATAGACCACTTGGTCCCTCCAGGATGCACCGTCATGCAATATAACCTTGGCCTATTTACCCCAGGCCTCATCTTCTCTTCTCTGACTGACCCCCACAGCCTTCAGTTTCATATATTCACCCACTTTCTCTTTACATGCCCTTCACAGATCTGAATCACAACCCTCTGTGGGAGCAGAGTCCAGAAAATCATCATTTCCTGTGAAGGTATGCCAACACACATTGGTTTAAATAACTCTCCACTTGTCTGGATGAGTGCAGCTCCAACTACACTCAAGAAGCTCGACACCATATCAGAAAGAGCAGCACCTCCTTAGACAGGACCTTCCAAACCAACAAACCTCTACCAGCTACAAGGTCAACAAAAGCACAGTGCCACCACCCACTGGAAGACACCATCCATCCTGACTTCAGAAATACGTCACTGCTCCTTTGTTGTTGTTGGGTCAAAATTCCAGAATTTCCTCCCTTACAACATTGTGTAAGGATTTTAGCATTTCAAAGAGGTAGCTCACCATCACCCCCACAAAGGAAACTAGGGATGAGCAATTACATGTTAGCTCCATCTGTAAAACCTGCATCCCTCAAAGAATATATGAAAAAAAACACCCTTTCGTTGTAACTATGTTCCCTCATCTGATGCTCTGTCACTAGTGGAAGTATCAACCTTGTCAATAAGATCATTCATTTTGTCTATATTATAAAGGATATAGATCTATTTTCTTTTTAAAGCTGTTCCTGATAGGAGAATGCTGTTACCTTGGGAATTATCCAAATGAATCTCTGCTGAATTGTTGCCAATGCCAGTATTTCCTTACTTCAACAAGGGGACCAAATTGCATTCTGTGCATCACTTGCAGTTATAACAATACTTTTCTATTTCCAATAACCCATGCTCTCTCAGAAAAGGACTACATGCCGTGTTGCTTCGTAATTATGTGCTGCACTACCTGCTGACTGTGTTCTCCACACAAGAACTAGATCCCTGTCTACTCCGCTCCTTTCCATTTGTTGTGCCATTTGATCTGTTCTGGTATATTGTATAATTTCAGCCATTTCCCATATTGGAATGGATGTTGTCAGATTTTTCATGTGCAAACATTCGAAAAAAAATGCTACTTTCCAATAAATGACAAAGAATAGGCAAGCATTGGTCTTGTCTTATCCAAGGAAACACATCGCTGGTTTGTAGTTGTCTCTCTGGAAATTTGCAGACATAGTCAAAGTCCATATTTCAGTGCAATACAAGAGAGTGCCAAGGGGCCAGAGGCAATCCCTTTGAATAAGATGCTCAGCTGAGACTCCCTCTAGTGGTCTGGAAGATTTCAAGGAACGAGGACCATAAAATATAGGAGCCAGCCCAGGCTATTTAGCCCATTGAGTCTGCTCTGCCGTTTAATCATGGCTGACTCATTTCCCTCTCAGCCCTTGTCTCCTGCCCTCCCCCCGTAACCCTTCACACCCTGACTGATCAAGAACCTATCAACCTCTGCTTTAAATATACTCAGTGATGGGTTCCACAGCTGCCTGGGGCAATGAATTCAACAGATCCACCACTCTCTGGCCAAAGAAATTCTACCTCATCTCCATTCTAAATGGATGTCCCTCTATTCAGAGGCAGTGCGCACTGATCCTAAACTCACCCACCATAGGAAACATCCTCTCCACATCCACTCTATCGAGGCACTTCAACATTCGATAGGTTTCAATGAGACTCCCCCCCCCCATTCTACTGGAAGAACAGAGAATTTGCCGAGGTCTGTTGGCCAACGTTGTGTCCGCAGCCGACACCACCAAAAGGAGCTTGTCTGGATTTTGCTATGGATGGCATGTCTGTGGGTTTAATTTATAAAAATGCATCACAAGCTCATTGGGTCAAGAAAGTTCTCTCTTTGGGGTAATTAGCTTGCAGTGATGATGGCAAGTGCTAATTCTGTGTGCAAGATACAATGCAAATACTCTACTATTGTCACGTGAAAGATGAGAGAACAGAATAACACGGATATAAACAATTGAGCAGGACTGGTTTTGAGGAGACAGGTCTGCCATTTTGCTTCTCAATGCAAACTGTTCTCCATCAGAGAATAACTACAACTATTGCTGAACTCCCCGTCTTAGTAGTGTCTACTGTGACCAAATAAAGGCAGTTCCAACAGGGCTTAGTTGCTGGATTTAACAGGACTGTAGTTTCATCAAAATGTTTTCAAAGACTTCTTAGCTGACATGCCTGCATGCAGTCTAGGGGCAAAAAATGTCTAGATGCTGCCTTTTATTTTAATCTGGCTGGCTTTCCAATGAAAAAAAACATTGCTGAGATGTATTTTGGTCACACTATGAGCTTACACAATCAAACAATGTGGTAGATAGACCAGTTTCCTGAACACAGAGGTTATTAGTTACTGCAACCATCATCATCAAATCAATTGGTGATCAATGGGGGCAAGTTGGAATTTTAGGGCGTGAAAGCACCCAGTACAGAGTACAATTAGTGCCCAGCAGTTACAAGGGAGTAATTTTACCTGAGTCTCACAGAATTCCAGATACCAATATTCCTAATTGTAAGGATAATCGACGTTCAATACTCCCTGACTTCTCATTCCCCAGAATTTGTTTTTGGGAATTGCAGAGAGGTAATGAAACAGAAAACAAGGTCGCATGTTCCAGCTGCTTCCTCTGAAACTGCAGGAACTAGGCAAAGGCTAATAAAGAGATTTCACACTTACAAGATCCAAGGCTGAACCGCCTCCCAAATATTCCATTATGATCCATAACTTAGTCCCCTGTGAAGAAAAAAAAAACAAATTTCATTAGTTAGTGTAATCAGTGAATGAGAATCAAAATATATTACCTCAAAGCATTCTCCCTACCTGTGGAGTCAGGGGTATCAGGAAAGAGGCTATTTACACTAGCCCATTGCCCATGATCAGATTCCTCATTGAGAGGATTGGATTGGGGGGTGGGAGGGGGATCGTTTCCTGCAGATGTGAATCCAGTGAAAATAAGGGCTTGGTCACTTAGGGAAGACTCTCCCATAGATGGAGTCGAATGACCAGAGCCACTGCCTCACAGCTTCTTCAATTCTGACCCCAGGCTCCTGAACCAGAGTGGAGAACTTCACTCACCTCAACTCTGACCTGATTCCACAACCTATGGACTCACTTTCAAGCACTCAACAACTCAAGCTCTAAGTATTATTTATTTATTTTTATTATTTGCAGTTAGTCCTCTTTGCACATTGCTTGTTTGTCAGTCTTTGCGTGTAGTTTTTCATTGATCTTTGTTTTATTGTGAATGCCTGCAAGGAAATGAATCAAGGTTGTAAAATGGTGAAATATGCAAACTTTGGTAATAAATTTACTCTGAAATTTCAGGTGATCTCTGTATGGAGTTCACAACTTCTTCCTTTGATTGCATGGAGTTACTCTGATATCTCTTTGCTGCCATCCTGTCCTCCCGGATCCTTTATGTTTATCCACAAGGGGGGATGGAAACATGGTTTCACACCTCACTGCAAAAATGGTATCACTTGGCAAGGTTCGGGCACAAGGTGTTTAGCTTTTGAAAGTGGAGATTCCCAAGGACTGCAGATACTGGAATGTGGAGCAGAAATCTGCTAGAGGAATTTGGCAGCCTGACCAGCATTCTCCCTGCCTGCAGAGTCAAGGATATTCAGTCGGTTGGGGGAGGAGGGGGCGAGAGGGGGGGGGGGGAGGAGGGGACGAGAGGGGGTGAGCAGGAACCAAGCCCCGATTCAAGGTTTTGACCCAAAACGTTAGCATTCCTTTCCACCCCCTCCCCATGGATGCTGCTCGACTTGCTGAGTTGCTCCAGCAGTTTATTTCTTGTGTCAGTTGTTGAAATCTGGTCACAGCGAGTGGGCCAACCACTGTGCCATCCCTGGTTCTGATAGAGATGGTGTGGCACCTTTCCTAGAATTAACTCAGTATCATTCTTGTTTATGAAGTACCTGTGACCTCCAGAACACCACGCACACAAGAAGGGAGTTAACAAGTGATACTGTATGGTCCTAGTGATATTACTTCTCAGGGAGACACAAAAGATCCTATTGGACTACTGACGAATGATTTGGGAGCAAAGCAGGTGCCACACTTCCTGTGCTGTCTATTCTTATCTTAGCAAGGAAACGGCCCGAGCCCACTGAGTCCGAACTGACCCTCAGTCAGCTACATTAATCCCATTTGATTCGCCGCACATTCCCATTAACTTCCCTCAGACCCTACTGCTCACCCACACACACCATGGCCAATCAACCTCCAAAGGAATCCCAGTCACTGGGAGAGTGGAGACTCCACACAGGAGATTGAGATGAGGCTAGTCTCACGCTGTGAGCAAGTGGCTCCACCAGCTGTGCCATTCTGCCCCATATGTGGGGAGTTTACCCTATATATCTCTCACAGAATGGAGTGACAGTGACCCCTGGTTCCAGTCTACCCAACCCGAGCAAACATCTCCCTGTATCCATCATCTCAATGAATTACCATGAGAATGTTAAAGGGGGAAAGGGGTGAATGAGGAGGGGGGTGAGGGAAGAGAGACAGGGTCAGGGGTGAAATGAGGAAGAGGAGAGGGTGAGGAACAGAATCAGTAAGAGTTTGAGACAGAGACAAATGAAGAAACAAAAAAGAATAACAAAATCAGACACATGTAATTTAACAATTTGTGTTCTGTATTTGTATGTCCCTGTACTGTGGCTCAGGGGTGGCTAACAGTCTGCTCCCAATCTCTTATCAGTGAGTCCTACTCCCCTCCCCCAAATGACAGCTCAGGGACTGGAATCCACAGGCCCTATCAAAATATGAACCTGGGACTGGCATCTCCCTTTGTTAATAAAAGATTCAGAAGAACAACATTCCTCAGCCAATTCAATTCACACAAGGTTAACACCAAAATAAATTCGATCCTGGTCCTGGATGTCTAGTATTCCGGAAATGTCACTGAACGCCAACAGGATAAAACAGGGATTTGAAGCAGTGACTGCAATTAAGACTAGACATTCTGTCACAGAAATCCAGGCGTGACTGTTGGCAGCCTCTCTTCTCATCATGTGCCCAATCCACCTCCAACATTTCCTCATGATGATTGTAACCATGTTCTCCTGATGCTGAAGAGTAAGGCATGGTTGCAGATCTTTCTTGACCAGAAAATATGGAGAATCTACCAGATGCTCATGGTGTGGAATGATGACAGCTTGACAAGGTCACTTTGTCACGTGCCAGCGTTCTGACCCGTGCAACTTTGTGGGAAGAAAATGCTCTGGTACAGCTTCACCTTGGTGTGGACACTGTACTTGACTGATCCCCATTGATCATTGATCTGAAGACATTTCTAGCTTTGCTGAGTCTGCACTGGTTCCGCCATCCTGCCGAATGATGCTGCCCAGGGAGGTGAATCTGCCGGTGCTGGGCAAGTCGACACCATGTGCCTTGACGGGAGGAGGAGATTCTACACTGAAGGTTACGGTCTCCATCTTGCTCTGGTGAAATCTGAGTCCAACCTGCCCACCAAAGATACACAGGTGCTGAGTTTTCTCGAGTGTGGTGTGTAATGTGAAGCCATCCACAAAGCCAAGCTGCCTATGGCATTGATAATCCACTGACACATTTCCCAAGGGCTAACCATTCACACAGAGTGCCAGGAGATGGAAGATATCAATCTGACTCCATGCACCAGTTTATTAACAACTCAATCTGTCCACATCCTTATCCATTCCTCGTTGTCCTGCATACAGCTGCAGAGTCAAACATAGCAGACAAGGGCACTTCGGCCCGTAACTTTTCGGACCATCATATAAATCTCATTTTCTCACATTAGGGCCATGAAGGGCCTGTCTAAAAGCCTCTCTTAAATACAATGATTGTATCCGATTCCATTGGCAGTGTGCTCCAGTTACCAACATCCATAAAAAAAATTACTCCCTCAGATTCCTTTTAAACTCCTATCACCTTAAACATACATATTGTTACTTTGTTTTTTTTTTATATACAGCACAGTGCAAAGCTCTTAGGCACGTAAGAAAAAATTCTGCAAAGATGCTTTCAAAAACAATGAGAGTAAGTTTTTAAGTATCATAAAAATTATTATCAAGAGCAGTTAACAGTAATACAACTAAATCAAATCAGTATATGATGTGACCACCCTTTCCCATTAAAACTGCATCAATTCTCTTAGGTACTCTGCAACCAACTAACTAACCAGACAGACAAATAAATCGGTTGGTAGGTTGTTCCAAGCATCTTGGAGAACTTGCCACAGTTCTCCAGACTTTTGCTGCCTTGCTTGCTTCTGCCTCTCCAGGCAACTTCAGCCAGCTCGATGATGTTGACATCAGGTTTCTATGGAAGCCATACCATGCTCTGCAGAACTCCTTGTTCTTTTTACCCTCCTGAAAATTGTTCTTTAGGACCTTGGATGTGTGCTTGGGGTCATGGTCCTGCTGTAGATGAAATTGGGACGAAAGAGGTACCTCCCTGATGGTATTGTGTGATGGCTAAGAATCTGCTTGTACTTCTCAGCATTGATGCTTCCATTAATTCTGACCAGATCACCAACTGCATTTGCAGAAATGCAGCCCCAAACCTGCAGGGAACCTCTGCTGTGTTTCACTGTTGGCTCCACTCATCCATATGGCGCTCTCCAGCTCTTCTACAGAAAAATTGCCTCCTGTTTCAGCCAAAAAGTTCAAATTTTGACTCGTCAGTCCAGAGCAGTTGCTGCCATTTGTTACTTGCCCTATTCCTTTTTGTGCATACGTGAGTTTCTTGGCTTTCTTTCCACTTGAAGGAATGGCTTTTTGGCAGTAACTCTTCCATGAAGACCACTTCTGACAAGTCTTCTCTGGACTATAGAGGGGTGGACTTGAGTTCCCAGTGGTCTGCGAGTTCAGAACTGAAAAGCAGTGAAATTCTTCCAATTTAGAACGGACATCAGTTTGATGTATGCCTTCTCTGCTGCACCGAGTTTCCATGGCTGACCACTGCGTTTCTAGTCCTCAACCTTGCCCACACCACAGCACAGAGAACAGGCCATTTGGCCCTTCTAGTCTGTGCCGAAGCTTTATTCCGCTAGTCCCATTTACCTGCAGCCAGTCCACAACCCTCCAGACTTCTCCCATCCATCTATCCAATTTATTCTTAAAACATAAAGAGTGAGCCCACATTTACCATGTCAGATGGCAGCTCGTTCCAACACTCCCACCACCCTGAGTGAAGACGTTCCCCCTGAAGTTCCCCCAAACCTTTCCCCTTTCACCCTAAAGCCATGTCCTCTCATATTTATCTCTCCTAGTCTAAGTGGAAAGAGCTACTTGCATTTACTCTGTCTATTCCCCTCATAATTTTGTAAACCTCTATTAAATCCCACCCTCATTCTTCTACACTCCAAGGAATAAAGTCATAACCTGTTCAATCTTTCCCTGTAACTCAACTCTTGAAGACCTGGCAACATCCTAGTAAATCTTCTCTGCGCTCTTTCAATCTTACGGATATCCTTCCTACAGTTAGATGACCAGAAATGTACAGAATACTCCAAATTTGGCCTCACCAATCTCTTATACAACCTCACCATAACATCCCAGCTCCTATACTCAATACTTTGATTTATGAATGCCAGGATGCCAAAAGCTTTCTTTACAACCCTGTCTACCTGTGACGCACCTTTCAGGGAATTATGTATCTGAACTCCCAGATCCCTTAGTTCCTCCGCACTTCTCAGTGCCCTACCATTTACTGTGTATGTCCTACCTTGATTGGTCCTTCCAAAAATGCAACCCCTCACACTTGTCTGCATTAAAGTCCATCTGCCATTTTAATGGCTCATTTTTCCAGTTGGTCCAGATCCCTCTGCAAGCTTTGAAAGCCTTCCTCGCTCTCCACAACGACTCCAATCTTAGTGTCATCAGCAAACGTGCTGATCCAATTTACCACATTATCATCTAGATCATATATGTCAAACTCAAGGCCCACGGGGCAAATCCAGCTCGCGGTGGAATTATCTTTGGCCCGCGAGATAATATCTAATTACTATTAAAGCTGGCACCAGTAATCGAAGCGCCTGTGGCGTATGATATGGCTAATGCTGAGTTTATTCAGGTACCAGGTTTTCAGGGTTTTTAGTGTTTATTTGGTTTCCCTGGTTTATTTCCTGAATATCATTAATGAATAATTTTTTTCTCTATTAGAGCTGGCCCGCCGGTGTATTGCATGCACCACTAATACTACAAATCCCACAATGCACTGCCAGTGCATTGCTCGCGCTTGCCTTACTCTCTCATCAGCATCCTTATGGCGCTAGTCACGTGTGGTCAACTTTCAGCTATCCCTCACCCCAAAAATGGCTGAATGAAAGGTGGACTTTGAAAACAGGGGTTTTCAAGGCAGGTGGGAGGCAGAGTATATGTTCGCCGATATAAAGGGCAAACCTGTTTGTCTTATGTGCGGAGACGGTGTGGCTGTAATTAAAGAGTATAACGTAAGACACTATGAAACGAAACACCGCGACAAATACAAGCATCTGGACAAGAAACAGAAGCCCGCGATGTGCGGTCAAAAGAGTGGATTGGTGGGCAGGATCCGGGAGGAGATGCGGGAGGAAAACGGCGCAGGTAAGCTGACAGCTTATCACTGCATCATACACCAGGAATTGTTGTGTGGCAAAGCCTTGAAAATGGAATATATAATGAGCACCATAACACGAGCAGTTAACTTCCTAAGAGCCAAAGGTTTAAATCACCATGAGTTCAAGTCGTTTCTGGAGGAGTTGGGTTCAGAATATAATGATTTGCCCTATCACACAGAGATGCGATGGTTAAGCCAAGGAAAAGTGCTGAAAAGATGTTTCGAGTTGCGTGAGGAGATCTGTCAGTTCATGGAAAGCAAAGGGAAAGACACAACAGAGCTCCGGGATAAAAAGTTGCTTTGTGAAATGGCGTTTCTGTGTGACATCACGAGCCATCTCAATGCGCTCAACCTGCAACTTCAGGGGCGGGGTCGTGTGATCACAGACATGTACGCTGCAGTGAGGGCTTTTAAAACCAAGCTGCGCCTGTGGGAGACGCAGATGCAGCAAGAAAACTTGAGCCATTTTCCGTGTTGCCAAACTATGAAAGAGCAGGTTTCTACCGCAGTGTTCCCACGTGCAAAGTTTGCTGAAAAACTTAGCATACTTGGTGCCGACTTCACACGGCGATTTGTCGACTTTGAAGCCCAAAAAAGCAGGTTTGAACTGCTCAGTAATCCATTTGCAGCTGACGCGGAAAGCGCACCAACCAACATACAAATGGAGCTGATTGAACTCCAATGTAGTGACACATTCAAGGCAAAGTATGACTCGGTGGGCGCTGCACAGTTTCTACGTTTCATTCCCGACACAATGCCCCAGCTGCATACCCAAGCTGCTCAAATGCTCGCTATGTTTGGCAGCACATATCTGTGTGAACAACTGTTCTCTTTGATGAAGATAAAGAAAACATCACACAGGAGTCGTCTTTCTGATGAACACCTTCACTCAATTCTGAGGATTTCCTCAGCTCAGAGCCTGACTCCAAACATTGATGAACTTACATCCAAGATGAGATGCCAAGTATCTGGCTTAGACTAGTGTGAATCCAGAGTGTTGGCCTGTGGAAAAATGTTTTCATTAGAAATTACTCTGGAAAAACTGCAGATAAAGCCATAAGAAATAAATGCAACTGATTTTTTATTTATTTAATGTTCAATGTTGTTTTTGTAGGCAATAACCTAAGCTTTGTTAGTTCCAGGTTAATATGTGTAATAAATTCATTTCAATAAGTTTTGCAATAAACGCTGAACCAGTCCGGCTCACGACTTGTACCGATTTTTAAATTTTGGCCCACTGTGTAATTGAGTTTGACATCCCTGTGTTAGGTCTACATTTGTGTTTGCTAATGCTCGATTTCAAACGGTTTATTAATGGAAAAGGTATGGCTCCCAAAACAATCTTAGCCGAAATAGCATCGTTTCTTTCTCATTGCCTACTTTCTTGTAATCTACGTCTGTAAGTTAATACCAATCATAAAAAGAATGCTTGCTAGGCAATCTGCTTCATAAAAAACGAAATTTGTAAAGTGAAACAATTTTAGATATAGCAGAGACTGAGACACATGAGAGCAGGTTGAAAAAATGAAGGCAACGAAAGCTGTGGGAGCACGCACGCGTGCATTCGTGCGTGCACAACTGATCCGGCCCGCATGAAGTCGCATTTTTCTCAATCCAGCCTGTGACCTAAAATGAGTTTGACATCCCTGAATAGACAATAAACAATGATCCCAGCACAGATCCCTGAGGCACACCACTAGACACGGGCCTTCAGTCTGAGAAGCAATCATCCACTACCACTCTGTCTTCTCCGACACAGCCGATTTCAAATCCAGTTTACAACCTCTCCATGGATACCTAGTGTCTGAATCTTCTGAACTAACCTCCGATGTGGGACCTTGTCAAAGGCCTTACTAAAGTCCACGTAGATAACATCCACAGCCTTTCCTTCATCTACTTTCTTGGTAACCGCCTCAAAAAACTCTACAAGATTCGTTAAGCACGATCTACCATGCAAAAAGCCATGCTGACTATCCTTAATCAGCCCTTGGCTGTCCAGATACTTGTATATCGGATCTCTCAGGACACCTACTACTGATGTCAGGCTCACCGGCCTGTAATGACTTCTTCGCTTTGTGCTCCTTCAGAAGAGCTTGGACAACACATTTTGGATCTCCTATCTGCTGCGAAATTTCTGCTCAGAAGAGGCCTTGCTGATGCAAGATGACCACCTTGTGTCACTCTAGCCATGGTGTAAGAACTGATGACTAGAAGGCTAAATTGTCACATCAGCCACACCCCCACCTTTTAGTTTGGTTGTCAGTCATCCAGTTTGATTCCTTCTACATCCATTTCTGTTTCAGTTAATCAGTTTAGTTCATTCAACTCATTATGTCACCAATCATTAGCTTCTGCTTATTACCTTTGGTTAATCATCCAGTGGGCTAAAAACCTACAAAGTAATCAAGTTTTTAATTGAAAAGTAGACTTTACTTAATAATTACTTTATTTAATGAAATACAAAAAATTTTGTAACATTTAACATTTTGGGAAAATGAACGTTTGGAAGTCTAAAATTTGCTTTTTTCTACTGACACACTAACGCAGAACAAAAAAATCTAAAAAAAATCTGAAACAAAATTTATATTAAAAAAAAGTAGGGCGCCCAAGACTTTTGCACAGTACTATATACACCTACTATGGCGAAAAAGATCAACTGTCAGCCCTATCTATAATCCATGGGATTATAAACATATAACAATTACAGCACAGAAACAGGCCATCCCGGCTCTTCTAGTCTGAACAGAACGCTTACTCTCACCTAGTCCCACCTACCTGCACTCAGCCCATAATCCTCCATTCCTTTCCTGTCCATATACCTATCCAATTTTTTTTTAAATGACAAAATCAAACCTGTCTCTACCACTTCTACTGGAAGTTCGTTCTACACAGCTACCATTCTCTGAGTAAAAAAGTTCCCCCTCATGTTACCCTTAAACTTTTGTCCCTTACCTCCTAACTCATGTCCTATTGTTTGAATCTCCCTTACTCTCAATGGAAAAAGCCTATCCACGTCAACTCTATCTATCCCCCTCATAATTTTAAATAACTCTATCAAGTCAACCTTCCTCAACCTTCTACACTCCAAAGAATAAAGACCTAACTTGTTCAACCTTTCTGTGTAACTTAGGTGCTGAAACCCAGGTAACATTCTAGTAAATCTCCTCTGTAGTCTCTCTAATTTGTTGGCAACTTTCCTATAATTCGGCAACCAGAACTGTACACAATACTCCAAATTTGGCCTCACCAATGCCTTGTACAATTTTAACGTTACATCCCAACTCCTATGCTCAATGCTCTGATTTATAAAGGCCAGCATACCAAAAGCTTTCTTCACCACCCTATCCACATGAGATTCCACCTTCAGGGAACTATGCACCATTATTCTTAGATCACTCTGTTCCACTGCATTCCTCAATGCCCTACCATTTACCATGTATGTCCTATTTTGATTAGTCCTACCAAAATGTAGCACCTTGTAGCGATGTGCTACACAGCGCTGAAATAACGACACGCAGTCAGTAAGTCGTTTCGAGACTAGTTTACTCAAACTTCGCGGCACTGGCATTTAAATCCCTAGTGCCCGCCCTCCCCGGGCGGAAATGACATCAGAGGTGCATTACCAAAGTCTCCCCCTGCGTGTTGGCTATTTGTGAGCCGGTTCGCCTGCACAGAAAGTGGGTCGCCACAACCTCACACTTATCAGCATTAAACTCCTTCTGCCATCTTTAAACCCACTCTTCTAACTGGCCTAAATCTCTCACTGATCTTTGAAAACCATTATCCACTGAAAACCTACTTCATTATCCACAGTTCCTTCAGTCTTTGATTACAGATTATTCTTCAGTCTTTTCAGTCCAGGGAAAATGAGCCCAGCCTATTCAAACTCTTCTCCTTAACTAAAGTCCTCCAATCCAGGCAAAATCCTGGTGAATCTGTCAATTCTTTTCACGTTTTTAGACTCATCATTAAAACTATTTACTCCATCTTTCTTTAGACAGGGCTTCCCAGATAAACTTTCCTCTGTGCCATAATAAAGCCACAAGCCTCATAACATCTCTGCCAATCACTCTCCCCCCGGGTCAGCAACTCTCGTGCTCCGTAGACACACTTTTATCTCAGCTGCTTTCAGTTTTGAATACCTGTCACAAAGCTCCCCTGAATTCCCTATGGTTCATGAAGAGCAGGCTCAGTTTTGCTAGCCTCTCTTCGTAACAGGGATTCCTCTCTTAGGTTTGGACATCTTTCCAAAAGCATGAAGTCCAAAATCAGCAACAACATGAAGGTTTTATCAGTACTTTCTCTAGCTTCAACTGATAAACTCAATGATCATATATGCCTGCTTAACAGTCTGCAGGCCTTTTATCTCATATCCATTTGAACACAACTGTTCATGAAACACAGCTTTTCCTCATTCTTACACTCATAATAATTTACTTCACATATTTCCATGCTAAATTTCACCTGTTCCTGTGACCTTCACAATTATGTCCTATATAATTAATGTCCACTTTGTAAATATACTGACCCCGGAGAAGACTTGCATATTTCACATAGAACTGAATGACTATTTAATACTACAAGAGCATAAAACAGAGGTAGAATTAGTCTTTCTGCCATTTGATCATAGCTGATTAATTTTCCCTCTCAACCCCCATTCTGCCTTCTCCCCATATCTTTGACACCATTTGACCCCACAGAAAGAATTTCAACAGATTAACTGCCCTCTCACTAAAGTTCCTCCTAATGTGTGTTCAAAAGGGATGACCTTGTATTCTGAGGCTGTACCCTCTGGTCCTAGATTCTTTCTCTACTGGAAACATCCCCTCCGTGTCCTCTGTACCTAGGCCTTTCAATATTCACTATGTTTTAATGAGATTCCCTCCCTCATTTCTTCTAAACTGAGTACAGGCCCAAAGCAATTAATTGCTCAGCATACATTAACCCATTCATTCCCAGGATTATTTTTGTGATCCTCCTCTGGACCCTCTCCAATGCTAGCACATCTTTTCGTAGATATGGGGCACAAAACTGTTTACATTACTCTAAATGCAGTGTTAACCAATGCACTTTAAAGTCTCAGCATTACAACCTTACCTCACCTTTATATTTTGGTCATTTTGAAATATATGCTAACATTGCATTTGCCTACATGACTATTGACTCAAACTACAAGTTAACCTTTTAGGGAATCCTGCACAAGGGCTCTCAAGTCCCTTTGCACCTCTGATTTCTTCACTACACCATATTCCATCTGCCACTTGTTTGTCCAGTTTTCAAATTTGTCCAATTCCTTCTGCAGATCCCTGCTTTCTCAACACTACCTGCCCCTCCATCTATCTTTATATTGTCCGCAAACTTGGCCACAAAGTTATCAATTCCATCATCCAGATCATTAACATAAAATATGATAAGTAGCAGATCCGGCAGAACAGCAGCCTCCAGCAGCCAACCAGAAAAGACCCTACCCCCATTTTTCCCACTCTTTGCCTCCTGCTAGTCAGCCAATCTTCTGTCCACACTAGAATCGTTCCTGTAGTGTTATGGACTCATCTCGTTTAACCACCTCATATGCAGCAACCTGCAAAGTCCTTCTGAAAATAGAAATAACAATGTCGCCTGACTCTTTATTTCTATCACCTTTTATTTCCTCAGGGAACCATGCTAACTTCAGCCTAATTTAGACTCTAAGTAATCGCGTAATAATGGACTCTAACTTCTTGCCAACCACTGAAGTCAGGCTAACTGACCTTAACTGGCTAGCTTTTGCCTCTGTCCCTCCTTAAAGAGTGAAATGATTCACTTTTGCCCATTAGCTAATTTAACATCCATACAGCCACTGCCTTCCTTACATATTCACTGTGACCCAGGGCAAGGCCCTTCGACCCACTGGGTTTATGCTGGCTCCTAGCAGGACAATCCCAACAGCCTCATTCCCCCTCTATTTCCATGTATTCTCATACCATGTTCTTTCTCACAGACCCATCAACTTCAATATTTTTTTCTGCCATTTCCCCTACTGAACGGAAAATTAACATACCACTAAGTGAGATATGGGAGGAACCTAGAGCGCGCAAAGGAAACCCACAAGCTAACAGGAAGAATGTGCAAACTCCACACTAAAAGAGCCAAGGGTCAGCATTGAGCAGCATCAGTGGAGCCGTACCACTACGCCATCCCCAGCGGGACCACCTAATGTCCAGTTTTCCCCCAGGAGCCCACTACTGACCATTAAACTTTATTAAAGAACAAATCAACACTTAGAGGTAAAGGTTGCTGGGAAGGTCAAATTCCGAGGTGTTGCCGTGAAGATATCATGCTGAAGTCCAGCTGACTTGCTGCATGCGGTTAGCTCTGAAGAGACAGGAGTGTGGAGATGTATTCCAGAGATGGGGCTTTGTGTCAGCTGAATCTTCCTGTACTCTCCTGATCACACACCAGCTTAAAATTCCTGGGAACGGATGAGAGAGTGTGCCTGGATGCCATGTTCAAGACATTTGCTTGGTGAGACCACACCTGGAATACCTGTACAGTTTTGCTCAGAATGCTACAGGAAGACTAAGATTAAGCCAGAGAAGCTGCAGGTGGAGCAAAAATGCACAGTGACGCTGCCTAGACTGGAGGGCTTGGCTTGTGAGCAGAAACTGGACAGCTGGGATTTTTTCCTGGAGTGGAAATAGCCTTGGGATGACCTTATACAGATTTATAATAATCTTGAGGGGCATAAATAAGGTAAGGTGGTCACAGTGTTTTTCCCAGGGTAGGGGAGTATAATCTAGAGGACAGAGGTTTAAGATGTAAGGGGACCTGAGAGGAAAAAAATCCATGGGTGGAGGGTGTGTGGAACGAGCTGCCAGAGAAAATGACAGAGGTGGGTACAAAAATGTTTAAGATACATTTGGACTGGCACGTGGATAGGAAGGTTCAGAAGGTTAGGGGCCAATGCAAGCTAATGGGACAAACTCAGGAAGATACTTTGTTCGACAAGGACAAACAGAGCCAAAGGGCTCGTTTCTGCACGGTAAGACACCATGTTTACTTTGCAGCACATTCACAGATAACAGCACAGCGAAGAGCTAATATACATTGCCACATTCAAGGGCAAACTGATGAAATTCCATCCACTTCCTCTGAATCATTGCTTCACCTCAACAGAAAAAAGGAACAGGACGAAAATCATGACACAAGCAGAAAAATTGAGCAAGTTTGATGCTGCTAATTACACAATGATTCAAGTTCTGCTGGACTGAGGAAAGGTCACCAGGTCATTCTGAGCTCTTCAACTAGCCTATCTAATTGACCCAACTTTCTCATTCATTCCTGAAAACCCTGCAAATCTTTTCCAATATGTTTACTATTCTCTTTTGAAAGTAACCATTGAATCTGCTTTTGTAATGAAACATATTTTATATCATAGCTATGTTAAACATGTTTATCATTCCTTCCCCCACAACTTTGACCTAACACTGCAAACCTGACACACGAGAATCTAAACAGAAGCACTGTTTGAGAATACTGGATCTCTTATTAGGGTCCGAGACAGGGTAGGTGACAAATGTGTGTGTAAGGGAACATCTTGGATCTTGCAATCATAATTCCATTAGTTTCATGATAATTATGGAGAAAGATAGGACTGGTGCTCAGATTGAAATTCAAAATTGGAGAAAGGTCAATTTTGATGGTATCAGAAAAGATCTGGCAAGTGTGGTTTGGGACAGGTTGTTTACTGGCAAAGCAGTGCAATGGTAAGTGGGTGGTCTAAAAAAGGTATAGTCAGCAAGGAACAAAGGAGGTAATTGAGGAGTATCAGAAATGCAAGAAAATATTAAGGAAAACAGGAGGGCTAAAAGAAAGCATGAGGTTGATCTAGAAGATCTTGTGAATGAGAATCCCAAGGGCTTCTACAGATATATTAATAGCAAAAGGATAGAAGGGGACAAACTGTTCCTCTTGAAGATCAGTGTGGTCATCTATGCACAGAGACAAAAGAGATGGAAATCTTAAACGTTTTTTTTTCCATCTGCATTTACTCTAAAGGTGGATGCAGAGCATATAGATGTGAGGCAAAACAGTGAGGGCATGGGTGTATACAGATTAGAGGAGGTGCTTGCTGTCCTGATGCAAATTAAGGTGCATAAATCCTCAGGCCAGACAAGGTATTCTCTTGGACCTTGTGGGATGCTTGTGCAAAATTGCAGCAGAGGCCCTAGATGAAATATTTAAGATGCTGGAGGACTGAGGATGGGTAATGTTTTTCAATTGTACGAGAAAGGCTCTAAGAATAAACCAGGAATTTATAGGCCAATGAGCCTGATATTGGTAGAGGGCAAGTTATTGGAAAGTATTCTAAGGGACTTGATCTAAGGTACTTGGATAGAGAGAAACTATTCCTAATCAGTCAACATGGCTTTGTGCATGGTAGGCTGTGTCTAGAGACATCTAAGGTGGTTACCAGGAAAATTGATGAAGGAAAGAGTGGATGTAGTCTACGTAGACTTCAGCAAGGCTTTTGACAAGGAGCCGCGTGGATGTTAGTCGAGAAGGTTCAGTCACTTGGCATTCAGGATGAGGTAGATTCAACACTAGCTTACTAGAAAAGCCAAGAGCGATAGTAGATGGTCGACTCTCAGAAAGGAAGGCTGTGACTAGCTGGGTCCGTAGCTGTTTGTCTTCTACATCAGCAACCTTGATGATAATGTGGTAAACTGGATCAGCAAATTTGTCGATGTCATCAAGACTGGTGGCAAATTGGACAGCGATGAAGGCCATGAAAGCTTGTAGTGGGATCTGGTCCAGCTGGAAAACTGGGCTGAAAAATGGCAGATGGAATTTAATCCAGATCAGTGTGAACTACTGCATCGGAGGACAAACCAGAGCAGGAATTACACAGTCAATGGTGGATCAGAGGGATTTGGGAATATAAATCCATAATTCCTTGATAGTGGTGGTCACACACAGATAGAGTTGTAAAGAGAGATTTTGGCATTTTGGCCTTCATTAATCAAAATACTGAGTACAGGTATTGGGCTGTTTTGTTGAAGTTGTATAACTCATTGCCAAGGCCTAATTTGGTGTACAATACTGACCATTTACCTACAGAAAAGATAACGAGATTAAAAGACTACAGAGAAAAATTACAACAATGTTGCTAGGATTTGAGAACCTGAGATAGGTCGAATAGATTTAGGATTTTATTCCCTGGACTGTAGGAGAATGAGAGGAGATTTGATAAAGGTATATAAAATTATGGGGGTATAGATAGGATAAATGCAAGCAGGCTTTTTCCACTGAGGTTGGGTGAGAATAGAACTAGAGTCCATGGGTTAAGGGTGAAAGATGAAATGTTTATGGGGAATAGGAGGGAGAACATCTTCACTCAGAATGTGGTGAGAATGTGGAATGAGCTGCCAGAAACAGTGGTGGACTTGGGTTCGATTTCATAAGTACATGGATGAAAAGGGTAATGGGTCAATAACGATTTGGCGTGGACTAGATTGGTTGAAGGGCCAGTTACTGTGCTGTAAGGTTCTGTCTCTAAGCAGGAGTCAGATATTCATTGCCTCGAATTTGTTCTGCTATTCATTAATACTGGTGGATCTGATCTTTGCCCCACATTAATGACCATAACATTGATTCTCTTATAACCCATGAATTCATTTGAACATTTAATACGGTCAATTTCACCAACCACTGGAGACAATTTGTTCCGATTTGCTGCACTTGAACCCTTCATTGCTCTGATCAGTTGGATGGAATTTCACTTAAACTTATCTGTCCTCACAGGAAAAAAGAATGAACATTGTTGGAGAAATTCAGGCATAAGATGCCACATGACAGCATGATCTAATTCTGATCTAAATCTAATTCTGCAGAGACCTAAAGGGCAGGAGATGGAATGTAAAACAAGGTGTTCAGAGCAAATAAAGGTGGAGATTATAAGTGGGCCGGCAGTATGAATTGGTGATGGAGAGAGAGCACAAGGTTAGATTCCAAGCACAAACAGGCCCTCTGGCCCATTGTATCCATGCCAACCATTGAACCTACATCTATAGTAATCCCACTGAAGAATCATGGGCAGCACACATTTTGTTTAAAGCTCATCAAGAAGGAAGCTGACATGGTTTGGGATGCCTTACAGATTACTGAAGAGTGACACAAATCTACAGAAAAATTAAAGTTGTATATGAACTATACAGTGGTATTAGGAGGCAATGAATTCTTCAGTGTTGAAAGGGGTAATATTAGGGCAAAGAAGGGATAAAATTTCTAAAAGAGAACCTTTATAATATGCATGTTCTCAGCACAATGGTGAAGGAGGCCACCGATGGATTCTGTTCAGCTCCAGTGACCAAAGTTTGGCCTAGGCTTTTGAGTGCACTTTGGCTGGTAAGCAGCAAGGATCATTGAATCATCAGATTAAGCAACACCACAGAGCTAACTTCCAAGGGACAACAGGAGATCCAGTGTCCAAGGTAGGCAGATACAATAGGACAATGGGTAAGATACAAAGAGATACTTTAGATACAGATTTGGCACAATCCCACAGGGGAAAGAAAGGACAGAGCATCCCAGGTCAAGTCTGCGGTGACGTTGACTGAGAAAGTGATAAAACAAAAATAGAATGTGTAACTGATGATGATCACCAGGAGGATTCTAGGAAAAATAAATGAGACAAATATTTTGAGCTGAGGGAGCATGAGGAAAAGCAATAAAATCAACATTGCGTGTAAATACAGAATGAGTAATAATATAGACGTGCACCAGATATAAAATTGTAAGCAGACAGCAAGATGCTGGTCAGACCGGTAATAGAATAAAGGGTACCAAAAGCATAGATTACAATCAAAATGAATACTTCATCTGTCTTTGACAAGGAAGAGAAATCTATCAAAATATCCTTGGAAAAAGTGGAGGTGGTGGAGCTGTATCTTGGGTTGGAATCAACACAAATTAGGCACTAGGAAGGATGCCTATGCTTTAAACACCTGGTTCAAGAGGAATGCACATGAGGTTGTTGCGGGGAGTGAGGGTGAGGGTGGGGCCTGCAGAAAGGTTTACCAAGCTACGCCTGAACCCTGGCGATATGCAAGTGGATTTGAAAGAAGCTGTATAGGAAAAAGGGTTCAATGTCTTGCCTGGAAACCATAGGTCAGTGTACAGTACCTAAGAAGGAGGGAGCCATTGAGAAACAGTTATCAACAACATTGAAGTTGACTTGTGGTGGAAAATTGCAGTTAACCTTTTTTTTGATGAGCTACACAAGTTCACAAAGGAAACATGAGATGTTGTCAGGAAAGATTTTCACAAGGCTATTGATGAAAGTCCCACACAAAATGCTAAAATTGAGGGTCAGGCAAGCAAAAGATCAACAACAGCATAGAAATCACAGTTAGTCCTGTTACCTCATAGTTCCAGTGACCTGGGTTCAATTCTGACTTACAGTGTGGAGTTTGCACTCCCTCTCTCACACCCACATCCCAAAGTCAGATTGTCTCTAGTGGTAAAATATGAGGAACTAATGGGAATGTTGGGTTAACAAAGTGAAAGTGATGTAGGATTAATGTAAATATGTGCTTGAAGGTTTGGCATGGACACAGTGAGCCAAAGGGCCTTTTTCCATGATGTATGGCTCTACTGTCAATAGAGTGCGGGGATGTAACTGGCTGCAGATGCTGGAATCTGAAGGTGGAAATAAACTGCTGGAAGAACTTCAGTATGTAAGGCAGCATCTGTGGAAGCAAAGTAATGGTCAGCATCTCAGATTGAGACCATGTACTAGGACTGAGACTACAGAGGGAAGAGAACTGGTAGGAAGAATATAAAACAGGTTCTGGTAGGTAACTGGTAGAAGCATATAGAGAGATGATAGGAAGGTAGAGGCAGATAAGGGAGAGAAGGAGGAAGAGGGGAAATGGGAAGGATGAAGCCGGGTCGGTATGACAGTGTGATTGACAGATTGATCTGGGTAGGTTGGAGGAGGCTAACAATTTCTGGAAAAGAGTGGGTAAGAATAAAAAAGGTGTGCCACCTACTCAAAGAATTCCTCTCCCACTCCCCCAAGTCCACCCTAGTTTTCTCTCTCTCTCCATTTTTTCCATCCTTTACTCCAACCTCCATCAATCCTGATGCAGGGGTCTCAACTCAAAATGGCTACCACCCCTTTGCCTCAGTTGCTGCTTCACCCACTAAATTCTTCCAATGATTTATTCCTTTATCATTGAAGTATCCTAAAATCCAATCTCAAGTAACCCTGGAAAGAAAACCTCTGGAAGATCTTCTTCCTCTATGCTCCTGTCAGATCTTTAACTTGGTCTTGGACTAATGGGTGGCAATGGTCTAAGAAATGATCAGCTAGGGAGGCATCCAGCATTATTGGTTGAGTGCCATGTCTATTTGCAAAAGATGACCAATGGTGGGATGAGATGTTGGGAAGGGGGAGTGGGGTGTGATGACATCATACCCTATCAGAATTGGCAAATCACTATTTGACCTACAAGGCTGATTGGGATGTACAAAAAAGCTGGATGAACTCAGCAGGTCGGGCAGCCTCCATTGAAAGGAGCAGTCAACGTTTCGGGTCGAGACCCTTCGTCAGAACTAAAGAAGGAGGGGGAAGGGGCCCTATAAAAAAGGTGGGGAGAGGGTGGAAAACCAATCAGAGGAAAGATCAAGGGGTGGGAGAGGGGAAGCAGGGAGGGGATAGGCAGGAGAGGTGAAGAAAGAATCTAAGGGGAAAGCACTATGGGTAGTAGAAGAAGGCAGAGTCATGAGAGATGATAGGCAGCTAGAAGAGGAGACAGAGTGAAGGTGGGATGGGGGAAGGGAGAGGGAGGGAATTACCGGAAGTTGGAGAATTCGATGTTCATACCAAGGGACTGGAGACTACCCAGACTGTATATGAGATGTTGTTCCTCCAACCGAAGTTTGGCCTCATCATGGCAGTAGAGGAGGCCATGTATGGACATATCCGAATGGGAATGTGAAGGACAGTTGAAGTGAGTGGCAACCAGGAGATCCTGTCTGTTGTGGTGGACGGAGCAGAGGTGCTTGACGAAGCGGACCCCAATCTGTGTCAGGTCTCGCTGATGTAGAGGAGGCCACACCGGGAGCACCGGATGCAACAGATTACCCCAAAAGACTCACAAGTGAAGTGTTGCCTCACCTGGAAGGACTGTTTGGGGCCCTGAATGGTGGTAAGAGATGAGGTGTAGGGACAAGTCTGAATCGGTCTCTGCCTTCTTCAATCAACGGCCTCACTGTAATGCACAGTGACGTCAATACAAATGGGATTACCTTTAAATAAAAAGGAACAGAGTGAATACACTCTGTACTGCATTTTATATATATCTCAACTGGGACACAAAGGACGGCCTTATGTGAACTCAAGACCTGCCCGTAAGCAAAACTGGCCTTTTCTATTAAGTGGTTGACTGCCTCAGTAGCTTTCAATGTCTGAACGGACAGCCCTCCGTGTACAGCACGCAAGGCGACAAGGTCTTCTCTCTACTGAAGTACACCTGGCTTTACCAAGCTAACTTCACCTGCTTTTTATGAAGAAAAAGCAATGCTTGACCAAAGAAGTGTGAGCAAATGAACTAGTGTTCTGCACGTGCTGCTCTGTGCAGTGAGAATGTGAAGTAGGGGGAACAGTAGTGTGGGCTCCTGCTGGTGAAAAAGAAAGACAGACTGTTGTATGCAGGCACATGTGAAGAGAGAGACTGAAAATTCAAGATACATGACCACAGCATCACCATTAATGATACACAAACATAGCACATTTGTGCAATGGAAACCTTCAGAATATAAAAGCAACTGAAATTATAAATCTTCCCTCTAGTCTCAGTCCTAATGCAGGGTCTCAACCCCTTGCCTCCACAGCTGCTACCTAACATGCTGAAGTTGCTTCAGCAATTTACTTATGCTCAAGATTCCAGTATCTGTAATTGTGTGAGTCTCTGTACTCCCACCATTGCACTCACTTAAAAAAAACAACTTGCCCCACACATCTCCTATCAACTTTCCCCTCACGTTAAATGTCTGTCCTCTAGTACTTGGCATTTCTACTCTGGGAGAAAGATTCTGACTGTTTAATCAAGACAGGATATGCATCTCTGCCACTGCAGTAAGAAAATGTCCTCTATGACATCTGTGCCTCTCTTAATTTGAAAACTATCAAGTCTCCCTTCAGTCTTCCTTGCTACATAGTAAAAACAAACATATTTATCTAACCTCTCATTATACCCCTCATGCCCTCCATTCAGGCAGCATCCTGGTAACAACACACACAAAATGCTGGTGGAACACAGCAGGTCAGGTAGCATCTATAAGGAGAAGCACTGTCGATGTTTCGGGCTGAGACCCTTTGTCAGGAGTTGTGAGTATCCTGGTAAATTTCTTTTGCACCGTTTCCAAAGCTTCTATATTCTTCCTGTATTTTTTCAATCCACAACTTGATCATATTTAGAATATATGAAATCTACATTGCATTACAGGCCCTTCGGCCCACAATGTTGTGCCAGCCATGTAACCTACTCTAGAAGCTGCCTAGAATTTCCCTACCACATAGGGAAATATACATACCACATACACTATTTTTTCTAAGTTCCATGTAACTATCTTAAAAGACCCTATTGCACCAGAACCTACCACCTTTGCTGGCAATGCATTCTGTGCACCCACCACTCTGTGTGAAAAATTTATCTCTGGCATTCCCCTTGCACCTACTTCCAAGCACCTTAAAACTATGCCCCGTTATGCTAGCCATTTCAGCCCTGGGAAAAAGCCTCTGGCTATCTACACAATAAATGCTTATCATCTTATACACCTCTATCAGGTCACCTCTCATCCTCTGTCAATGTCTGATGACACATCAACCTACGGACACATGTGAGTGCTGGTTCTCAGTGAGATAACCATTCTGAGGACACAGATCAGATTCTGGTTCACTTGAATGTTAGGTATTGGTGCTAAAACCCGCTATCCAATCTCCTCCTCCCTACAGCAGATTTCCACTGACTTCCTTTAGGAGGTGATAGGTAACCAGAGCACCCAGTGGTTCTCAGGGAGAAGATGCAAACTCCAACAGGCAGCACCCAACAGAAGATCAAGCCTGGGTCTGTGAAGCTGTGAGCAGCAGCTCTACCAGCTGCACCACAGTGCACACACTCTTGGAGGCTGGGTATTTCAAGACGTGTAAAATGATGAGGGAGCTACTGCAGTATAAGGAGAGGGAAATCTCTGAGGAGCTATTTGAGGAAGTAACTGACAGGGTTATCGTTAAAAGAAGTGCACAAGAACTCAGAATCACAAAGGGAAGAGGGAAGAGGGAAGAGGGAAGAGGGAAGAGGGAAGAGGGAAGAGGGAAGAGGGAAGAGGGAAGAGGGAAGAGGGAAGAGGGAAGAGGGAAGAGGGAAGAGGGAAGAGGGAAGAGGGAAGAGGGAAGAGGGAAGAGGGAAGAGGGAAGAGGGAAGAGGGAAGAGGGAAGAGGGAAGAGGGAAGAGGGAAGAGGGAAGAGGGAAGAGGGAAGAGGGAAGAGGGAAGAGGGAAGAGGGAAGAGGGAAGAGGGAAGAGGGAAGAGGGAAGAGGGAAGAGGGAAGAGGGAAGAGGGAAGAGGGAAGAGGGAAGAGGGAAGAGGGAAGAGGGAAGAGGGAAGAGGGAAGAGGGAAGAGGGAAGAGGGAAGAGGGAAGAGGGAAGAGGGAAGAGGGAAGAGGGAAGAGGGAAGAGGGAAGAGGGAAGAGGGAAGAGGGAAGAGGGAAGAGGGAAGAGGGAAGAGGGAAGAGGGAAGAGGGAAGAGGGAAGAGGGAAGAGGGAAGAGGGAAGAGGGAAGAGGGAAGAGGGAAGAGGGAAGAGGGAAGAGGGGAGAGGGGAGAGGGAGAGGGAGAGGGAGAGGGAGAGGGAGAGGGAGAGGGAGAGGGAGAGGGAGAGGGGGAGAGGGAGAGGGGGAGAGGGAGAGAGAGAGAGAGAGAGAGAGAGAGAGAGAGAGAGAGAGAGAGATGCTGTAAACTGGACGATTGAACGGACCCCGAGTGGGGGTCCAAGGCCAGGAAGTTCGGTGAGGAAAGGAGACAAGGATAGATGTGCTTGGTTGACCACTTCGGGTGGTCCTGAGCTGCGAGTCAAGGAGTTCGGAGGGAATCGAATGGTGGCCAGAAGCCTTCTGTAGTTGAGCTCCAACGGTTGTGCACGAAGTGGTTTGGACTTTGATAAGTTTGGCACCTTTTCTTTATTTTCTTTTCCTTCATATATACCGTATTGTTATTAATCACTTAGTTATAGTAATTGTGGTGAACTACATATACCCGTCTGGACACGCCCCTCTGCTGACTGCTCCTGTGGCTCCTCCCACAGACCCCAGTATAAAGGCGATTGGAGACACAGCCCCGGCCTCGGTCTCCAGGATGCAGTGTGGTGGTCACTTGCTGCTTGTTCTTTCTTCCAGCCAATAAAAGCCTCACATTCTCGCCTCACATCTCCGAGAGTTATTGATGGTGCATCAGTAATCTTTATAAATTGTAATCATTTAATCGCATATGGTGTACTGTCTGTTCTTTGGCGAGGCGGGAACATCACACAGCATCCACACCAGCTGATTACCCAGTTTGGCGGGGCCAAAGGCTGCTCCCCCTAGACGAGAATGGGCTGAGCGAGCCTGAGGTGACCCGGGGGTTACATAAGTATTTCTATCATTTTCTATTTTTATTTTAAATTTCCCACTTTTAAAATTTTCTTACATTCTATATTAATGACTTATTAGACCTCTCAAGATATATCAGCTCACATTTACAGGATTAAATTCCATCTGTCATTGCTTTCCACGTGTTACTAACTGATCAATATCTTCCTGTAACCTGAGTATTCTCCTCACTTAACTATTCGTCATACACATTGAAACATACAGTGAAATGCACTGCTTGCGTCAATGACCAACACAGTGCAAGGACATGCTGGGGGCAGCCCACAAGTGTCGTCGTACTTCCTGCACCAACACGGCATGCCTGCACGTCTTCTGGAATGTAGAGGAAACCAACATGGACACGTGGAGAAATGTACAAACTCCTTTGAGACAGTGGTGGGAATTGAACCCTGATCTGCCAACAGTGGCACTGTAAAGCATTACACTAACCACTATGGTACTGTGCTACCCGCCAACAACGTCCTTGACATCTGCAAAACATTCCAGTGATATCACTTCAGAGGTGTTACCATTTGAGAGGACCTGTCCTGGGCCCAGTACGTTAGTGCAATTATGAAAAAAAAATCACGATAGCTCCTCTATTACCACAGGTATTTGCAAAGATGACATCTAAAACTTTGAGAAAATTCTATAGAAATGTGGCAGCGAGTATATTACATCACAGCCTGGTAATGAAACACCAATTGCCTTGAATGGAAAATCCTACCAAAAGTAGTGGATATGACCCAGCCCTCCCCACCATTGAGCACATCCACAAAGCATCAACCACCTTGGCCATGCTCCCTTCTCACATGCATCTGGAAGAAGGAACAGGAGCTGTGCTGCCTTTACGACAGTTATTTAGTTTATAATATTTTTGCTTAGTAATTCATTCGATAGTATTTTCTAGTTAGAATTAGAAGTGTTTAAAGTATATTCATTGCATGTAAAATATATCGGCATGTGATGACATCACATCCTGTTTCGCCACGTCTTGTGGGAAAGTACCGGTTTGAAATTAGCGCGAGGGTGGGGGCTCACCACGAGGCACACCTGAGCAGAAGTTGTTTTGCAGGCATGAGAAATCACAGTGAGAGCAACGCTGTAAGTTAATAGATAATCGATATATTGAACTAAGATGTTAATGCCGATCCTGTTAGAAGTAACGACAGTCGATAATGTTTATGCTTTTGTTAGTTAAAGAGTTGCGGATAGTTTGCATTGAAGTGTATTTAAAGTAGTCAATGGAGCAGGTAAACTCTGCCTGTATACTGCACCTTAGTGTAATGTAGTTATAGTCACCTTTGCAAGTATTTACAATTGAAATGTGATATTAAGGAAGGAACAAATACTGTATCAATCTTGTATTGTTTTATCAACAGTTTTCACCATATGTTAATGTGAAGAGTGAACAGTAAATGGTTAATCTTACTGCGATCTGGTTCTCATTGACTGCGGTTTATCTCGACGTTGAATTCGACGTTATCAGTTACACGCGAAGGAGAACGTTACAGGAGCCTTAAGACTCACTCCACCAGATTCAAGAATAGTTATTCCCTCTCACCTGTCAGGCTCTTGAACCAGAGGGGATAACTCCATAACTTGAGTTCTGAGGGTTTATTCACCTTTACACCTACTGAGACATCAAGTGCTTCCTCATTCATATTAACACATACTGGAAGATGAATCTCTCCCTCAGAGGACTGCGAGTCTTTGCAATTCCCCCATCCTTTCAAGTTACAGAGCCACCAAGTTCAAGTGAACGGATTTTTCGACTGTGGGGAAATTAGAGATTATAGGGTCCAAGTTTGACAGCAAAGTTGAAAACACAACCTGACTGGAAGGATGGAGTTGTGCCAGAGGACCGCGTCCCTTTTGCAAACTTGGATTTTATTCACTGGTGCCGAGAAGAATGAGAGGTCATCTTATAAAGGAACATCAAAACACTAAAGCATATATAGGATGAATGCACAGCCTGTTTCCTAGTGCTGGAAAATCAAAAGCTGGAGAGCAGTGGTTTAAGATGAGAGGGCACAGATTTAATAGGAACCAGTCATTAAGCATTACAGCACAGCAAAGGCCCTTCAGCCCATGCCAAACTGTTATTCTGCCTAGTCCCATCGAGCTGCACCTGGACCATAGCTCTCCATACCTCTCCCATCCATGTAACTATCCAAGCCCCTCTTAAATGCTGAAATTGAACCCACATCCACCAGTTCAGCTGGTAGCTCGTTCCACACTCTCACCACCCTCTGAGTGAAGACATTTCCCCTTAAATATTTCACCTTTCACTCTTAACCTATGTTCTCTAGTTCTAATCTCACCCAATGTCAGTGGAAACAGCTTGCTTACCCTGTTCCCTCCCCCCCCCCCCCCCCATAGCAGATGGTGATGCAACGAGTTAGAATGCTCCCTATGCCACATCTGTGGAAATCTACGAGCGTCTTTGGTGTCATATCAATTCTCCTCAAACTGGTAATCGAATATAGGTGCTGTTGTGCCTTCTTCGTAATTGCATCAAAACTGGGCCCAGGATCAATTCTGAGATGTTGACACCCAGGAACCTGAAACTGCTCACCTTTTCCACTTCTGGTCCCTCAATGAGGACTGAGTGTTCCTTTGACTTCCATTTCCTGAGACAACATTCAGTTCTTCGAGTGCAAGGACAACTGCGACAGCACTCAACCAGCTGATCTACCTTGCTCCTGTAAAGGGGCTTTCTTTTTCTCTTTCTTTGTTACTGTTGGGAAAGGGTTTCTTTGTTTTGTTAACTAGCAGGAATGCTAATTTACTGATAACGAGAATGGTATTCCTTTGTAAACCAAATGGGGATTAATGTTCTTTCTTCTGAGTCTGTAAGCTTTTGGGCAGATCGGCGCGAGGGGGTCGAGAGAGAGGACGCAATGCTGTAAGCTGGGCAAGGATCGGACCCCAAGCGGGGGTCCGAGGCCGGGAGGTACTCCGAGGAGGGGGGCATGAAGCTAGATGTACTTGGTTGACCACTCGGAGGGTCCTGAGCTGCGAGTGAAGGAGTTCGGAGGGTATCGAATGGTGGCCAGAAGACTTCAGAAATTGAGCTCCAACGGTTGTGCACGTTTGGACTTTGATAAGTTTGGCGCCTTTTCTTTATTTTTTCTCTTCATATATACTGTATCGTTATTAATCACTTAGTTATAGTAACCTTTATAAATTGTACTCATTTAATTGCATATGGTGTACTGTCTGTTTTTGGGCGAGGCGGGGACATCACACAGCATCCACACCAGCTGATTACCCAGTTTGGCGGGGCCGAAGGCTGCTCCCCCTAGACGAGAACGAGCTGAGCGAGCCTGAGGTGACCCGGGGGTTACACTCCTATATGCCTATTCATCACCATCTGAAATTCAGCCAATAGTTGTGTCCTTGGCAAATTTATAGATGCCAAGTGAACTGTGCCTAGCCACATAATCGAGAGAGTAGAGTAGCGGGCTAAGCATGCATCCTTGACTGTCAGCAAGGAGATGTTATTTCAAATCTGCACAGACTGTGGTTCCCCAATGAGGAAGTCAAGGATCTAGTTGCAGAGGGAGGTACAGAGGCCCAGGTTTTGTACTGAAGGATATGTGTGATGCAGCAAGAGCAAGTCTGGCAGCTTGTGGGCTAAATATTGGCCAAGCTATCTGGAGAACTACCATGCTCCTTGCGGTGATGTCTCAAACAGACAGGACTTTGGTCCAATGCATGTATTCAGTTCTTTAATAGTAAACCCTCCAAGAATAAATGTGCTCCCAACGTCCAGCTGCCACTCTCCCTCAGTATCATTTTATCCTTTAACAAATCTTACTCCATTTCTCCTGAAGTGACATGGCATGTTTCCCCTCATTATATTCAATCTACCGCACCTACTACCAGTGTCATTCAGGAGTGAACCCAACTGAGAGATGAATGCAGCTCCTGATCACACTCAATTCAAGTCTGCGGAGATAGAAAAGAAACTGGCATGACTGGTTTGAAGAGAGACTCGAAGAGTTAGGCATTCTCCCAGAGTAACCAGAGTTGTGAAGGTGCTTAGGTCAGGATGATTTTGTTAGTAAATTGGAAAGAGGAGAACTCAATGAGTTCTAGCAAAACAAAGGAAGATTTTGTCTTGAAAAGGTTAGTTGCAACATAAAGTGCTGTACCAAGTATTGCATTTGAATTTATAAAAGAACACACAACTCCTTGTAAAAGGAAAAAGATAAAGGGAAATGGGATTAAAGTAGAAAGCTCCTGTTAAACTGTTGACATCAGTACAATAGATTAATTCATTATATTCAGCTCAACCTCTGTTGAAATTTTTAGTTCTGCTCCTGTAAAGTACAGTTTATTCTTTACCTTTAAATATGATCCAAAATATTTGGTTACATAAGGACTATCGCACTGGCTGAGCACAGTTATCTCCTGTTGGATATCTTCAATCTCATCCTCAGCTTCTTCTAGATCAATAATCTTGATAGCAACTACTTGCTGTGTCCGGTTATCAATTCCTTTGAAGACTTCTCCAAAAGACCCCTTCCCAATCCGTTCCAGTTTGGTGAACAGTCCTTCAGGGTCTGCCCGATGGTTCTGAAAACAGAGGGACAACATTGGTAGGATTAGATTTGTTGAGTGGTGTGATCTGGCCAATATCATGTACATTTACTGCAGCTCCCAAACCTGTGAACTCCAAAATCACAAAATCTGATACCATTATCTTCACTTTTGCCTCCAAAGTTTTATACTTTAGTTTAAACTTTTGGAACAGTAATTTAAGCTTTTTTAAACCATAACCCCACTGACGCTTGCGGTTATGCATTACAAATCTATTTTTTGATCCTGTCAGCATGTTTTGGCAATTCTGTAAAATTTCACTGAAGAAAATCTTCTCCAGGAATGGTTCCTCTCCAGAAACTTAGGACCATCAGCAAGCCAAATACTGATGTTAACAGTTCAATTCCAGCCTCACACCAAGCTAGCAACACCTACATCAAAATGTAAAATAAAATAAAACTCCCCATTTACAACTGACATAATGTGTAATATTTCATTGATGAGCCAATACACTGATTTTAACATACCTCTGCAATAGCAGAGAGATAAACATGATCCAAGACCAACTGTGAATTAATTCAAAACACTTCTGACTTATTCTGATCAACTTGGTCCTGAAATATAGGTTCCATCTCTAGTCATCCAGAACAAAGCAGGAAATGTAAGAAATCCTGGCATTAGTTGGTTGTGGCACATGGTGAGAACTTACATAAATTAACAGAGATAAAGCACTTCACTGCTGAATGTTCACCAGTAGATGATCACAATGTGACCTTTCAGAATTAAAGTGACAACCGGGGAATTTTTCGGATCTAGATTCAGATTTATTTATCAGATGTACATCATGACATACAGAGAAATACACTACTTGTTTTAAGAACCAATATACCCAAGGATGCGCTAGGGCAGCGAGCGAGTGCCTCGACACATTCCCGCACCAGCATGGTATGCTCACACTCTTCCGTGGAACACAACCAGCACCAATAACAACAACGAAACAAGCACTTTTCCCATCTTCCGATCCTCCCACTACCTCACACACACTGACAGACCTCCAACCCAGGACACATTCCTCTAAGTGTCCACTCCTTGGTCCAAGACTCTCAGACATCAGGCGTTCAACCTCTAGTCTCTGGCCCAGACACACAATTTAATCTTTGGACCTCTACCTCGGAACTTCCCAGCTTCAGTCTTTGACCTTCTGACTGGAGTTCTTATACATTTTATAATATTGTTTTTTGTTTTGTTTATCGTTATCTAATCATTCAATCTAATCACTAAGCAAACACACTGCGGTACCTGTATTGGTTGAGCTTAGCTCACTTCAATAGGTTTCTTAATTACCAACATGACAAATTGAGAGAATTGCCCTCTGTGGAATTCATATACATGATCAGAAAATGAATTTCAAAATTACAAGAGAAATTCATGGAGGCCACTTTCTTAACTCAACTTTATAATTCCTTATGTGATGGTTCAAAACAAAAAGTATATCATTAATTGTTTGAACACATTAATGCCTGCACAGATTTCCCTGAAGCCAATATCTTCTCTGTGACTGACTTCTCGGTAGAGCCAAACAGTTTGTTAAGAGGTTGCGGCAACTGGAAAATGCTCCTTTTGGATGAATGAACCAAGAGCAGAATTAGACAATTATCTAATGACCTTATTATGGGTGTTAGGAGTGACATATGAAAAATGAAGGTACCCAAGCCTGGCTGAATCACAACCTGCGCTAAGGCAGAGTTTGCAAAGACAAAGGTGCCTTATCAAATCCAAAATGTCCTGGTGCTCAGGAGATGCCAATCTCCAGACATCCAGAGCTACCAAGGAAATCATAACCATATATGTAGTTAGAAGTCAGTTCCAAATATAACAATCCAAGAAGTGCACTTGAACACTGGAGGCTCATTACATCTTGAATGCAACACTCTAATGATGTTTCTGGTTGTGTTGCAATAAGGGTCAGGTCCAAGGCTTTAAAACATCAATGCCAATCAAATTTTTTTTGAGGAAAAAAAATAAATGAAACAGATTAAAATCTCTGTCCCAGAAAAACATTGTTTCGGCTTTGGGCAACATGCAGTGAGGTAAAAGTACTCACTTTGAGTATGATGTCTGTTTTCAAAAGCATCACCAGCTGACGGAATCCATACTTTAAAAAGGCAGTGAAAGCAGAATGCTATTAGTAATGAGGATAAAGCACCCAAGGGTACAAGTATGCGAGGAAGAGGAGAGGCAAGCACAGATATCTGCAAAGTGGCACAGTGAGAGGAGCTGCCTCCTCACACCTCAAAGGAGGTTCATGAAAATGACTCCAGGTTTGAACGGCTTGTCATCTGAAAAGTGTCTGATGGCTCTGGGCCTGGATTTACAGGGGTTCAGAAGAATGAGGAGGTAACCTCATTGAAATCTATGAAAAGGTTAAAGGCCTTGATAAGAGTGGATGTGGAAAGGATATTCACTGTGGTGGGAGAATCCAAGAACAGAGGACACACTCTCAGAATAGATGTGTGTGTTTTTAGAACAGAGCTGAGGAGGAATTTCTTTAGCCAGAGAGTGGTGAATCTGTGGAATTCTTTGCCACAGGGCACTGTGGACTCTTAAGATTTTATGTATATTTAAGGCAGAAGTTGTTGAATTCTTAATTAGTCAGGGCATGAAAGGATGTGTGGGGGGGGGGGGGGGTGGGGGAGGCAGGAGATTAGGACCGAGAGGAAAAATGGATCAGCCATGATGAAATGGCAGAGCAGACTCAATGGGCCAAATGGCCCAATTCTGCTCCTTTTCCCATGGTCTTATTTCCAGTGATCCTGCGTTCAATCCTAACCTCTGGTATTGTCTGCATGGAATTTGCAGCTTCTCTGCGATGATATTGATTTGTGCTCACGTTCCATCCCACATCCCAATTACATGTGGGTTGTAGATTAACTAGCCACTGTAAATTCAAAATAGCATGTACTCCAGTGGTAGAATCCAGATGGAACTGATGGGAATGTGGAAACAATAGGTGACAGGGAAATAGGTTGGGGAATGTAATCATTCTCTTGGCTGACTAAAAAGGCCAAAGTATCTTCCTTCCACATTGGGAGCTGATTGGGACTGTGGCGGCTCATTTCCTAGCGTATGCGAACCGACTCACAATTAGATAGCCTACGGGGGTTTGCGAGCACAGAGCTTTGGAGCCTCTTCGCCATGGGGGGCCGGTTGACAGAGGCTTAAAAGTGAGGCTGAAGTTTTCGAATAAAGTTTTTCCTTCGACTGCAGTTACCGACTCCGTGTCGTAATTTTAGCGCTGTTTGTAGCACACCGCTACAATTGGTGACCCCGACGGTCCAAACGATTTTTGGACCAGAAATGACCGACGCCGCCTCTGTTCATGCGGTTTCGTTGAAACTGCCGGGTTTCTGGACACAGCGCCCGGACCTATGGTTCCAGCAAGCCGAAGCCCAATTCCACGTTCGCCGGATCACCTCAGAAGACACCCGCTACTACTACGTGGTGGGCTCCCTCGACCAGGACACAGCTGCCCAGGTCGCGGAGTTCGTACAGTCGCCCCCGGCAGACGGCAAGTACACGGAATTCAAAGCCCTGCTCCTCAGGATTTTCGGACTCTCACGGCGCGAGCGGGCTGCCCGTTTACTGCACCTGGATGGCTTGGGCGACAGACCTCCATCGGCTTTAATGAACGAGATGTTGTCTCTGGCCGAGGGACACACAGGCCTCATGTTTGAGCAGGCATTCCTGGAGCAGCTGCCCGAGGACATACGCCTGCTGCTGTCCGACGCGGATTTCAGTGACCCCCGGAAGGTGGCAGCCCGGGCGGACTTGCTGTGGAACGCCAAAAAGGTGAGCGGGGCGTCCATCGCACAGATCACCCAGCCACGCTCCCGGCAGCAAACCAGTCCAGGCCCGGCCGCAGAGCCCACTAACCCCCGGCCCAATGACCACTGGTGCTTCTACCACCAGCGGTGGGGCGCAGAAGCCCGCCGTTGCCGCCCGCCCTGCCAGTTCCCGGGAAACGCCAGGGCCAGCCGCCGCTGATGGCTACGGCGGCTGGCCATCGGGATAGCCTCCTGTATGTGTGGGATAGCAGGTCGGGACGCCGCTTTTTGGTCGATACTGGGGCTGAGGTCAGCGTTTTACCTCCGACAAGTTACGACACTCGCAGCAGGGCACCGGGTCCCCCCCTGAGGGCCGTGAATGGCAGCACAGTAAGGACCTATGGCACCCGTCAGGTGCAGCTACAGTTCGGCCCCAGCCAGTTCACGTGGGACTTCACACTGGCCGCCGTAGCCCAACCGCTTCTGGGTGCGGATTTTTTGCGAGCTCACAGCCTGCTGGTTGACCTGCCCAGGAAGAGACTGGTACACGCCGGAACCTTTCAGACGTTCTCCCTGGGCGCGGCCCAGTTGCCAGCCCCTCACCTCGGCTCCATCACGCTGTCCGACAACGACTTCACCAGGGTCCTGGCGGAGTTCCCATCGGTTCTGGCACCGCAGTTCACAGCAGCCATGCCCAGGCACGGCGTACAGCACCACATCCCGACACAGGGACCACCCCTCCATGCCCGTGCTCGGCGGCTTCCCCCGGACAAGCTCCGACTGGCGAAGGAGGAGTTCCAGAGAATGGAGGAATTGGGGATCATCCGGCGGTCCGACAGCCCCTGGGCTTCCCCCCTGCACATGGTGCCCAAAGCGACGGGGGGCTGGAGACCGTGCGGCGACTACCGCAGGCTGAACGAGGCTACCACACCGGACCGCTACCCTGTGCCGCACATTCAGGACTTTGCGGCAAACCTGCACGGCGCCCGGATCTTCTCCAAGGTCGACCTTGTCCGAGGGTACCATCAAATCCCGATGCATCCTGACGACGTCCCCAAGACGGCTCTCATCACCCCGTTTGGCCTCTTCGAGTTCCTCCGCATGCCGTTCGGCCTGAAGAATGCCGCACAGACGTTCCAGCGGTTAATGGACGCGGTGGGACGGGACCTGGACTTCGCGTTCATCTATTTGGATGACATCCTCATAGCCAGCGGCAGTCGTCAGGAGCATCTGTCCCACCTCCGTCAACTCTGCGCCCGACTGAGTGAGTACGGTCTTACAATCAACCCTGCCAAATGCCAGTTCGGACTTGATACCATTGACTTCCTGGGCCACAGGATTACTAAAGACGGGGCAACCCCTCTGCCCGCTAAGGTAGATGCGGTCCGCCACTTCCCCCGACCCACCACGGTCAAAGGCCTTCAGGAATTCGTAGGTATGGTCAATTTCTACCGCCGCTTCCTCCCTTCAGCTGCCCGGATCATGCGCCCCCTGTTCGCCCTGATGTCGGGTCCGAGCAAGGACATTACCTGGGACGAGGAGTCCGCCGCCGCTTTCGTTCAAACGAAGGAAGCTTTGGCTGACGCCGCAATGCTAGTACATCCCAGAATGGACACCCCTACCGCCCTCACAGTGGACGCATCAAACACGGCAGTCGGTGGGGTGCTGGAGCAGCTCATCGCAGGTCGCTGGCAACCCCTGGCGTTTTTCAGCAAACACCTGCGGCCACCCGAGCTCAAGTACAGTGCTTTTGACCGGGAACTGTTGGCGCTCTACCTGGCAATCCGGCATTTCAGGTACTTCCTAGAAGGTCGGCCCTTCACCGCGTTCACGGACCACAAACCGCTTACCTTTGCGTTTACGAAAGCATCCGACCCCTGGTCATCCCGCCAGCAACGCCACCTGTCCTACATCTCTGAATACACAACGGATGTCCGGCACGTCTCGGGTAAGGACAATGTCGTGGCGGATGCGCTCTCTCGCCCTACCGTTCATGCCCTTTCCCAAGGGGTAGACTTTGAGGCACTGGCAGAGGCACAGCAGGTAGATGAGGAGATTCCGAGTTACAGGACTGCAGTCTCTGGTTTGCAGCTCCAGGACTTCCCCGTGGGCCCAGGTGAGAGGACCCTACTCTGTGACGTCGCCACCAACCAGCCCCGTCCGGTCGTCCCCGCAGCCTGGCGGCGACGTGTTTTCAACTCCATTCATAACTTGGCGCATCCCTCCATCCGGACAACTGTCCGGATGGTTTCCAGCAGGTTCGTTTGGCACGGACTCCGCAAACAGGTCAGTGAATGGGCCAGGACGTGCATGCACTGCCAGACGGCCAAGGTTCAGCGGCACACCAAAGCCCCACCGCAGCAGTTCCATCCCGCCCACCGGCGTTTCGACCACATTCATGTGGATATCGTGGGCCCCCTGCCAGTGTCGCGCGGAGCGCGTTACCTCCTGACTATCGTGGACCGGTTCACAAGATGGCCAGAGGCGGTCCCGCTCACCGACACCACCTCCGAATCTTGTGCCCGAGCCCTGATCGCCACCTGGATATCCCGCTTTGGTGTACCAGCCCACATTACCTCCGACAGAGGCGCCCAGTTCACCTCCAGCCTGTGGTCAGCTATGGCCAGCCTTTTGGGGACTCAGCTGCACCACACCACTGCCTACCACCCACAGTCGAACGGGCTAGTGGAGCGTTTCCACCGTCACCTGAAGTCGGCCCTCATGGCCCGCCTGCGAGGAGCCAACTGGGCGGACGAGCTTCCCTGGGTCCTTCTCGGCATCCGCACAGCGCCCAAGGACGACCTGCACGCCTCGTCGGCCGAGTTGGTATACGGCGCGCCCCTGGCCGTCCCCGGGGAGTTCCTACCAGCCCCGAGGGGGCAAGAGGAAGAACCCGCTGCAGTCCTGGGCAGACTTCGCGAGAAGCTCGGTAACCTGGCCCCCATACCCACTTCACAGCATGGGCGGCACCCGACCTGCGTACCCAAAGACCTACGGAACTGTAAGTTTGTGTTTGTACGAAGGGGCGGGCATCGGCCACCGCTGCAGCGGCCATACGAGGGGCCGTTTACGGTGCTCCGGAACAACGGGTCCACGTTCGTGCTGGACGTTGGGGGGAAGGAGGAGGTTTTCACGGTGGACCGCCTCAAGCCGGCCCATGTGGACCTGGCGCAACCGGCCGAGTTTCCGGCGCCTCGGCGCAGAGGCCGACCTCCCAAGCAGGTTCTGGCCCAGGCTGTGGACATTGGGGGGTGTATCGCCGGTTCTGGGGGGGGGTTATGTGGCGGCTCATTTCCTAGCGTATGCGAACCGACTCACAATTAGATAGCCTACGGGGGTTTGCGAGCACAGAGCTTTGGAGCCTCTTCGCCATGGGGGGCCGGTTGACAGAGGCTTAAAAGTGAGGCTGAAGTTTTCGAATAAAGTTTTTCCTTCGACTGCAGTTACCGACTCCGTGTCGTAATTTTAGCGCTGTTTGTAGCACACCGCTACAGGACCACCTTTCCTACAAAGATCTGGGACTGAAATTTCACTTGGAGGTGCTAACCAAGGGTCGTGACACCACCTACACCACAACACAGACAGAAATAGAAAATGCAGGTTCAGGAGACAGGAATCACAGTGAGCACACACTGGCTGTCTGCTGAACTTGTTATGCATGTCAATAAACTGAGGGACACCAAGAAATCAAGCATTACAGACCGCAAGAAACAACCACTTTCCAAAATTGTGCCAGTGATTACTCCCAAGTCTATTCTTACACATTAGAGTTCACAAATCCTTTTTTCCCCAACTAGAAAACAGAAGCTGGAATAGGCCACTGACTCCCTCAAATCTGTTTCACCATTCAATATGATCTTGGCTTCACCATGGTGGTCTCAAATCCTCTTCTGTGACAATTCCTCTGTCTTCTAAATACTCATTCACACCTGACCAACCTCCAGTGGTACGTCACCTTGTTACAACTCTCCCACTAGCGAAACCATCTCAGCGTCTACCCTGCAATGCCCTTTTGGAATAAGGTCATCCCTCATTACAGTATTCTAATCTCCTAAGAACAGGCCCAAACTATCTAACCAATTTTGTTAGCCTGACAAATCTCTTTTAGGACTTCTGCCAAAGCAACTATATCATTTTATTCAGGAAGAGGACAAAAACTGTGCAGAGTATTTCCTTTGTGGTCACCTGTTCAACTGTAAGGAGACCTTCCTATTCTTATATAGCAACCTCTCAGCAATAAAGGCCAACACGTTATTTATATCCATAGCTACTGGACCTGCCCACTAATATGTAGCTGATTCATGCACTGGAACAAATAGATCTTACTAAACTTTACTCATTTGTGGCTTCTCTCCCTCCAATTAGATAATAACCCACCTTTTGATTTCTCTCACTCAAATGCATGGCCCGACACTTCCACACATTAAACTCCCCTTTTCCAGGATATCACCCAATCACTCCATCTACCTGCATCCCAAATGCAGTACACAAGATCCTTATCATAACATGTCCTTCCACCTATCTCCATATCAGCAGCAAACTTGGAAAGCTTGTGTTTCATTTTCTTCTCAAGGTCCTTAATCTGACGGGAACAGATTGCAATTCACAGAATAGATACAGAGGAACCAGTGGATTTGGTGTGTTTGGACGCTCAGAATGACGTGTGAAGCTAGAACAATGCTTGGGTTGGGAAGGAAGAAAACCACATGGATTGGTGATCAGGAGAAAATAAATGAGGTCCTACTCAGGAAGGGAAGCTCATTTGAACAAGGGGGCCGATCTATCCAGGTCTGTTGATGATTTAAAGCTGGTCTACAATGTGGATTGGGAGGATGCAGAGGCTCCAGGGGAGATCTGGGCAGGTGGGTACATGGCAATTAGGTCATGGCAGACTGAAGATAATGTATATTAACTTGAGCTCATCAAATTTGGTAAGAGGGTGGTTGAGTTTCTGTCACTAAGTATACTTGAAAGGGATACTGATAGACTTTGAATTACTTAAGGAATCAAGCAATGTGCATTTAATGCAGGAAAAGTAGTGACAAGGTTAAAAAGTCATTCTTGGTATTGTTTAATGGTCAGAGTTGAGGGGCCAAATGGCCTTCTGCTTCCATTACCAATGTGAAGGCACTCCTGTCTCCAAGAAGTTTTCAAGTATCAAACACTTATATTAAATCTGTGTTTATCTGTGTAAATGTGTGTTTATTGTGATCAGTATCTACAAGCTCCAGGTACAGCTTTGAATTTTTAAGTGACCGCTTTGCCAATTCATTTTGTTCCACACCCCATTTTAAAAAAAATCCTTAAATCTAAAACCTGAAGATTAAAGGGAGGAGAATCCCGTCATGTGAAATGGCCTTCAAAATATCCTGTGCCTTTCCAACTGCTCATACAGAACAATGGTTTAGTTTAAGATGCGCCGTTGAATCTCAGTGATGCCATACTGGCAGCAAACTAAACTACTAACTACAGTCAGCCCTCCTTATCCACGGGTTCTGCATGCGCGGATTCAACCAACCGCGGATCGGGAAAACCCGGAAGTTCTCTTTCCAGCACTCATTGTTTGAGCATGTAGAGACTATTTTTCCTTGGCATTATTCCCTAAACAATACAGTATAACAACTATTTACATAGTATTTACATTGTATTAGGTATTATAAGTAATCTAGAGATGATTTAAAAGTACAGGCAGTCCCCGGGTTATGAATGAGTTCCGTTCCTGAGTCCGTCTTTAAGTCGGATTTGAAGTCGGAACAGGCACATCTGGTATTGTTTAGCGTCCATTAGTAAAACGTTTTTCTTAGTATAAAGTATATATTTTACCTTTCTATGCATATAAAACACTTAAGAAACATACGTATTTCAATAATTAAATCACTGTGTTGCTTTCATCGGGGCAGAGCCTTTCACAAGCTCCATTAAAATTGTTCCGATCGATCGTTGACCAACTGTAGCCTAACTCTTTTCCAATGACTGATGGCATTTCACCTCTTTCTGATCGCTTTATTACTTCCACCTTATTTTTAATCGTGATCATGATTATTTTTGTGAACAGAAACTTTGCGGAATCAAAGCTGTGCCAGCTCCTAAAGTCCACCGCACTGAGACAGGTTAAATAAGGGACGAGCATCTGTGATTTTTGGTATCCGCGGGGGGTCCTGGAACCAATCTCCCGTGGATAAGGAGAGCCGACTGTACTCCATTAATCACATTTTTTCTGAACAATGATCAGTGTAATCAATAGCCTGTAACTTCCCTTTCGGAGTTAAGATCTTGATCCATTTTTGCGGTGTGAACTGAAGTTCTGAAGGTGCATGGTGTGTACGGGCCAAATCGAGGCAGCTGGGCCCAGGCCCAAGAACAAGGAATGAGCCAAAGTTTGGCCACGCTGGAGTGGACTTGGAGCAGATTCGAAGCAGCAGATCTGAGGCCAGGCACAGCTGAAGTGGTGGAACATATGCCCCAAGATGGAGGAATGAGCCAATGTTTGACTGATTGGAAAGGCCTGATTGGATGCAGGCTGAATTGAGGCAGCAGGGCCTGCGCCCGAGAGTGAGGTACAAGCCTATCTTTGGCCGATTTAAGTGGTTAGGGTGTCGTAGCTGGAGGGAGCAATCAGCTGGTGTTAAGGTTGCTGTTTGCAGAGGGTTACTCATCTCTGCAAAGAACTGAAGCTGTGGCCTGCAACTAATGGGTTCCTGGAGCGGCTTTGTGGCCGTGAACTCACTTTCATGAACTTTAGTTCTGAATGTCATCTGCTGACTTGTAAAAAGTTTGCACGGTATATTCATTACTTTTGCACATTAGATGGGTTTTCTTTTATTAAAATGGGTGCTGTTGGGTTTCTTTGTTTTGTGGCTGCCTGTACGGAGACAAACCTCAGGGTGTACATAGTATACGTACTCCGGTAATAAATGTACTTTGAACTTTGAAAAGAACAAATTCTCATCCACACTGCAAGTTCACGTCCCAAATTTTCAGGCTGTGTTATGCCACTTCCAAGATGGGCCCACATCCAAGGTGCCTCCTTGCATTTATTGCTCGGTGCTCACACTATATACTTCAAAGAGTTTTGTTTACTCTCTGTCAATTCTGTACTTCTCCTTTTGTGCCCTTCCCTGAAACCATGCTCCTGATTTATTTGGGTGAGATTTCAAGTTCTGGCTTGTCCAAGCAGAAATACCCCTCCCCGACGGCAATACAATCATAGTTATTGCGATGTGGCATACAAGTCTGTTTACAGTTTACAGTCACTAGGTGCAGACAGTGGAAGCCATTTTGTAGCTTTGTAACATTTTCAGGCCACATTTGGATTATTGTGTTCATTTACGGTCAGCACATCACAGGAAGGACGTGGAGGCTTTGGAAAGAGTGCAGAGGAGGTTCACCGGGATCCTCTTGGACTAAAGAGTTAACTATACGGGGAGACCGAATAGAATTGGATTGCACTCTGTGGAGATTTGAGGCTGAGGGAGATGGTTTATATGCTTATGGCAAGCATAGGTAGGATAATATTGAGAGGATCTTCCCCAGGGTAGAACTGACAAATACTAGAGGGCATAGTTTATGGTAAGAGGGCTAAGTATTTCCACACTGTTAAGTTCCTGGAACTTGCCGCCAAAGGAAGGTGGTGGAAGCTGATATGAAGGCAACAATGAAGAGGCTTTTAGACAGACACATAAACAGGCAGGGGATGGGGGGGCAGGGATCGCATGCAGGAAGGGATTACTTCATTTGGCCACCTTACTCAGTAGAGACATTGTAGGAGAGGGGCTGTCCCTGAGCTGCACTGTTACGTGCCCCAGCTCCAAGCAAAGGAAAGCGCCAAGCGCCTGTCTTTCCTGTAACTCTCACTCCCAGAGTTCTGGGAATGGGCTCTGATTGGGAACTCCAATCCAGACAAACCAAATAGTCTTTCCATTTCGTGCACATCCACCCTCATCCCGTCCTCCTGATGCCACACGAGGGGTAGGGTTCCTCTTGTCCTTGCCCACCATCCCACTGGCCTCTACGTCCTGCTCCATAACTTCTGCCATCTCCAACGGGATCCCACCACCAAGCACATCTTTCCCTCCCCCACTTTCCGCTTTCCACAGGGATCCTTCCCTACACAACTCCCTTGTCCATTCCTCCCTCCACAATGATTTCCCTCCTGGCACTTAATCCTTGCAAGTGGAGCAAGTGCTACACCTGCCCCTACACCCTGTCCCTCACTACCATTCAGGGCCACAAGCAGTCCTTCCAGGTGAGGTGACACTTCACCCGAGTCTGTTGAGGTCATCTACTGTATCCGGGAGTGCTCCCGGTGTGGCCTCCTGTATATTGGTGAGATACGACATGGATTGGGAGATCGCTTTGCCAAGCATCTACGTTCTGTCCACCAGAAAAAGCTGGATCTCCCGGAAGTAATCAATTTTATTTCCACTTCCCATTCCCATTCTGACACGTCAATCCATGGCCTTCTCTACTGCTGCAATGAGGTCTCCAACCTGATGGCATGAAGATCAATTTCTCGAATTGCCCTATCCCCTCTCCTTCACCATTCCCCTCGCTCACCTTACCTGGTCATCACCTCCCTCTGGTGCTCCTCCCCTTCCCTTTCTTCGACTGTCTTCTATCCTCGCCCATCAGATCTCTCTTTCTCCAGCCCCTCATCACTTTCACCAATAACTTCCCAGCTCTTTACTTCACCCCCTCCCCCAGTTTTACCCATCACCTACCACCTTGTACTTCTTCCCCCCCCCCCCACCTTCTTACACTGACAGCCCCTTCCTTTCCTTGGGATATGGGAGGAAACCAGGGTGCCCAGAGAAAAGCCACGATGTCACAGAAAGAACATGCAAACTCCACATAAACAGCACCTGAGACAATGGTTGGACTTGGATTCCCAAAGCTGTGAGGCAGCAGTTCTACTGTGAATTCCTAGAGAACCCGAGGGTCATTCTCAGAAAAGTTTAGGATGCCAAGGTGAGAGAATGCACAGGCGGCATTTGTAAGGATAACTGTAAAACTTGTTGCCCAATCCTCAACTTTCATGATATGTAATAACAAAGGATTATTCTGAAATGATGCCTCACTTTAAATGCCAACTTTGGGCACTCCAGTAAAGATGGACCAGAGGGCTTCTCGTCAATGAACCTTAAAGTTGTATGAAATAATATGGTTTTAACCTTTTAATGCATTTCAACTGGTGTTATAAGAAGAGAGAATGGAGGGAGGGATGAAGAGCTTGGAGAAAGTGCTACAGTTGAATATGAATTTGGAGAGGATCAGGAAGAGGAAAGCGACTGACTGACCTTCAGCATTGAGGTAAAAGGAAGGGAAGGTTGTGGAGTAGTCTTGGAGAGAAATGGGCAGAGTTCAAATCTGGTGAGACGGGGCAAAGAAAGGAAGGAGTTTAGAGGCAATAGGCACAGGAACAGGAATATTAAGTGAGTAGATCACACGGCAAAAACAACACAGTGTGGCGACCCACTTCCGAGCACACTTGAACCGGCTCACAATTAGCCAGCGCGCAGGCACAAAGGCCAAGTCCGCAACAAAGGGTGAAAGCCTGTGGGGATTTGTGAGTATGTGTCCCTTGGAGCATCTGCGCCCGGGGAGGGCAGGATGAGGGAGGCTTTAAAGCAAGGCTGTGAAGTTCGAATAAAATTATCTTTGACTGCAGTTTACCGACTCCACGTCGTTATTTTAGCGCTGCGTGTAGCACACCGCTACAATTGGTGACCCCGACGGTCCAAACGATTTTTGGACCAGAGATGACCGACGCCGCATCTGTTCATGCGGTTTCGTTGAAACTGCCAAGCTTCTGGACGCTACGACCTCACCTGTGGTTCGAGCAAGCAGAAGCCCAATTCCACGTTCAGCAGATAACCTCAGAGGACACCCGTTACTACTACGTGGTGAGCTCCCTTGACCAGGACACAGCAGCCCAGGTTGCGGAGTTCGTACAGTCTCCCCCGGTGGACGGCAAGTACACGGAATTCAAAGCCCTGCTCCTCAGGACTTTCGGACTCTCAAGGCGCGAGCAGGCTGCCCGCTTACTGCACCTGGATGGTTTGGGAGACAGACCTCAATCGGCTTTAATGAATGAGATGTTGTCTCTGGCCAACGGACACACATCCTGCCTTATGTTTGAGCAGGCATTCCTAGAGCAGCTGCCCGAGGACATATGCCTGCTGCCCGAGGACATATGCCTGAAATCCGACGCGGATTTCAGTGACCCCCGGAAGGTGGCAGTCCGGGCGGACACTGTGGAACGCCAAGAAGGTGAGTGGGGCGTCCATCGCACAGATCACCCGGCCACGCTCCCAGCAGCAAACCAGTCCAGGCCCGGCGCAGAGCCCGCTAACCCCAGAGGCAGGGATGGGGAGCCCGCCCTGCAAGTTCCCGGGAAATGCCAGGGCCAGCCGCCGCTGATGGCTACGGCGGCTGGCCATCGGGATAGCCTCCTGTATGTGTGGGACAAGAGGTCGGGATGCTGCTTTTTGCTCGACACTGGTGCTGAGATCAGCGTCTTACCTCCGACGAGTTACGACACCCGCAACAGGGCACTGGGTCCCCCCCGAGGGCCGTGAACGGCAGCACGGTAAGGACCTATGGCACCCGTCAGGTGCAGCTACAGTTCGGCTCCAGCCAGTTCACGTGGGACTTCACACTGGCCGCCGTAGCCCAACCGCTTCTGGGTGCAGATTTTTTGCGGTCTCACAGCCTACAGGTCGACCTGCCCAGGAAGAGACTGGTCCACGCCGAGACCTTTCAGACGTTCTCCCTGGGTGCAGCCCAGTTGCCAGCCCCTCACCTCGGCTCCATCACGCTGTCCGACAACGACTTCACCAGGGTCCTGGCGGATTTCCCATCGGTTCTGGCACCGCAGTTCACAGCGGCCATGCCCCGGCACGACATCCCGACCCAGGGACCACCCCTCCACGCCCCGTGCTCAGCGGCTTCCCCCGGACAAGCTCCAACTGGCAAAGGAGGAGTTCAAGAGGATGGAGGAACTGGGGATCATCCGGCAGTCCAACAGCCAACGGGCCTCCCCCCTGCACATGGTGCCCAAAGCGACAGGGGGCTGGAGACCGTGCGGCGACTACCGCAGGCTGAACGAGGCTACCACACCAGACCGCTACCCTGTGCCGCACATTCAGGACTTTGCAGCAAACCTGCACGGCGCATGGATCTTCTCCAAGGTAGACCTCGTCCGAGGATACCATCAAATCCCGATGCATCCGGACGATGTCCCCAAAACGGCTCTCATCACCCTGTTCGGCCTTTTCGAGTTCCTCTGCATGCCGTTCGGCCTGAACAATGCCGCACAGACGTTCCAGCGGTTAATGGATGCGGTGGGACGCGACCTGGACTTCGCATTCATCTATTTGGATGACATCCTCATAGCCAGCAGCAGTCGTCAGGAGCATCTGTCCCACCTCCGTCAACTCTACACCCGACTGAGTGAATACGGTCTGACAATCAACCCAGCCAAATGCCAGTTCGGGCTCGACACCATTGACTCCCTGGGCCACAGGATTACTAAAGATGGGGCAACCCCTCTGCCCGCTAAGGTAGATGCGGTCCGCTGTTTCCCCCGACCCAACACGATCAAAGGCCTTCAGGAATTCATAGGTATGGTCAATTTCTACTACCGTTTCCTCCCTTCAGCTGCCCGGATCATGCGCCCCCTGTTCGCCCTGCAGTCCGGTCCGGGCAAGGACATTACCTGGGACGAGGAGTCCGCCGCCGCTTTCATTCAAACGAAGGAAGCCTTGGCAAACGCCGCAATGCTAGTACACCCCAGAATGGACGTCCCTACCACCCTCACAGTGGACACATCTAACACAGCAGTCAGTGGGGTACTGGAGCAGCTCATCGCGGGCCGCTGGCAACCCCTGGCATTTTTCAGCAAACACCTGCGGCCACCCGAGCTCAAATACAGTGCTTTCGACCGGGAACTGTTGGCGCTATACCTGGCAATCCGGCATTTCAGGTACTTCTTAGAAGGTAGGCCCTTCACTGCATTCACGGACCACAAGCCGCTTACCTTTACGTTCACGAAGGTGTCCGATCCCTGGCCGTCCCGCCAGCAGCGCCATCTGTCCTACATCTCTGAATACATGACGGACGTCCGGCACGTCTCGGGTAAGGGCAATTTCGTGGTGGATGCGCTCTCTCGTCCTAACATTCATGCCCTTTCCCAAGGGGTAGACTTTGAGGCACTGGCAGAGGCACAGCAGGCAGATGACGAGATCCCGAGTTACAGAACCGCAGTCTCCGGTTTGCAGCTCCGGGACCTCGCCGTGGGCCTGGGTGAGAGGACCCTACTCTGTGATGTCGCCACCGGCCAGCCCCGTCCCGTCGTCCCGGCACCTTGGCGGCGACGTGTTTTTGACTCCATTCATAACTTGGCGCATCCCTCCATCCGGACAACCGTCCGGATGGTCTCCAGCAGGTTTGTTTGGCATGGACTCCGCAAGCAGGTCAGTGAATGGGCCAGAACAGACCGGTTCACAAGATGGCCAGAGGCGATCCCGCTCACTGACACCACCTCCGAATCTTGCGCACGGGCACTGATCGCCACCTGGGTGTCCTGCTTTGGTGTACCGGCCCACATTACCTCCGACAGAGGCGCCCAGTTCACCTCCAGCCTGTGGTCAGCTATGGCCAGCCTTTTGGGGACTCAGCTGCACCACACCACTGCCTACCACCCACAGTCGAACGGGCTAGTGGAGCGTTTCCACCGTCACCTGAAGTCGGCTCTCATGGCCCGCCTGCGAGGAGCTAACTGGGCGGACGAGCTTCCCTGGGTCCGACTCGGCATCCGCACGGCGCCCATAGACGATCTGCACGCCTCGTCGGCCGAGTTGGTGTACGGCGCACCCCTGGTCGTCCCCGGGGAGTTCATACCAGCCCCAAGGGGGCAAGAGGAAGAACCCGCAGCAGTCCTGGGCAGACTATGCGAGCGGCTCGGTGACCTGGCCCCCATACCCACTTCGCAGCATGGGCAGAACCCGACCTGCGTACCCGAAGACCTGCAGAACTGTAAGTTTGTGTTTGTACGAAGGGGCGGGCATCGGCCACCGCTGCAATGGCCCTACGAGGGGCCGTTTACAGTGCTCCGGAACAACGGGTCCACGTTCGTGCTGGACGTTGGGGGGAGAGAGGAGGTTTTCATGGTGGACCGATTCAAACCAGCCCATGTGGACCTGGCGCAACGGACGAGTTTCCGGCACCTCGGCGCAGAGGCCGACCTCCCAAACAGGGTCCGGCCCAGACTGTGGACATTGGGGGGTGTATTGCCGGTTCTGGGGGGGGAGGGGGTTATGTGGCGACCCACTTCCTAGCACACTGGAACTGGCTCACAATTAGCCAGCGTGCAGGCACAAAGGCCAGGTCCGCAACAAAGAGTGAAAAGCTGGGGGGGGGGGGGGGGGGGGGGTTGTGAGTACGTGTCTCTTGGAGCATCCGCGCCCAGGGAGGGCGAGATGAGGGAGGCTTTAAAGCAAGGCTCTGAAGTTCGAATAAAATTATCTTTGACTGCAGTTTACCGAATCCGTGTCGTTATTTTAGCGCTGCATGTAGCACACTGCTACAACAGTATTATTTCCTGCCTTGTGGCAACAAGCCTGTCAGCAAGTTGATGATCAGTCAGCAAAGTACTGGCTTCTGGCAGGTGAAGGGCAGTGACAGCATAAATAAATAACTTCTTGAGAGACAGAAGGTGAGGTAGGAAGACATCAGCAATGAACCAGATTTGATCAGGGACCTGGAGGTAAAGGAACCATTAGGAGGTAGTGACCATATGTTTTAACCTACAATTTGAGAAGGAGAAGGGAAAATCAGATGTGTCAGTATTACAGTTGAACAAAGGGAACTATGGAGCTGAGGGAGGAGCTGGCCAAAGTTCAATGGAACAATATCCTAGCAGGGAAGACAGTGGAACAACAATGGCAGGTATTTCTGGGAATAATGCAGAAGGTGCAGGATCAGTTCATTCCAAAGAGGAAGAAAGATCCTAAGGGGAGTAAAAGGTGGCCGTGGCTGACGAGGGAAGTAAAGGGCAGTATGAAAATAAAAGAGAAGTATAACATAGCAAATATGAGTGGGAAACCAGAGGACTGGGAAGCTTTTAAAGAGCAACAAAAGTTAACAAAAAAGGCAATACGCCAAGAAAAAATGAGGTACGAAGGTAAATAAGCCAAGAATATAAAGGAGGATAGTAAAAGCTTCTTTAGGTATGTGAATAGCAAAAAAATAGTTAAGACCAAAATTGGACCATTGAAGACAGAAACGGGTGAATTTATTATGGGGAACAAGGAAATGGCAGACGAGTTGAACAAGTACTTTGGATCTGTCTTCACTAGGGAAAACACAAAAAATCTCACAGATGTAATAGTGGTCAAAGGAACTAGGGTAAAGGATGAACTGAAGGAAATTTATATTAGGCAAGAAACGATGTTGGATAGACTGTTGAGTCTGAAGGCTGATAAGTCCCCAGGACCTGATGGTCTGCATCCAGGGTACTTAAAGAGGTGGCTCTAGAAATCATGGACGCATTGGTAATCATTTTCCAATGTTCTATAGATTCAAGAGCAGTTCCTGCTGACTGAAGGGTGGCTAATGTTGTCCCACTTTTCAAGAAAGGAGAGAGAGAGAAAACAGGGAATTATAGCTTGACGTCAGTGGTGGGAAAGATGCTGGAGTCAATTATAAAAGAGGAAATTACGACACATTTGGATAGCAGTAGAAGGATCAGTCCGAGTCAGCATGGATTTATGAAGGGAAAATCATGCTTGACTAATCTTCTGGAGTTTTTTGAGGATGTAACTATGAAAATGGACAAGGGAGAACCAGTGGATGTAGTTTACCTGGACTTCCAGAAAGCTTTTGATAAAAGTCCCACATAGGAGATTAGTGGGCAAAATTAGGGCACATGGTACTGGGGGCAGAGTACTGACATGGATTGAAAATTGGCTGGCTGACAGGAAACAAAGAGTAGCGATTAACGGGTCCCTTTCGGAACGGCAGGCCGTGACCAGTGGGGTACCGCAAGGTTCGGTGCTGGGACTGCAGCTGTTTACAATATACATTAATGATTTAGGTGAAGGGATTAAAAGTAACATTAGCAAATTTGCTGATGACACAAAGCTGGGTGGCAGTGTGAAATGTCAGGAAGATGTTATGAGAATGCAGGGTGACTTGGACAGGTTGGGTGAGTGGGCAAATGTATGGCAGATGCAGTTTAATGTGGATAAGTGTGAGGTTATCCACTTTGGTGGCAAGAACAGGAAGGCAGATTACTATCTAAATGGAGTCAAGTTAGGAAAAGGGGAAGTACAATGAGAACCAGGTGTTCTTGTACATCAGTCAATGAAAGCAAGCATGCAGGTACAGCAGGCAGTGAAGAAAGCTAATGGCATGCTGGCCTTTATAACCAGAGGAATTGAGTATAGGAGTAAGGAGGTCCTTCTGCAGCTGTACAGGGCCCTGGTGAGACCCCACCTGGAGTATTGTGTGCAGTTTTGGTCTCCAAATTTGAGGAAGGACATTCTTGCCATTGAGGGAGTGCAGCGTTGGTTCACAAGGTTAATTCCCGGAATGGCGGGACTGTCATATGTTGAAAGATTGGAGCGACTGGGCTTTTATACACTGGAATTTAGAAGGATGAGAGGGGATCTGATTGAGACATATAAGATTATTAAGGGATTGGACACGCTGGAGGCAGGAAGCATGTTCCCGCTGATGGGTGAGTCTAGAACTAGAGGACACAGTTTAAGAATAAGAGGTAGGCCATTTAATGGTTCTAAATTTGCAGAAAAGAGATGCGGAAGAACTTTTTCACCCAGAGAGTGGAGGATATGTGGAATGCTCTGCCCCAGAAGGCAGTGAAGGCCAAGTCTCTGGACGCATTCAAGAGAGTTAGATAGAGCTCTTATAGATAGCGGGGTCAAGGGATATGGGGAGAGGGCAAGAACGGGGTACTGATTGTGTATGATCAGCCATGATCACAGTGAATGGCGGTGCTGGTTAGAAGGGCCGAATGGCCTACTCCTGCACCTATTGTCTATTGTCTAGAATCAGGGAAATCTGAGTCAGAAACAAGCAGCAATGTTGAGGTCCAAGGGCAAAAGGAGCGGTCTGGCCAATGTACGTTTATATGCCAATCTGTCATCTTGGCAGGTGGAGTGATAGTACAGAGAGGAACAGCTATTCTGCTGCTTGGATGTCGTGTGAATGTCACCACCCCAGGGAACAGGGAACCAGACAAACGGCAGCTCAAGAATGGGACAACACACCAACTGGTCAAGATGGGCCCAATGAAGGGCAGGAGGATAGGAGAGAAGTGGACCTGGACACCACCTTAAAAAGAGGATGGATCTTAAAAGAATGGCTATCAGGACGTAGTGAGAACTGGTTTGAAGGCATAACAGGTCATTTTACTGGAGGCTTGGAGATTGTGGGAGAAGATAGGTATCGAGAATGCAAGAATTTCAAAGCTGCACTGGGAAAAGTAGGAGAAGCATTGGCTGTAAGTTGATAATCTAATTTTAACTTCAGTTAAGGCCAGATGCTGCAGGTCCACACTCCCAGAAGTGGGTGTATGAAGAATGTCAACCACAAACAAATTCTGGGTGGGGCAGTGGCATAAGTCAGCGATAAACTATCAAGCAAGATTGTCAAGAGGCGGATAGGAAAGCTCATATTTCTCATGACACAGCGGGAGGCCTTTCAGCCCGCAGCGTCCATGCCTGCTCTCAAGAGCATTGTAATCAATCCACCTATCTCAGTGGTCCATTTTCTCCAACGCCCATCAACTGCCTCGGATTCTCCATCCAGTGGTAGGTTAATTGGCCACAGCAGATTAAATTACAGTGGCCAATTAACCTAGCCCTGCTGGATCCCTGAGGGGAACTGCAGCATCTGGGAAATCCAACACAGTCACAGGAAAAACAAGCAGAGTCCACACACACAGCACCAGAGGCAAGGATTGAACCTGGCCGCTAGCGCTGGGAAGACAATCCACCTGCAATGTCACTCTGTCACCATTTTTATGCAGGGAATTCATGAACATGGTAAAACAAGACAAACACTGTAAATTAAAACATTAACCAATCCTTTTCCGATTCAATACCTTCTAAGAATTTCACAAAACTTCATTTTAAACTGGAGTTAAGAAGCAAGTTCACTCCAGAAAATAGATCTCCTGTAATGTAATAGCTTCCATTAAAGAAAAGTTTGTTTTTTTTTTAAAAAAAGAGAGAAGGTGTGGAACAAGTTGACTCAAGAAAAAACACTGGAGGTGTCTCAGAACCAGTTGGCAACCCAGCTATAATTATTCAATGAGAGCTCTGTGATGAGGAAATCCGCCTCCCTACTTTCGATTTGCTGGGTGATATTCCAGCTGCTGTGATAAAAATAAACTTCAAGGTTTGTTTTCTTATGCCAACAATGCCCCCAGTCTCTGGGACATTGCGATCTGAATTTGTAGCTCAATAGGGAGGATTGTACTCTGCAATCTTGGCCTGAGAAAAGTTATTTTCTGTTCCTTTCCTCGTCCATTAGCATCTCACTCCCCTTGTCCTGCAGTACGCTCCACTCCTCAATCAGAGGAGGCAACATGGTAGCCATCTGCAATGCCTCTGCTAATCTCCAAAGTATACTGTGTGCCAGAGGCTGTGGGAAAATCACTGAATACTCTCTCTCCCCCCCCCCCCCTTTCACATACTCACAAAATAAGCTGGTCAATTCTTTCAAAAGCTCCCCTTAAAATCTTGAGGATGTCCACACTCAATTCTGCAATCTTGCCTGGACACAATTGGATGCATTTACATCCACTTATAGAGAAGCCCACTCATGTCCAGGCAAGATGAGAGATGTTAACATGTTGTCAACCCTGGCTGGAGCTTCCCAGTGTACTGTGCCAGCATTGTACCTGCTTATATTAGTTCAACATACCAGATAAAGCCCTAGCACTAAGTTTTGCCAAACATCTTACATCTGGGCAGTTTGCAACCTTCTGGAATGAAAACTACGTTGTCAGATAAACTGCACTCATCATTTCCCATTATCGTGCTGATGTCCCTTTCTACAAAATACCTCACTAAAAGTCATTACCCCGCTCCATATCACTTCATCTGTCAAAACAAATCTCCACCTCATCTTTCCCATCAACTTTCTAAACTGCAGCTCTTCTGGTCATCACTCAGTGTAAAGTTAATACTCTCAACAGTGTTGGTGGGCAAAAGGATCTTGGGGTCTAAGTCCAACTTTCCCTGAAAGTTGCAGAAGAGCAAGGAGTTGTTTTGTTCTGCACAAAATGTTAATACTTGGAACGCTGTGTCCTGTTACAGAAAGCATGTGGAAGCTTTGAAACAACACTCAAAACTGTGGAGCAACTCAAAAGGTCAGGCAGCACCTATGGAGGGGAATGGTGATGCGCTGGGTCAAGTCGTTTCACCAGAAGCTTGGAAATACTTCTTGGAAGGATTACCAGACTGCTGCTTAGGTGAGAGAGTACGAGTTACATGGAAAAACCTGGACTGTTTTCTCTGGAGCATTAGAGGTTGAGGGGAAATTATGATAGGCATAGATAGGATAGAGAGTCAGAATCTGTTTTCCCTAGGGTAAAAATGTCAAATACTAGATGAGAAGGGGAATGTTTAAGAGAGATGTGCAAGGCAAGTTGTTTCATTTACACCGGGAATGGGTAGGTGCAGGGAACCAGAGGTGGTGAAGAAAGCAGATACAGTAAAGGTGTTCCAGAGGAATTTAGATGCATGAATACACAGGGATTGAGGAGATAGGGACTATGTGCCGGCATTAGAAACAGCTTAATTCGGCGTGGTGTTCAGCACGGACACCATGGGCCAAAGATGTTCTACATCCGATCCAAAACATTAACCGGTATCTCTTTTAGCAGATGCTGTTCAACTGACTGAATTCCTTCAGCAGTTTGTTTTTGTTTCAGATATGCACTTCCTTCTGCTGCAGTGACAGCAGTGCAGTGGAAGATTAGGAAGCAGCACGAATCTGACATCTGCAGATGCAGTCCCAACTTGAGAGCAGCCTTCTAACACAGGTTGGCCTCATGCTGAACTTTCTAACACTGCCCTCACAGGAATAAAACTGCTTGGAAGTTGCAAGCTTGGAAGAAGAAGAGAGCATAGCCAGAATATTAAAATGCTAAACAAAGACAGATTGCACCCAGACAAACACTGCCCAAGAAACAAATAAAGTTCGGTTCCTCACACATGCCAAAGATGTGTAACTTGGTTAGTTAATTGGCCTCTATAAATTGGCCCTCATGTGTAGAGGACTGGTACAATCTGGATAAGTTGATAGGAATGGAGGGAGAATATGTCACAGGGAGGCAGTGTGGGAATGGGATTGTTCTGTGACACTGAAATCTGTTGAAAGGTCTCGATAGAGTGAATGTGGAGAGGATGAGAGGATGATGGGGGAGTCCAAGACAGAGGACACAGCCTCAGAATAGAAAGGCATCCCTTGAGAACATATCGAGGAGGAATTTCTTTAGCCAGAGAATGGAGAATCTGAGGAATTTGTCACCACAGGTGGCTGCAGAGGCCAAGTCTTTGGGCACATTTAATGCAGAGGTTGACAAGATTCTTGACTGTCAGGGCACGAAGGGAGGAGATTGGGGTTGAGAGAAATCAATCAGCCATGATGAAATGGCACAGCAGATTCATTGGGACAAATGAATATCTTATGGTGTGAGCAAAGACTCCACTGCATAGCCTCCCAGCATTCAGCACAAGGACAGCCCATTTAGTGAAGAGCCTTTTAAACCATGGCTGAGCAAACGGCTGTATTCAAAGCTAATTAGAGTTGAGCAGAAAATGCTGGCCCAGAAGCCAATGTCCAGATCACAGGAATGAAACAATTCAAGGAGGGTAGCTCAACTACCAATGACACGGCTATGCACTCAGTCCAGGATTCTGGCAGAGCAACAGTGGAAAGGAAAGGCATGCTCATGGAAAAGCCCATTGGGAGCCACCTTACTCCACCAAAGGGCCATCTGGAACAACCAGAAGAGAACAGATCAGGAATAAAAAACATCCAGAAATAAATGATTGTCCTGTTTAGGGAGATGAAAGAAGAAGAACCAACAGCAAAAGTTCAGGAGCAGATATCCAGTATGTAGTGATGTTTGTGGCCAAAAGAAAGGGGCAGGGAGTCCACCAGCCTGGAGAAAGGGTGGGCTTGAATTGGTGATTTGCCTGTTGGGATTGAACCATGTTGGTATGGGGTTGGAGTCACCAGCAAGCTGGAGGACATAGAATACTGCAATTATCTGGTGACTGTCCAGTTTGCCATCCGAACTGGCCTTCCACATATTGTTTTGCCTCTGAATCCCTGTGGTGAAAGGGAGAGAGGAGTCATTCCCCAGGCCCCAGCCAAGTGGTCAACCTCTTGACCTGAGCCCCAGGGAGAAGAGGGGTGGGTGATGAGGACAGGACAGTTCTTCTCCCAGCTCTGGTAGACCTGGTACAGGAGCACTGGGGTGGCTAGGTATTCTCTTCCTTGAGCCGTGATGGTAAAATTGCCAGATCCCTGAGCAGGTGTCTGCATTCCCAAGAGGGTGGTCTCTCTCCCAGCTGGACTCTGGACCAGTGGAAATTTTAATAGCCAGTCAATTCCAATCAGCTAAAGACAAATCTTGAAATTTGCTCATTTCCACTAAACTTTGGAAACAGAGGAAAAAAAAAATTCACTATGTTCTTCCACCCAACCGCACGCACTCCTCAAGTGGAGGACGAAGGGAAGATGCTGAAATCTTAAACCAGCTGTGAAACTTCAAACTCTCTAACTGCAAGGACTGCTCAGTATATGGAACAGGGAGAGTTTGTGTTATTTTCCTGGAGGTTTAAATTATGGGAAGCTCCGGAACGATCGGGAGGAAATAATATGATGGTTTTAGTAGTTACTGAGTCCACCCAACACTACACTGAATAGTGGCACTGTACACAGTCGCAGCCCAGACATCCATTGCGAACTGGCAGACCAACATCGTGGTCTGACCAACCCTCTGCGGTGTTTAGAAATGACAGAGCCCAGAAGCTGTTTTTTTTTCCTGTTGCACTCAAGCCAAATCCACTAGTCTGGGCAACAAAGTATGCATCATGTTTTCTACACAAGGGTCTGGACTGTGTTTCAAAGTGAAAGCCAGTTTAGCTTGAATGCACCTCTGAGCACAGTGCGGCTCTGTGAAGACCGAGTTAGCTAGTGCAACTGATGAGAGAAGTAAGCGAGACAGAAATAAGTAAGGGAGTGGCCCATCCTGTTGCTTGACTGCTCTCCTTGTGACGACACAGTGAATAGAACAGTTTTTTGCAGCCAGTAGAGGGAAAAAAAAACACTGGTCAATGTGTTTAAGAAACTGGCCGATGAACAGAGAAAACAACTGGCAGGTGATCATGCACATTATTAATCTGGACTCCATTCACCCATGCCAATACCCAGGCACTTCAACCATCTACAGGATACACTCAGCATGTTGTTTGGAAATCCACCATCTTTACCAGACAGAAGGACAAGGACAGCAAAAGCATCAGGACACCACCATTTGGAAGTTGCTCTCCAAATAACATGTCATCCTGACCTATCACCATTCCATCATTGCCACCAAGTCAATCATCAAATTCCCTCTCTAACAGCACTGGGTATATCCCCACACCTCAAGGACTGCAGCAGTTTAAGAACACAACTGATTCTACGGGTACTAGAAATCGTGAGCAACATACATAAAATACTGGAGGAGCTCAACAAGTCAGGCAGCATCCATGCAGAGGAATAAGTGTTTCTGACTGAGCCCCTACATCAGGACTGGAAAGAAAGGGGACAGAAGCTAGAAACCAAAAGGTGGGGAGAGGGGAAGGAGTACAGGCTGGCAGGTGCCAGGCGAGAGCAGGTGAGGGGGAAGATGGGTGGGCAGGTGGGGAAGATGAAGTCAGAAACTGGAAGGGGATAGATGGAAGAGATAGAGTTGAAGAAGGAATCTGATAGGAGAGGACAGTAGACCACAGAATAAAGGGAAGGAAGAGAGGTACCAAAGGGAGCTGATAGGTAGGTGAGGAGAACAGAAGAGGGTGAAGGACTGAACGGAATGGGGGATGGTGAGGGGGGGGAGAGAGAAGTTACTGGAAGTTGGAATGGAATAGATGGATGACTGAGCAACACATGGGAATGAATAGGATGGCGCTCAGCATGTGTGGGGAATGCCTCTTCACAGAAACACCAGTGGATCACACTGGGGAGGATGCTTCAGGAGAAAGCCAGACTCAAGCTAAGTATTAAAGTATTACAAAAACAAAAAGGAATCAAATCAGCTACCAGAAAGAGACAGAAGCACAAGAGAAGTATGAATCTAATGGAAAAGGGTTTCTGTGTCAATCAGCGTACAGGAAGGGCAGAGATGCCACATGTAACCCTACCTTCTTGCCTTGGAGAAAACAGAAGCTCTGTGCCTTTGGGGATCTTACACTCCACCTTGAGTAGTCACAGGCCAGCAATTGTCATCAGCACAAGTTGATTTCCAAGGAGACTGGGAAAGAATCCTCGAAGCCTTTTCCAGACAGTGTTTCCTGTGTTTGAGCTTGCAGTAGCTGTGTGAACATGGCCAGCCACCAGAGCACCAAATGCTGGAGCTGCTGACCTGAGATTAAATGCTGACCCTGCCTCATTGAGGGATTTGGGGGATTTTGCCGAGACAATGCTTGTATTTCACCAGTTTTTTGAGATGTTGGTTATATGGAGCATTGGTGTCTGGGTGTAGGCTGGAGAAGGGTAGGTGGGAGAGTTTTTGAAGGAAGGGGAGCTGGAACAGTGCCTAGGGAGGAAGAGGGAGTAGTAGGGTTTTGCAGAACATTGATAACCAGCAGACCATAACTTTGTGCCTGATTTGAGTATATCACAGTAACAAATCAAACCATTTAAAGAGGGTTTCAGCAGGAAAACACATCACTGCTCAAGCATCATCAAACGACCCGAGATCAGGCACATCTTAAGCACAAGGATCAGAACTGAATCTTTGTCAGTAGTGCAGGTTTTAAAGGGTGCTATGAAAGATAAAGGGGAGAACTTCAGTGGTAAAACACAAGAACGTATGTAACAGAAGCTGCAGGAAGTCACTGGGTCTCTGGAGCATCTCAACAAGATCACAGCTGTTCTTCTGCCCTTGCGCCACTTTTGTCCATAATCCCTTTTCAAATTTGTCCGTCTCTAATGTATTCACAGATCTCTATATTCTATAGATTCAGCAGCCTGAAGCTACGAATTTCTCAATATTTCAGCCAAAACAAGGAGGACCTTTACTCTGAGATTGAAACCACTGGTTCTTAATACTTCTGCCAAGAAAATCTGTCCCACCTTCTACCCTTCTGAGCTCCCAATGAAAGGGAATTTCCAAATATTAGGGGCAAACCAAAAGTAAAGGGGAAGAAGCTCACTTATACCCATGACTGTTTGACTAGCATAGCTCAAGTGCCATCTATAAATTTGCTGAAGATACAACTATTGTTGGTAGAATCTCAGATGGTGATGAGACAGCATACAGGAGCAAGGTATACCAGATGGTTGAATGGTGTCACAGTAGCAACCTTGCTATCAGTAAGATATCAGTAAGATGGAAGAGCTGATTGTGGACTTCAGGAAGAGCAAGACGAGGGAACACAAACTAATCCTCAGAGGGATCAGAAGTGGAGAGGGTGAGCATTTTAATGTTCCTGGGTATCAATATGTCTGAGATTTTAACCTGGTCCCAACTTAACTGATGGAACTATAAAGAAGGCAAGATAGTGGCTATATTTCATTAGGAGTTTGAGGAGATTTGGTTTGTCACCCAAAATACTCAAAAACCTCTGCAGGTGCACCGTGGAGAGTATCTGACCTGCTGTATCACTGTCTGGTATGTGGGGGGGGGGGGGGAGGGGGAGAGAAGAGGGCTACTATGTAGAATCAAAGTAAATTGCTGACAATGGTAAAATTAGTCAGCTCCATCTTGGGTACTAGCCTCCACAGTATCCAAAACATCTTCACTGAGTAGTGCCTCAGAAAGGTAGCATCCATCATTAAGGACCCCATTACCCAGGACCTGCCCTCTTCTCATTGCTACCATCAGGTAGGAGGTACGGAAGCCTGAAGACACACATCCAGTGATTCAGGAACAGCTTCTTCTCCTCTGTCATCCGATTCCTAAATGGACTTTGAACCCACGAACACTACTTCTGCACTACTTATTTTAATTTAACTACTATACACACAAATTCAGTTTTTTCCCCCTATATTATCATGTATTGCGTTGTAGTGCTGCCACAAAATTAACACATTTGCCAGTTATATTAAACCTGATTCTGATATGCAGGAAGTACAAGGAGCAGTTCATACTTGCTAAGGTCCTGATCAAAATCTGCTGCACTAGATTCCACTATGATTCATGTACCCTAGAAAGCTCAAATTACAGGTCACGGCTAAGAGCAGGTTAACAACAGCTACATCCAGTCCCAGCCCTATCCTGCGTTGCTAAAGGTGGTGTCTTCCGACCAGCGGGGATTAGTCAATCATTATCGCATGCTCGGCAATGCAGGTAGTAAAAGATGAACAGACAGGTAGCAGTTCCTGGAAGCAGTAGCCCTGCTGCCTTTGTACCTAGAGCACAATGTACACAACACTCCCTCTCTTTACTGAAAGGAATGTTACACTAAATGACCCAGGGGAAAGTGAAATGTTGACAGCACAAAGTGGAGCTGTGGAGCTGCAGGGGGTGGTGTTGGGGCCGAGACAGAGCCTCATTTCTTTACTAAAAGGTATCCTGATAAATTCTGAATTGAAAATTAGATACATTTTAAGCCAGAAATGAGAGCTACATTTTCCTCCAACCTTCTATTTGTCACACTGTCCCACCAGCCCTTCTCTTCCTCCACACACACAGCCCACCTCACCTTCCCTCTGCCTGGGGTGGTACTAAGCATCAATTCCAATGAATGGAGTAGGAATCGGAACACTGCCTGCCAAAGGTCAAGTGTACTGCTGATTCAAAGGGACTGCAAACCATATCCCGACTGATAGAACAGCAAAGAAAAAGCAATGGACTACAGGGTCCACAACATACTGCAAGAAATCACCACTAGCCACTGCTCTCAGCCCATTTGACCATGTTACATCCATGTTATCACTGGCTTCAGTTTTACTAAGCAAAATTTTATTACATTTACTGAAAACCCAGGTAGGCATCACCTCCTATAATTCCCTCTTCAACATCTCTTAACTCAATGAAAATAAAGTCAAATCAGGTTGGATGAAAAACAATTTGCCTTCAACAAATCCACTCCAGTTTGGATTCATCAACCCAATCCCACCTCCCCACCCACAAGGGCTGACTAATTGTTTCCTTATTATTTCATGAAAAGCTTCCTCCAGCATGGAAAATCAACCAGCTGATTGATAGCCACATTTTGGGCATTTGACATTTTTCAGACCCCTGTCACCTCCTGGGTGTTTGGAAGGTTATGGCAAAACCTCCCATGACTTCGGACCCTATGAATCCTTGGCAGCCGGACCGTGCAGAAAAATTGTACATGAAGTTCAGCCAAAGCTTCTCGCATATTACCCAATATCAATTTTAATTTCATCCATCATCTCAACTACCTTGAATTTCAACACTGCCTCCTTCATAATGACACACATAAAACTAATTTCTTCTGACCCTAGATTATCTATACATAAATTATCCTTAGTAACACATACACCAATAAAAAGCTTGGGAGCTTCCCTTTATATTAACTGTCAGGGAGGAGGTACAAGAGCCTGAAAAGCCATACTCAACAAATTAGCAAGAGCTTCTTCCCCTCCGCCATCAGATTTCCACACTGTCCACAGCCCCATGAACTTGACCTCACTGTTCCCTCTTGTTGCACGATTTGATTTTGTAATTTAATAGATTTTCATGTTTTGCACTGTACTGCTGCTGCAAAACAAAGTTCAAGTCATACCTCAATGATAACAAATCTGATTCTTATTCTCTTCCCACATTCATCCTTTCCCTGTCATTTACTTTTCTTTTCCTTCCTAACTGATAAGCTTTTTTTCACTCAAGTTGCTGACATGAAACATGTTATACATTCCTTCAGACAGTATCGGCAGGAACCCATGGCTCTGGAACCTACAGTATTCCCTGAAACCTTTCAGCATGTGGGAAGTCTCCGGCCCAAGTATGCATGCGCCTGTCTTATTAGCGCTTTACACCACCACCTCCTACCGTCTCTCATCTCCCAGGGCTTTTCCTCAAGTCTGCTCTGCTTCGTGGTTCTAGTTCTGAACACAGGCCTACATTTGTACATGGAGAAACAGGATATTGCGCTCATTCACAGGAGATGACAGCACTGTCAAGGACAGGGACCTAATGCCCATATTTTTTTTTAAACTGTTCATTATCATAGCTACATTGTTTGTATCATTCTCAATTCAGTTTTTATAAGTATACATCAAATTAAAACATGATTGGCCTTGTTCAGGATTGACTCCAGTCCTGTGACGCACACTGACCATAGAGAGCCAGTGGACACCATGTGCTCTCGCCAGGGATAGATCCCCAGACACAGACACACACTAAGAAGAGAGGCAGATGGTTGGGGCTTGGGTGGAACTATCGGCAGCCTGCTCCCTGGGTCCTGAGTGGCTACTTTTGCCAGGCCCACAAGCGAGGAGGTCCTCCTCCAAACAGGGTGCCAAGATCAGCAGGGTGGGGTTGAAGTTCAACCAAATACACTGTTATGAATGTACCACAGCTCTGAGGGGCTGAAGGGACAGGAGCAGCCCCCTCCTTCCGGAGAATCGCAAGAGCACTATTAATTCGGGTCTCTGACCCAGGAAGAGAGAGACAATGCAACGGTTTTGGCCATTGTTCTTAGAGGCACCTGTGTGACATGCATGTCCCTGTTACGCGACAGCTACCATGGATATGGACACCCTCGGGCAATGTGGGGGTGGGGATTGCATCACCCTACTTTGATGGACATCTACAACTCTGAGAGTCAAGATAAAAGGGGACTGCAGGAGGCAGTACCCCAGCGACGCACCAGAAGGACACCCTCGCTCAGTGCTCCCGTAATAGCTGGAAGCCATTCAAAAGCCACGTGCGCTCCGTAACTCCTTTGCCTGGGGAGCGGGTGGCTGATAATACTGAGAAGGACTTCGAACTAACAACGGGGAAACAACGCTCCCCTGATTTAACGGAGTGGCTTCATAAAGACCCGGGCAAGTTTTTTCCGTTTTTCACCGATCCCTCTAAAACATGTGAAACCCAGCGATTTCCCCGAAAGGCTAAAGTCTGCAGACTTCTGAGTGACTTTTATATTTCCAACGGACAATATATTAACCCCTAGACAACAGTAGAGCTCACTTCTTAATGATGATTAGTACTACCCACGCTTTAGATTGAGTATTGACGACTTGAATTATCTGAATGTTTGTATTAACCTTACTTTTGTGCCCCTTTATAAATAAAAACGTTTGGAAATAGTGACATCAGACTTCAACGGACATCTCTATCTTTGCTGGTAAGTTATCCAGTTGCGGGATACGTAACAACACGAACAGGAGCAGCAGGTTCTCGCACTCCACATCTACAGGGAACATGAACTGCTCCAGAATGCAGAAAAGGGAGGACACAAACCAGCTTAAAAACCTGCTGCACAGCACTCCTTTCTCTTTAGGCAGTGATCCGTGGAACCCATAGTTAATGGAAAAGCAAGCAAAAACTGCAGTGATGCTGAAAAGTTAAAATAAGAATAGGAAAATGCAGGAAAATACTCAGCAGGCCAGGCAGCATCAGTGGAGGGAAGAGTGAACATTTCAGGTGGCCAACATTAATGAATGCAAGAAAATAGGAGCATTTGTCCCTTCACACCTGCTCAATGTTTTATCATCTTCCGGGTCTGACTCCATATACCTTCATTACCTCAGTCCAGAAATGAATTAATCTGTGATTTGCATTAATCTCTACTTTGAATTAATTTAATGCTGGAGCCACTTCAGCCAGAGGCAGAGAATTCTAAAGCTTCACCGGTCGGTGTGAAGAAACTTCCCCTCATTTCAGTTCTAAACAGCTCAGCCTTTATTCTCACACTGTGTCTGTAGCTTACACAATTCTGCTGAGATCTGCTCTTGTCCTTCCAAATTCTAGAAAGTGCAGTTGATTCAAACCTCTTGTTGGATGGCACACGCATTTCTGGAACCAGTCTAGTGAATTGTCATGGTGCTGCCTCTACTGCACGTAAATCTGGTAAAGGAACGGAACCTAAATAATCTGGGTGTGACCTCGGCAGACCTTGTAGAACACCTACCTTAGCTTCCTTCAACTCTCTGAAAGCTGCAGCTGAAAAATTCCCTCATATCATTCTGTATTAGCCCAATCCAGCCACACTAAGCTCCACTCTTCTCCTCATCCCACTGTAGTTACCCCTCCATCCAAGAAGTTGTTCCAGGCTGCTCCCTGTCTTCCATTTCAGATCTCCAAGTTCAAGCAGGACTGAATATGCTGTTTGGACAAATGATCTAAATGCTGGCCCAGATAGACTAGAAAGCAGGGTGTTGGACAAGATTGCATCACTTTAAGCAGTGACCTGATTCGGAGAGGTTGAGATTGGCTTCTCCGACAGTGAGTTCTAAGTCTGTAGCAAATTGCTGGGTGTTCTAGGCCCAGAGCAATTCATCGCGGTGGGGCCCAGTTCCTAGGTTGGGACAATTTAACCGCTGGCCCAGATAGTCTGGGGGCTCCTCTCTTCGAGATGCTAAGGCTATGAGACTACCCCGGCTGCTGTGCTTTGTGTCTGCGAACTATGCAGCGACTTGCCCCTCTATTATGTTGAACTGAATACCGAAGCTTTCGACCTACGCTGAGCTGCTCTAGGAATTTGGATCTCAGAACTCAATTTGGTTAGGAATGCTACTGTTGTTGCTTGCTTCTAGTGTTTGCATGACTTGTTTTGATTTCTTTTTCTCTTTCTTTGTGGGCACTAAGGTTGGTCTTTATTTTTTTTAAATTGTGTACTTTCGGATTCCTTGCTTTGTGGTTGCCTGTTAAGCAAACAAATCTCAAGGTTGTATAATTTATACATTCTTTGACAATAAACGCATTTTCAATCTTTGAATAATAGTTTTTGTTGCATGCGCTGCCAACTTTCCTAGCCTACACTTCAAAAGAAGTTAGGAACAAGAAAACAGAAGCAGCCATAGGCCATTCAGCCCTTCGAGCTCAGGTCCAGTCACAGCATGCAAGAGACATCTAAACTGGTATATATGCACCAAACACGAGTAGACAACAAGGCCGAAGGGGCAGTATAACTCTTGACTCTTCTATCTCAATCCCCCGGAAATCCATCCATCTCATTCGAGAGCATTTTGTGATACCGAAATCAGTTTTATACAAAAACAACCAGCCAGAAAAATGGGCAGATTACCTTGAAAGACAGCACCCACCAGATAAAGCCATTGTGACGTACAATGATCTAGATACTGCACCAGCTGACCCTTGCATGGTTTTGTATCACAACATGTCACAGAAGTTCTGCAAATGCGACTGTCACACTTTTACAAAACACGAGGAGAGGAAATCTAATCACTTCCCCCTGGTTCTGTGAGATCTCACACAAAAGTCACGATCTTCAAAACAGTAGCTAAACTGCAGCAGTAACCTCAAGATGCTTCACTGTCACCAATTAAATGGTTTTCCCTTAAAGAGGCAGAGAAGATCCTGTGTCTTTGCAGGAGGGTTGCAAGGTTCCCACATCCAATGCCTCCATTTGACGGAGGAGGGCGGCATTTTGCTCATCAAGACTTGGGTAAGTGGAACCACATAATGGAAGGCATGGAAGTAGTAGACCTAAGTAGGGCCCTGGTGTGCGTTGTCTTAACTGAAAGTATCTTTATTATTCCAAACCTACACAGCCACACTGACATCAGCTGGCATACTGAGTACAAGCCCACAAAACTGCCCCGAAATCTGTAGCCCAAAAGAGGGAGAGGCAGGAGAGGTGACCAGTTTTTATGGCTTAGAACCAGGGAATTAGAGGTCTCTGTTGCTGTAAGCAGCCAGGGAAGGAGTAGAAGGGGACGGGGCAGTATGAAAGGGAGTCACATGAATACATCTGCAGGCTCAGTGCAATTGATTTCTTTATTTCTCAGTGGCTGGGTGTTGCCGGCAAGGTCATCATTCACTGCCCATCCTAAGTGCCTTTGGGAGGACGGGGGTGAGCACATTCCAAAATCACTGCAGTCCCTCTGGTGAAGGTGCTCCCACGGTGAGTATGCAACTTTCAGGATTTTGATTTAGTGACAACGTGGGACTGCTAACACATGCTCAGGTCTGAATGGCATTCAAGATGGAGGAGAACCAATGGGCTTCCAGCTCACGTACATTTTAGTGGTGGAAGTCAACAGTTTGGGAGATGCCGTTGGGGTGAATAGCCTCAGTACTTCTTGCTGATACCACACATGACAGCCATTGGGCACCAGTGGTGGAGGGAATAATTGTTAGAGTTGGTAGATAGGGTAGCCATCAGACAAGCAGCTTTGTGTAGAGGGTGTCAAACGGCTTGAGGGTTCATGAAGCTGCACTCTCAGGCAATTGGACAATATTCTCTCACAGTCCTTGTAGACAATGGTATGGATTTGTGGAGTCAGCTGGTCAGTTAGTCATTGCAGGATCCCCAGGTTCTCATCTACACAGTATTCATGGGGTTGGTTTTGATGTTCTTGGTGACCAGTACCATCAGTGGATAACACGGGTTGCTGTTTAGACACAGGATAAAGATAGTCATTGCTACTTAACCCCATGGAGGCTGCAAAAAGGGAATTAACAGCACTGCTTGCAGAGTCATCCAGACCCAACACCAACCCACCAATCCTCCTGTACCTCACCTGTCACCAAGGATGATTTAAGTACCTCTGCTAGGGGCCTGGCAATTTCTGCCATTATCTGCCAAGGGATCCCAGAGGAGACTTTGTCTGACCCTGGGGATTTATCCACCCCAAGACAGCAAACACCACCTCCTCTGTGATCAGTACAGTGTCCATGAGCACACTGCTGCTTTGCCTCACCTCTAATGTCTCTGTGTCCATCTCCCGAGTAAATACAGATGCAAAGAATCCATTTAAAATCTCCCCCATTTCTTTTGGCTCCACCCATTGGTTCCTTTCTGATCTTTCAGAGGACCAATTTTGTCCCTTGCAATCCTTTTGTTCTTAACATTTCTGTAGAATCCCTGGGGTTCTCCCTTACCTCGTCTGCTTGGGCAACCTCATTCCCTCATTTAGCCCTCCTAATTTTTTTTCCTTAGAATTCTCTTGCATTTCTTATACTCAACTACTTTATTTGTTCCTGCTGTGCACTTCCTTTTTATTCTTAACCAGACCTCAATATCTCTTGAAAACCAAGTTTCTCTAGAAACCTGTCATCTTTTCCTTTCACTTTGACAGGCACATACAAGATAAACACTTTCAAAACTTGACTTTAAGACCTCCCACTTACACCTTTGATGCACCAATCCACACTTGGCAGACACTTTCTGATACCATCAAAATTGGCCTTTCTCCAATTCAGAATCTCAACCCATGGACCAGATCTATCCTTTTCCATAGTAACTTTGAAACTAATGGCATTATAATAACCAAATTCAAAGAGTTCCCCTACACAAACTTCAGTCACCTATCCTGTCTCATTTACTAACTGCAGATCAAGTATTGCACACCCTCTTGTTGGGACTTCTATGTACTGATAAAGGAAACCTTCCTGAACACATTCAATAAACTCTATCCCATCTAGTCCTTTTGCAGTATGGGAGTCCCAGCCAATATGTGGAAAGTTAACATCACCTTACATTTCTTGCAATAGTCTGCGATCTCTCTACACATTTGTTCCTCTAAATCCCTCAGACTGTTGGATGGTCTGTAACATAGCCCTATTAACGTGGTCATTCCCGTTTTATTCCTCAGTTCTGCTCATAACGCCTCACTAGGCAAGTTCTCCACTCTGTCCTGACTTGAGCACTGCCATGACATTTCCCCACTAGTAAAGCCACTCCTCCCCGTTGTCACATCTAAAACAAAGGAACCCCAGAATATTGAGCTGCCAGTTCTGCCCCTCCTACAACCAAGTCTCATACAGGTTACAATTTCATAATTCCACGTGTTGATCCAGGCCTTGAGCTCATCTGCCTTCCCTACAATACTCAACTCAGAACATTAGTCCTACCATGCTCAACCTTTTGATTCCTGACTGTCTGAGGTTTGTCTCCACAACCACTCCACTACCCGTTCTGGCACTCCAGTTTCTGCACCCCCCCCCCCAAAACTCTCATTTAAACCCCACCTCATTCTATGCGGTACCAGCAAACCTTCCTGCTAGGATATTAGTCCCCTTCCAGTTTAGGTGCAAACCGTCTCTCCTGTATAGGTCCTACCTGGAAGAGAGCCCAATGATCCAAAATATCTGACACCCTCCCTTCTGCACCAATTCCTTAACCATATGATCTTTATACTTCTGGCCTCACTAGCACATGGCACAGATAGCAATCCTAAGATTGCAACCCAAGAGATCCTGCCCTTTAACTGAGCACTCGCTTTGCAGAAGCTTGTCACTCTTCCTGCCCATGTCGTATTGACCACAACCTGTGGCAGCTCATCCTCCCACTGAAGAATGCTGAGAACTCAATCTGAGATGTTCCCGGCCCTGGTACCTGGGAGGCAACATACTATCTTGGAATCTTGTGCTTGTCCACACAACTTCCATTCTGCTCCCCTAACTAATGAATGCTCTATCACCACAGCTCACCACTTCTCCCCACATCCCCTCTGAGTCACAGAGCCAGACTCAGTGCCTGAAAACTGACCACAGTGACTTTCCTCTGCCAGGTACCCCCTCCCCCTCAAAAGTATCCAAAGTGATAAACCTGTTGTTGATTGAGATTGCCACAGGGGTATACTGCATTAGTTGTCTTACCCATGTCCCCTTCCTATCACCCAGACTCCCATGTCCTGCACGTTGGGTGTAACTACCTCTCTCTAAGTCCTATCTACCACCCCCTCAGCCTCCTAAATGATCCAGAGTTCATCCAGTTCCAGCTCCAATTCCTTTATGCAGAGTGTTAGAAGCAACAGCTGGATGCATTTCTAGCAGGTAAAGTCATGAGGGACACTGGAGGGCTCCCTTGTTTACTACATCCTCCAAGAAAAGCATTCAATTATCCTGCCTGACAGTCCTACTGTTCTAACTGTTCAAACATAAAGAAAGAAACAAACTGGGAAAAAAAATCTACCTACAGCTTTTCACCTTCTCACATGCAAACCTCGCCTTGTTGAAGTCTTGAAGAGGTAAAGCTCCAAATAACCACTCTAACACTGTCCACTCCATCAAAGGCTATTCCACTCACTCCTGCCTTATTTTAATTTGCTGATTGGCCACTGCTCAAAGTGAACACAAGTATTTTGATGCTAGGAGTATTATGAGTAAAGGCGATGAATTTAGAGCATGGATCAGTACCTGGAACTACTGGGATGTCAAAGTAGCACAAGGGTTAGCACAACTCTATTACAGCTCAGGGCATTGGTGTTCAAAGTGTCAATTCCAACATCATCCTTAAGGAGTCCGAATGTCCTACCCATGGAATGCATGGATTTTCTCCAAGTAGTCCAATTCCCAGCCACAGTGTGAAGATGAACCAGTTAATAGGTTAATCGGTCATTGTAAATTGTCCCATAATTAGGCTAGGGTACTGGGGCTGTACAGCTCTCAGGGCTGGTAGAGCCTACTCTGCACTGTAACTCTACTTAAAATGATGTTATTTCCACTATAAAGAATTGGTTGAGAAAGGGACAGGAATGGGTGCTTAAAGTCCCCAGTTTCGATGGAAGAAAAAGAGGTGGGAGTGTTCTACTAATCTGTGAAAATATCATAGCTGCATTCAGAGGGGACATAACAGATGGCTCATCCACTGAGTCTATATGGGTAGAACTCAAAAATAGGAAGGGTTGAATCACTCTGATAGAATCATATGACAGACCCCAAAATAGTCTCCGGGACATTGACGGTCACGTATGCAGGCACATTATGGAAATATGTTATAACAACAGGGTTGTTGTCATGGGGACTTCAACTTCTCGAATATATAAACTGGGACTTTGAGTGCAAGAGGTTTAGATGTGGAAGAATTTGTTAGATGCACCAAGGAGGGTTTCTTAAATCAATATGTAGACTGTCCAATGAGAGGAGGGGCTGTACTGGACTCGTCGTTAGGTAATGAGCCTGGCCAGGTGACTGACTTTTCAGTGAGCGAACAGTTAAGGAGTTACGGTCACCGTTCCCCAAGATTTGAGACAGCTACTGAAAAAGAGAAGTGTGGACCCAACACTCTCTTTAACCTGAGCAGGATTCACTTAGTGAGTATTATAATACTGTGTTGTGTCATATCTAAAACAAGAATGAGTGAAAAATATGCCAGGGTGAATAAATCTGAAAAATCTGCTAATCTCGCACTACCAAAATCCCCAAACAACCAGGTTATTGGAATTTCCTTGGATGGAACAGACTGTATAGTTCAAGTGGCCACAATCATGGCTTATCTTTGCTGGATCTCCTTGAAGATGAGCAAGTTGAATTCACAAATCCCCCTCACAACTTCAGTCTGAAATGGTAGGTGTGCAGTCCCCAACAGTTAGGGAACAGTGACCACAACTCCATAAGCTTTAACATAGCTACAGATAAGGGATAGGTATGGACTTTGTGGGAGAGTATTAAACTGGTGCAGGGCAAATTAAAAGAGCATTTGTCAGGAACTAGGGAGAGTTGATTGGGAACAGCTGTTTTGGACAACTCCAAATCCAACATGTGGAGGGTGTTTAAAGACAGTACAGGACAGGTATGTTCTGATAAAAACAGATGACAAGGTAAGAGAACATTGGATGTCAAGGGAGGTGTTGAATTTAGTCAAGAAGAAAAAAAAAGTACAGTATATAAAGCTTAGGAAGCTCAAATCAAACATAGCCATTGTAGATTATAAAGACACCAGAAAAGAACTGAAAAGAATTAGGAAAGCCAGGAGGGGCCACGAGAAGTCCCTGGGAAGTAGGACTGTCCCAAGTCGGTGAATCCCACAGTATTCTCCACACACATCAAGAGAAAGAGGATAACTAGGGAGAGGGTGGGACCACTCAAGGATAAAGGGGGGAATGTTTGCTTGGATGCAGAGAGTGTGGCTGAGGTCCTTAGTGAGTATGTTATATCAGTATTTACAAAGAAGATTAGGTAGGAAGATCAATGCCGACAGTATTGACATGCTAGGGCATTGAGGCATAGGAGGAGGAAGTGTTGGGTCTCATAAAGAGTACTAAAGTAGCTAAGTCCCAGAGCCTGATGGAATCACCTCACAATATTGAGAGGGGCAAGAGAAGAGATTGCTGGGGCCTTGGCCAATACCTTTGTGTCTTCTCTTGCCACAGGTGATGTCCCAGAGGACTGGTGAGTAGTTGATGTTGTTCCATTATTCAAGGAGGGAATGGGGGATAATCTTGGATACAATAAACTGGGGAGTCTCACATCTGTGGCAGGGAAGCTACTGGAGAGAATTCTTAGGGTTAAGATTTCAGAAAACCAAGGCCTAATTAGGGAGGGCCAACATGGCTTTTTGAGGGGCAAGTTGTGTCTTCTTAATTTTGATTGAACTTTTTGACAACATGATGAGGTTCATTGTTGTAAATTTTAGTAAGTCGTTTGACAGGTCTCCCCACGGGAGACTCATCCAGATGATTAAGATGCATGGGATCCATGATGAACTGGATTCAGAATTGGCTTGGTTAAAGGCACTTATTCTAGCTGGAGGTCTTTGATTAGTGGTGTTCTGCAGGGATCTATACTAGGATCTCTGTTGTTTGTGATGTATATAAATGACCTGATTGAAAATAAACCGTAGAGATATGGGTTAGTAAATTTGCAGATGATATGAAGGTTGGTAATGTCGTGGATAACATAGAAGACATGCAAAGAAAGTAACAGGATATAGGTCAGTTGCCGATATGGCCAGAAAAATGGCAGATGGAGTTTAGCACGGCTAAATGTAAAGTATGGAACCATGGTGGGTCAAATGCAAAGGTACAGTGCACTGTTAACCAAGCTCATAGCTCCCTGAAAGTGGCTACACAGGTTGATGTGTGGTTAAGAAGGCTTTTGGCATGCTTGCCTTTACTAGTTGAGGCAGTGAATTCAAACATCAGGAAGTTATGCTGCAGTTTTATAAAATTCTAGCTAGGCCACATCTAGAGTATTACATACAGTTCTGGTTGCCTCACTATAGGAAGAATGTTGAGGCTTTGGAGAGGGTGCAGGAGAGGCTTACCAAGAAGTTTCCTGGATTAGAGGGAATGTGCCAATACGAGATGTTGGAGAAACTTGGGTTGTTTTCTCTGGAGCATTTTGATGCTCCAAGGGGAGATCTGATAGAGGATTATAAAATTTATGAAAGGCTTAAATAGAGTAGACAGACAATATGTTCTTCCCAGGGCTGAAAAAAACCAGCGGGCATGCATTTATCGTGAGAGGAGATAAATAAATAACAATCCCTCTGAAATTATTTATTTATTTTTACACAGAGTGGAGGGTGCTTGAAATGCACTGCCTGGGGTGACAGTACAGGCAGAAACATTGAGAGACGTTCGTACAGAGCACAGAAGAGTACAGCACAGGAACAGGCCATTCAGCCCACAATGTAGTACCTGACCTGCTAACAAGCAAATGGAAGGCCATGGACTGCGTAGGCAGAAGAAATTAGTTTAATTTGCTAATTGGTTCCCAATTTAACATTGCGTTCACGATATCTGATCAATCCAATTCACAACACTGAGTGACAAGGGGCTGTGCTGTACAGTTCTATGTTCTACGCTCTTGATCTCCAAATGGATTCTCCCATGGGTCTTGCAGCTCGTCTACCTGCACTGCACTTTCTTTGTAACAGTAACAGTATAATTCTGTCTTCTGCTAGCTCTTCATTTCATTGGGATGATCTACTGGGACGACATACAGAAGAAAGCTTTGCCACGGTATCTTGGTACATGTGACAATAAAAAATCTATTACCTAGCAACTTTCTTTTGAACCACACCATATCCTGCAAGATCTTGACAAGGAAAATATGAAGAGAATGAGGAAGAATCAAGTCATACAGGTCATGGTTTAGAAACAAGTGCAGGTGTCTCCCACTTTCTGAACATTCGCTTTACTCAACTTCGCTTTTATGAAAGGCTTACATTAGTACCCATTTTCTCTAACCAAAAGAGGATTTTCGCTCTTACGAGAAAAGACACCTGCTTTAAACTTGTGCTTACCCCAAGAAAGACTACCATGACTGTGAAGCCTTGTGGGGGCAGGTGTGTGCACATGCGTGTATGTGCCAATTGTTTTCTACAAATCGTTTTTGGCTCAATCTTCCAGATTCTGGTAAGTGAAACTACATTGTACATACATTATTTCTACTTTATATAGCTGTGTATTTATTGTATCATTCCAGCTTTTACTGTACGTTAGTATTATTTTAGGTTTTATGTCAATTTGGTATGATTTGGTAGGTTATTTTTTTGAGTCTGGGAACACTCAAAAATTTTTCCCATATAAATTAATGGTAATTGCTTCTTCGCTTTACGCCTTTCAGCTTACGAACGGTTTCACAACAACGCTCTACCTTCGGATAGCGGGGGAAACCTGTGTTCACTGACAAAAGTAAAATCTTGTTCTCTCCTAGGGTCAAGTTTTCAGAACTATTCCTCAAAAGCAATTTTTGAATATTTTTCAGACACAAGTAGACAGACTCTTGATAAGCAAACAAGTGAGAGGTTGACTGGGATAGGTGGGAATGTGGCGCTGAGAGTGCAATCAGATTAGTTGCACTTTGGTGAACACGAGCTGGACGAAGGTTAACTGGCCAGTTCCAATCCATAAATCACATGTAAATCATCCCACAACTGGCACACATCCCAACATCCACAACCATCCTGGAAAGTCACAGTGTGAGCAGAGATCAAAGGATATCTGAGGTCTTTATCAGTAAAAAGCCAGCAAAGTACTAGCATGTCTTAGGAGTAACATGAAATCAAAATGAAGATGCAAGAGACTACAGATGTTGGAATCTGAATCAGCGAACAATCTGCTGGAGAAACTCGGTGGGTCAAGAAGTATCTGAGGATGGGAGGAGGGAACTGTTGGCTATTTGGGTCAAAACTCTCCATCAGGACTAAAATGAGAGAGGAGCAGAGCAGAGGGGATTTCTACTTTCCACTGTCAGTCATGACGCAGGGTTTCAACCCAAATCCCACAATTCCCTTCCTCCCGCTGAACCACTGAGTTCACCTAGTGAGATAATTTGCTGAAAGCGAAGTACTTGGCAGGAAGGTGATAGTTAAAACCTGCAACGAATATGCTGGCTGGATGGCAGGCGAGACAGCAGAATGAGGTTTCTGCCCAATGGGATTCTCCACAGATGCCAAGAAGGCCACAGAAGATAGATTCCAGGTAATTCAAGAGACACAGAGCTCTGGGATAGGGGAAGGAGGCTCAGGAAGCATAACAGTGTTGATGAGTTAATGTACAGAGTTGGGAAGGTAGTACCAAGTAGAGAACAGAGATGATCCTTTGATCTTGAAGTGGATTTTTAATTGTGTCAAGAGATTATTTTTGTGTCATGGGATAGAAATTGTGGGAGTGGGAATGTGATCAAAGAGTCACTGAGGTATCAAGATGACAAAACGGACAGGACAGAATAAATTGGAAGGAAGTGGACAGTGATATCTGAGCCATGTGGGAAAGCAGAGTTAAGGGGAAATTATTAGAAACCATTTCTGCTGGTTCTAAGCAAGGAGAAGAAAATAAAAGGCCAGTGCAAAGAATCCACAGTTCCTCAGAGGTCCAGTAATGGAATTAAATCCAGGTGTCAATCAAAGCCCTAAAGCTGATTTTCAACTCTTTGCCTACAGCATGTCCTATTAATTGTTTTTCTGACCTGCTTAGTTTATCGCCTTGCTTGGTTTATTTTTGGAAATCATGAGTTGACCTAACAGATCACAAGCCTGAGTTCCTGGCTCTGAGCCTTACTACCGGCATTGACTACGAGTCCTTTTCACCTAACTGTCAGCAACCACTCTCGCAGGGGCCACAAGGCTGGAGACTGGCAGTCTTGCTCAAATGCCTCTCTCCTCTTTCCCCAGGGTCATTAATAAACATCATGCACTTGGGCAAACTTTCCTCACCACTCAGCTCCTCCGACAGCCCAGATTTCCCGAGAATCCTCTTGAGGACGATGAGGGAAAATCCTTCACAATCCCTTTTTGCAGAGTGATCAAGAGGACACACACCACATCCAGCACCACTGACTCCCAACTGTCCTTCCACATGGCCCAATTCTGAAACCCTAACTGGGAGCTCGAGCCTTGCCTTCTCTGAGCATTGAGGGAGCACAGCAAGTACTAACCAGAACAACCCACTATTCTAACAAAATGAAGTTTGTGAGAGAACAACAGGAGATTTAATGTATTTGTGCACCTACCCAGAGATTAGTTTCCCAATTGTGATTTGATCCACTAAAAATTGACTCTGAACCTTCTTGCCCCCAAACTTGGTCAAAATTAGAAGGAAATGCAGTAAGAAAACTGTGCTCAGACTCCAGGCTTACTTGGGGAAGGGATTATACTACAGCTGGTGAGGCAATTACTTCTTACAACTGAAAATGAAACCACTGATTGAAGACCAGGAAACTGGGTGTGCCATCAATGCAGAGAGCCCCCCCCCCCCACTTACAAACTCAGCATCCACCCCCTCATTCCTCTTTACAACAACTTCCTGTGTCCTGGAGAGTTGCAGCTCAAACTACTCACAGGCCAGTCCTTCCCCACTTTCACAGGGGACAACTAAATCTTGTGAAGTGCAGGTTATCATCAAGAGCTTATCAAAATCTTTCCCGACGGTGGCAAAATGAACACCGGCCTGAGAGCACTGCCAACCTCTGATGCACTTTGTCACCAGTGGTTTAATAGTACAGGAAAGGCCCTAGAAAGAAGGCTCTGCCTGCAACTAGCAAGAGGAAAACCAGCAGCATAGTTTGGATGTGACTGGGAGTGGCAGCCGCAGGGCCTTGGCAATCATCCAACAGCAAAGTGAATTGGTAGTCAACAGCACAGAACACGATTGGCAAGTTCAACAGACCGAATGATGATGGTTTAAAAAATGTTAGCCCTAGTCACACTGTGAGTTCACTCATTCACAGAGCCAAACTACAGCAAGCCAGGTCCCTATCTCCTGATGCGCTAAATTAATGTTGAAGGACTGACAAGCTCATCCTGGGTCTCAGCAAACACTGTACCTACCATCACTTTATCTACTCATCCCTTCAAATTCTAGATCCTACTTGCAGATAGGGTGAATGTCTTTTGAGGTTAAGGGCAGGAGGTAAATGAATATTTCAGGGAGCTGGATAGGTGTAAAGTGCATTTGGTGTATCTCCTAACAGTTTAGCTGAGGTTTATCATGGTCCGACTTAGTGCTGTGGTCCAACTTCAGTAAGCCATAACAGCGATCCCAGCAAGGTAAAAGTACAACCAGTATACATCACTGACAGAATACATTAAGCATGTTAGAATACTGTAAATATACCTTTAAATGAATGCAATTGGTATAGTATTTAAACTGTGCAATGTCTCCTGCAGCGAACAGTGAAAGGGACCTGCAGGACTTCGCTGTGGCAGCAAGAAAATTCAGCCTAACCATCAACCTGCAGAAGTTCTACTTTAGCCCGCACCTCATACCAACTCTGCGGAACCACGAATTGAGAGCGAACACAGCTCAACAACGTTGACGCCTTCACCAACTTGGGAAGAAGCCTCACTTCCTCGTGCAGTCTAGATCGAGAGGTCTCAAACAGACTTGCAAAAGCTGGGCATCCTTTGGCAGGCTATGGACACGTGTGTGGGGAGACCACGGCATCCGGCTGAAGACCAAGACATACAGAGGAAACATCCTGACTTCTTTGCTGGATGGCTGTGAAACATGGACCCCAAACCACAGGCATATCAAGATGCTTCATCAGTTCCACCTGCGATGGAACCATCTCACGGCAAGACAGAGACCCTACCACAGAAGTGCTACGAAGGGCTGAGAGCTCTGGCACAGAGACCCCGATCATGAAGGATCAACTTCGATGGGTTGGACATGTGGTCCGAGTGGAAGACAACCACCTTCCAAAGGTGATATTCTCTTCCGAACTTGTAAATGGCACCAGAAAGCAGGGAGGCCCAACAAAGCACTACAAAGACTGCGTGAAAGCAATATCCCGGTGACTTGTCAGGAGGCCTCGGTCAAAGTCCGCACTGCCTGGCGCCTGGCAGTCTACAAAGGCACCAGCATATTCGTAGAGCGGTGGCTGAAGGACCTCAATCAAAAGTGCCAGGACCGCAAGGAGAGACGACCCAACCCTTCAACGTCCGTAACGTGCCCGATCTGCAGACGCACCTGTGCTTCCCTGTTCGGGCTTCGTCTCATCAGAGGCATCACTGACGTCATCATCGCTCCCGATGGACTTCCAAGATGATCTTCAGGTGAATACAGTTGGTATAATATTGAAACTGTGCAATGTCCTGGACTGCATCATTGTATATTGTCTAAACAAAACATTTTTGGAAAATAAATAGTTAAGTTCTTTGTGAGAGCATTCTGGTGCCGGAACATGCACCTACCAATGAGTGCTTCATTCAGCAGGCAGACCAGGAAGAAAACCTGCCGCAAAACTGCTGAGGAACACATTTGCTTGTGAGGAAAACCTCAATGACATCCAGGACAAAGGACTTCTTAGCCCATGTATCACACACTTGACCCGACACAGTGCAGCAGCCAACCTGATCTACGGCAGTCAGCAATGCTATCTTCTACCCTGATGCCAGGAAGCAAACAAGTAGAACTGGTTCGGGAAAAAACAGCAAGGCAGCTTCCA